>NC_056072.1:9393939-9696969 GCF_016772045.2 Ovis aries
GCATCTTTGCTATTATCTATAACACGTGCAATTTATACTGTTAATCTCTCATTCTTCTTTTTTAAATGACATATAATACTAAAGAGCTATTTTTAAGGAAATACTGCAGGCCAGTTAGCACCATGTTAAAGGCATCCATCATTTTAAGCACTGAAGAATGCTGAGTTTTGCCTTGTGAAGCATGGGTAATATACAGAATGCTGACAAGAAATGCTGCCAATCTGGTCCCTCCAGATGGTTGGGAGACAGAAATTTATCAACTGCATTGCTACCTTTACCAGATACATCATATGTTTGCTGGTCATTTTTCTCCTTATAATATGCCTCATTAAGTGAAAAATTTTAAGATGCTTAGGTAAAATTGTGCATAAGCTGGTATCCAGGTGTCCTGAATAACTTGACTCAGCTTCTCCATGAATCTGACTTAAACTTGGGGACTTTCTCAGGCCCTTGGACACTCTGGTCTCTGAATCTTTGAGGCATTAACCAGCACTTATGTTTCCTCTTAGGAAAAGTTGGGAAATGTTAGATTGATTTGGGGATATGAAATCCATCTTCTCATGCAGTATCATTGTGTTAAACCATTTAGTATTTGTATGTCCCAAATCATACAACAGCTATCAATTCACATGGTTAGCTTTTGCATATATGAAACTCAAGAGGTTTTGTTAACAGTTAAGTTGGAGTAAGTTATAAAATTTCAAATAAGCTAAATGTAATACAGTCACAGCATATCATCACATTACTATCATTACCCTACCACCAAATAATTAAGTGACATAAAATAAAGTTTCTACTTGTAATTTAGCTTATCACATGCCCTCATTCAGTAGGAGATGGATGAAAGTGAAATTGAGCATTGAAAGAAATATTATAGCTATTGAGTTTCATCATGGATCATGGTGGTCTATGTTATGCACTTTCTTTTAAATCTAGTTCCACAAGCTTTGAATTCCGTTTTGTAAAAGCTTGGTTCAAATAACTGATGAGCATTTTGGACTCCTGATACCATCAGTTATTTTCCTGGCACCTTCAAGACGAGTTATTAAGGTCAGTTAACAGCGGAGCATCTTGGGATGAACAGCAGAGGAGACCAGTTGCCAAGCCTAAGTTGGACAGGGAGAGGGAGAGAAAGTTGCTACAACACAGAGAGCTATTAAGCAGGGCTACTGGTAAGACACATGATCAATAAGAAGGAAATACCCCCACAGCCACTCCATCTCCTAGAAGAGATCCAGGGGAGTGGATACCCCCAAATGATGCCTTCTCCCTGTTCTGATCATCTGCTTGTACTTCCCATTACCCAGACACAACCTGAAATCAGACAACAAGGAAGTAAGTGTTAGGTCAGACTCCCAGGTCACAGAATAGAGTGTGGATGTAGGAACACTATATTACTTGTTACTTGTTACGTAGAACAAGTAATTGAAAGTTACTGAGAGTAAATTCTAAAAGTTCTCAATGCAAGAAGAAAAAATCATTAACTATATAAATTGATGGATGCTAACTAAACTAATTGTGGTGATCATTTTGCAAGACATACTTAGGTCAAGTCATTATGCCATATACCTTAAATGTATAGTGTTGTCCATCAGTTGTATCTCAATAAAACTGGAAAGAAATAAAAAAGGAGGAAAAATAATAGATTCCATGTGGCAAAGAGGGAGTAATACCCAGCATCCACGACTGTGCTGATTCATAATCTCAGATGTGACCACGGTGCATCTTTCCCATTGTAGTCATAATTGTAGCTTTTGCCTGCTTTGCTTATTACTGTTGATAGAAATTGCATTCATAGTAATACAGAGATGACCTCTGTTCTTTGTGCAACATACTTTGTAAGCAAAAGCAGGGTTGCCTTAACAGCTGCAAAATAGATTTGTTTATAACACACCTAAATATCCATTCTGCAGTGTCTCCTTTTCATGGAAGTATCTCCTACTTTTTTGATTTATAACAGCTTATCAGTGCCAGGACTAGGCTAGGTGAATAAGGCATTCATATTAGATATGAAATTTTAACATAGCAGGTTGCTCAGTGGTAAAGGATCTGCCTGACAATACGGGAGACACCAGTTCAATTCCTGGGTCAGGAAGATCCTCTGGCGAAGGAAATGGCAACCCACTCCAGTATTCTCATCTGGAGAATTCCATGGATAGTGGAGCCTGGTGGGCCACAGTCATGGGGTTGCAAAGAGTTGGACATGACTGAGCGACTAACAAATGCAGTACTTTAGTGCGGTATTTTAAATTACCAAAGCAATGCAAAAATCCTTAATAAACGAAGTATCACAATTTTAAATAAAGATATGCCCCAATCCTGCCCTTCACAGTGCTGCCTCACTTACCTCACCCTAATCCTTGTCCAGCAACACAAACATCTGTCTTTTGGTTTTTCCCAAATTTCACTGTATCAGCCAAAGTTTTTTAAGTATGAAACTAAAACAAATAAAAGACAGGAAGGAGCACAGATAACTGAAGATAGAAAGTGGATGAGATCACTCTTAAAGAAAAATGACATTAGATTATAGCCTGTTAGGCTAGGAGATTTATGAACGCAGTCCCAGAAATGCTCAAAGCTGAATTTAGAAATGTACAGTCAAAAAAATTGCAACTACTGTGAAAAAACAATCAGAGGTCAACAGTTGTAAACAGCAGAAGAAATCTGACTTAGAGGTGTATATGCTTAACAGTTGGGGATTTTTTTCCCCTAAATTTTTTTAAACTAACTCAATTTTTATTTTTTTCTCTTTCATAGAAGCAGGACATTTTCATAGTTAAAAACTCAAATAATAGAAAAGGGATGGGATGAAAACTTCAAAAGAAAACGCAAGGGATGAGAGAGAAAGATAGGGTTTAAATAAATAGAACAAGCAAGGCCATACAAACAAGAAAATGATCCAAAGAGGAAACTCTTAATTTGATAGAGTCTAGGATTTACTGCAAAAATAAAAACTAAGAACAGAGTACAGTGGAAGTGTCAGAAAACAAGAAAAATATCTTAAAAAGTAACATAATTGCCAAAATCATTTAAAATATTTAACACATGGGTTTAATAAATGCATATTTAGAGCCAACATTTAAATTATTTATCTGGAAGGTAAACGCCGTCATAGTCTCAGAATCCAGATGAAAACGGGGAAAGCACTTATCAGAGTAATTCAGACAAGCTGCTGTATAAAAGAACTGCCTAAAACTCAGCTTCTTAACGAAAGTTTAGTCAATACTTCCAGGAAACACTTCTCTAACTAGGTCTTCAGGAAGTCAGGCTTCTCCCATCTTTGGTCAGTGTTGGTTATGGCTTCCAAGTTGCATTGGCATTGATCAGCCTCTGAATGAAGGAAAGAGACAACAGGGAATAGACAGCTATATACTCACATCTACTTGTACCCAAAGGACTATGCCTAACTTCATCAATGTCCCATGGAACAAAACCAATTGTGTAAACCCTAACTGCATTAAAGGGAAGCTGGGAAATGACGTTTCGCTGTGTCGTGATGGGAAATGAAATGGTTTAGTGACTGCATGCCCTGTGTCTGCCACTAGGAGATAGAGAACTTGAGAGAGGAATTCAGAGGTTTGGTGAAAATTTCCAAATAATTGAGCAACCATCTAATACAAACTGTAAATGAAGAAGACAAGAAACAAATGAAGAAATTATAAAATGGATGAGAATAAAAGTGTTTGAAGTAAAGAAGCAATTATTTCACTAAGCTGACATCTTGAATGGAAAGCAGGATTGACGAAGTAGTGTCCACAGGCAGACACAGTGAAACCCCATAACCTCGGAAACAAAGGGGAAATTCCAAGAACTCCTGAAGCTCAACAGAATATTATTTATAAAGAAAAGAGAATTACAGACTACCATCCATTTTTCTCAACAACAGATACAGAAAACAATGAAAAAAATGTCCCCAGATTCTGGAACGAAATCACATACAAACCTAGAATTCTATCCCCAATCAAGTGTGAGGACAAAACAGATGCTTTACCAATGAATGACATTAGAACTTTCATTATCAGAGTAACACTTTATTAACATATTGATGAAGATGTTGCTTCAGTAAAATTCAAAGAAATTTAACACATGGAATGACAAATTAAAATAAATGACAATTGAGTAGGATACAGAATAGAAAAACTAGAAGACATAAAATGTACTCTAATATTCTAAATTGCAAGTATAATTCATGTTGATTAACTTCAGATTTTTTTAGGATATAGGCTTCATTTCCTCCCACGTGATTTCCTTTTTCTACGAGTAAGATCTACATGAACATAATCATTATACTATGAATAATATAGTTGTTTCTAGCTTCCCTGGTGGCTCAGATGGTAAAGCGTCTGCCTACAATGCAAGAGACCCGGGTTCAATCCCTGGGTCAGAAAGATCTCCTAGAGAAGGAAATGGCACCCCTCTCCAGTATTCTTGCCTGGAAAATCCCATGGATGGAGGAACCTAGTAGGCTACAGTCCATGGGGTCGCAAAGAGTCGGACATGACTGAGCGACTTCACTTTCACTTTTCTATTTTGAAAATCAAGACATAGGCAAAGAATAAGTAATCCATTTAACAGATAAGAATGTATAGGCTAAAAACTTGGTCAGAATAAATACCACATTTCTAATAATTAGAATCAGGGGGAGAGGTAAAGGAAATAAGGTCTTTCTTCCCTTCCTTATGTAACAAGAAATTTAATAGATACTTTCAAGAGAAATCAACTAAGCTTTGCTTTAAGAAAAAGAAAAAGTAGATCATGTAAAATACATGTCAGTGAAAAGTGATACTTACATTGTTATTTAGGGTGAGAATGAGTGCAATTCTGGATCAGACTGAATTGTAAAAATAGTACCTAAAATATGCAGAGCTTTGTATTGTGGAGTATTTGAATTCCTTCTTAAAAATTACTAGCATGATTAATAAAACTCAGCTATTTCAATCACTTTAAGATACAAAGGATTTAGACAACATATGGCTATTTAAAGTATACATACAATTACAAATTTTGTAAACAGAGATTGTGTTTTCAGGAGACCAATGACCATTCATTTTGAAAATATATTAAAATACTAAATTAGTGTAAGGGCTAAGGAGGAAAAGCAGAAGAAGATGTTTTTCTGGAACTCTGTTTGCTTGTTTGATGATCCAACAGATGTTGGCAGTTTGATCTCTGGTTCCTCTGCCTTTTCTAAAACCAGCTTGAACATCTGGAAGTTCTCGGTTCACGTACTGTTGAAGCCTGGCTTGGAGAATTTTGAGTGTTACTTTACTAGCGTGTGAGATGAGTGCAATTGTGCAGTAGTTTGAACATTGTTTGGCATTGCCTTTCTTTGGGATTAGAATGAAAACTGGCCTTTTCCAATCCTGTGGCCACTGCTGCGTTTTCCAAATTTGCTGGCATATTGAGTGCAGCACTTTCACAGCATCATCTTTTAGGATTTGAAATAGCTCAACTGGAATTCCATCACCTCCACTAGCTTTGTTCATACTAATGCTTCCTAAGCTTCCTAAGGCCCACTTAACTTCACATTCCAGGATTTTTGGCTCTAGGTGACTGATCACACCATCATGGTTATCTGTGTCATGAAAATCTTTTTTGTATAGTTCTTCTGTGTATTCTTGCCACATCATCTTAATATCTTCTGCTTCTGTTAGGTCCATACCATTTCTGTCCTTTATTGTACCCATCTTTGCATGAAATGTTCCCTTAGCATCTCTAATTTTCTTGAAGAGATCTTTAGTCTTTCCTGTTCTACTGTTTTCCTCTATTACTTTGCATTGATCACTGAGGAAGGCTTTCTTAACTCTCCTTGTTTTCTTTAGAACTCTGCATTCTAATGAGTGTATCTTTCTTTTTCTTCTTTGTCTTTTGCATCTTTTCTTTTCTCATCTATTTGTAAGGCCTTCTAGGACAACCATTTTGCCTTTTTGCATTTATTTTCTTGGGTCTGCTCTTGATCCATGCCTCCTGTACAATGTTATGTACCTCCGTCCATAGTTCTTCAGGCACTCTATCAGATCTAATCCCTTGAATCTATTTGTCACTTCTACTGTATAATCATAAGTGATTTGATTTAGGTCATACCTGGATGGTCTAATGGTTTTCCCTACTTTCTTCAATTTTAGGCTGAAATGGGCAATTAGGAGTTCATGACAAAGCCACAGTCAGCTCCCGGTCTTGTTTTTGCTGACTGTATAGAGTTTCTCCATCTTTGGCTGCAAAGAATATAATCAATCTGATTTGGGGATTCAGCATCTGGTGATGGCCATGTGTAGAGTCTTCTCTTGTGTTGTTGGAAGAGGGTGTTTCCTATGACCAGTGCATTCTCTTGGCAAAACTCTCTTAGCCTGTGACCTGCTTCATTTTGTACTCCAAGGCTAAATTTGCCTGTTACTCCAGGTATCTCCTGACTTCCTACTTTTGCATTCCAGTCCCTTATAATGAAAATGACATATTTATTGGGTATTCATTCTAGAAAGTCTTGTGGGGGTCTTCACAGAACTATTCAGTTTCTTCAGCATTACTGGTTGGGGCATAGACTTGGATTACTGTGATACTGAATAGTTTGTCTTGGAAATGAACAGAGATCATGCTGTTATTTATGAGATTGCATCCAGGTACTAAATTTCAGACTCTCATTGACTATGATGACTACTCCATTTCTTCTAAGGGATTCTTGCCCACAGTAGTACATATAATGGTCATCTAAGTCAAATACACCCATTCCAGTCCATTTTAGTTTGCTGATTCCTAAACAAACTGGAAAATTCTTGAAGAGATGGGAATACCAGACCATCTGACCTGTCTCCTGAGAAATCTGTATGCAGGACAAGAAGTAACAGTTAGAACTGGACATGGAACAGCAGACTGGTTCCAAATTGCAAAAGGAATATATCTAGGCTATATATTGTCACTCTGCTTATTTAACTTATATGCAGAGAACATCATGAGAAATGCCAGGCTGGATGAAGCACAAGCTGGAATGAAGATTTCCAAGAGAAATATCAATAACTTCAGATATGCCGATGACACCACCCTTATGGCAAAAAGTGAAGAAGTAAAGAGCCTCTTGATGAAAGTGAAAGAGGAGAGTGAAAAAGTTGGCTTAAAACTCAATATTCAGAAAACTAAGATCATGGCATCTGGTCCCATCACTTCATGGGAAATAGATGGGGAAACAGTGGAAATAGTGGCAGACTATTTTGGGGGGCTCCAAAATCACTGCAGATGGTGACTGTGGCAATGAAATTAAAAGACGCTTACTCCTTGGAAGAAAAGATATGACCAACCTAGACCGCATATTAAAAAGCAAGTGGGGAGGGAGGTGGGAGGGGGTTCATGTTTGGGAACGCATGTAAGAATTAAAGATATTAAAATTTAAAAAAAAATAATAAATAAATAAATGAATAAATAAACAGGGTGACACTAAAAAAAAAATAAATAAATAAAATAAAAAGCAAGAGACGTTACTTTGCCAACCAAGGTCCATCTAGTCAAATCTATTGTTTTTCCAGTAGTCATGTATGGATGTGAGAGTTGGACTATAAAGAAAGCTGAGCGCCAAAGAATTGATGCTTTTGAATTGTGGTGTTGAAGAAGATTCTTGAGAGTCCCTTGGAATGCAGGGAGATCCAACCAGTCAATCCTTAAGGAAATCAGTCCCTGAATATTGATTGGAAGAACTGATGTTGAAGCTGAAACTCCAATACTTTGGCCACCTGATGCTAAGAATTGACTCACTGGAAAAGATCCTGATGCTGGGAAAGATTGAGCACAGGAGGAGAAGGGGATGACAGAGGATAAGATGATTGGATGGCATCACTGACTCAAGGGACATGAGTTTGAGTAAGTTCCAGGAGTCGGTGATGGACAGGCAAGCATGGCGTGCTGCAGTCCATGGGGTCATAAACAGTCAGACACAACTGAGCAACTGAACCGAACTGAAAGGAGGAAAAATTGCAGTTATCTCCATAGACATAGAAAACGTGTTTGGTTACCTTCAGCTTTCATTCCTAATAAAAACTCTTAATTTAAAAATAATAGTTACTATAGTATTTTAACATGAAAACTGTGTATGCCAAGCTAAGGAGAGTCAACATCATGCTTGTGATCACAGAATGGAAACATTCTCATTAAATACAGAACATGACAAGTATCATTTTATCACCATTGATACTGGAAAGCTTCTAGAAATACTTGCCAATGCAATTGTACAGAGAAAAATTCAAGCCTTTGTTAGAATTTAAGTTTCATGAGGGTCACAATTTGCATCTAATTCAACATATATTTACTCAATTAATTATCACAGTATATAAATTGAAAAGAAAAACCCAGATCATCTCTATTTGCAAATTATTATGATCATTAATTCAAATATCCCTGAGAAGCAACTAAAAGGCAATTAGATCTAAAAGGGGAATTAAATATGTTGACTAGTTACAAAGATATAAATAATTCGCACAAACATTTAGAATATTAGGTCTACTTTAAGATTTTCTTAAGGCAGATGATGAATGTTTGAATAAATGGTATACAAGGCCTGATCTGGAGCTAACAATAGTCATATTTTAAAAGTAGCACTCAACACTGATTTAATCAAATTTTGTCTTAATAATTAAGGCTGGTTATCAATTGAATATGCAAACTTAGTAAGAGTGTCCAGCAGTAAGGTATATCCTACCAGGTAATAAAATGTATTATAAAGTTGCAGTTAAAAAGAATGAGTTATTATTTCAAGAACATACTCTTGAAAACAAAAAAGAAATCACAAAAATAGACTCAAGTAAAAATGAAGATGTAAATGAGATTTGCATTCAATTCAGATGAAAGGAAATGGACTAATTAACAAACTGAGGTAGAAAAGCTGGAGAACAATGAAAGCTAATTTACGTTACTTCTTGCTCCAAAATAAAATTCTATAAACAATGCTTTTTGAAAGTATGGAAACACTGAAAGAAAATAGAACACAGTGAGAAAGTGAAAGATGACCACATTGTTGTTTAATATAAGATGATTAACAAAAGTCAAACGACAAATAGTACAGTGGGAAAGTAGTTTTCAACAAATATGCCTTCAGTGGGTTAATTATAGCTTTGTATTTATGATAATGTATTTATTATATGTATTTATCATAATATTTATATATTTCTGTAATATTTATAATAATCATACATATTCCTTGACATTAATAACAAACAAAACCTCATCCAGGAAGACAAAAACGAGGAAAAGATGTGAAAAGACCCTTCGCAGAAAGTAAGGTAAGTAAAAGAATTATTATAAATTTAGAAAAATAATTTTAATGTAGTCAGAAATATTTTGAAATAACAATGAAAATGCACTTATTACAAACAGGTTGGCAAATATAGCGTATTGATGAAGTGCTGCTGACGGGTGTGAACCTTTCAAAACTAAGGTGTGAAACTTTCATCAAGTTTTGGTGAAGGAAGAAATTTTGCTTGGAAATTTAGCATAGTCTATCAAAATTTTAAATGTTTGTCCCCTTTGGCTCAAATTTTGCTTCCAGGAATCTCTCTTAGAGGACATGTTGTGTGTGAATATTATTTAGGATGTTATGTAGGAGAAGTAGACTCTTAATTTAAACCATTCTAATGTAATGTTATCTTTTTTCCTATTTTTAAAAGTTTTTAATTTTTTTAGTGTTTAGTTGATTTATAATGATTCAAGTATACTCGAAGTAATTTACTGTATTGTACATATACACACACATGCACACACATACATATACTTTCTTAGATTTTTTTTTAGTATAGGTTATTACCAGATAGTAAGAATAGCTCCCTGTGCAGTGGGTCCTCATTGTTTCCTTGCTCTGTATATAGTAATGCATGACTGTTAATACCAAATTTTATCTTTTAGAACAATAGTGTTTATTTAGATCTTATTCCTTAACCAAACCAAGGCTTGCTCTTCAAAGCACATATTTCTTAAAGAGCGTTAAGCTGGTGCTGGGGTGGGATGAGGAGATAATGTGGCATTTTCCTACCACCAATGACTTCAGAAAATTCACTCAGTGTTAAAAAATATCCTCTGTTAAACATCTAAGAGAAAAGGATTGTGCTAGACATTGTATATACATTGCTTCTAATTCTTCCTTTCGCTCATCAATGTAGAGAATCTTATTTGCATAATGAAGATTAGGAAATGTTCTTTTCAGGAATGGAAGAGAAGGTTTGGACCCCAAAGGGGATGAGAGATGACAAGATAACAAGATGGTATATTTTGTGTAAGAAGGGAGGGTAGAGGATTTGCATTCCTATAATAATGGATGTCTATTTCTTAGCCTGGAGAGAACTCACTATCACCTTATGCTAATCTTTAGGTCAATGCAATTAGTTTCACCCTGAGAAAAATTGCTGTCTTCAAATTTATATAACTTAACACTGGAAGCTAGAAGTCAGCAGAAGTTAAATTTAAATTTATAGAAGTATTCACTTAATCGTCTAGCAGTGTCAGAAAGATAAGCCTAGAAGCTCTTTACATTGAAGCTAGATAGAAGAAAATTTTCTTGACCAGCTTTGCTCAGTGCCCTGGAATATTTTCGTGGAGGAGATTGGTTAATTCCTATTTATAAAAGTCTGGATGCCAGTTAAGATTCTTGCAGCTACAAATATATAAAAATCCAACAGACCTGGCTTAAAGCAATGGAAATTCTATAGCCTCATGTAATAAAAAATGGAGAAGTAAAAAGTCCAGGACCAGTTAATAGACTAGTCAATGACATCAAGCCCTCTGATCAACGTTCAGTGACCTTCTGCTCAGGGTTGTAAGATGACTGCCAACTAGTAAACATTATATCCCATAAAAGGAAGGGGAATCTTACATTTCTGTTTCTCCTTAACAGTGAAAATAACTTCCCAGAAGCCCTCATGACATTTTGTTTCATGTATCATTGATCAGGGTTGTATTTCACACTTATATCAAAATAATCACTGGCCAAGTGTCAGGAATCGTCACAGGTAGCTCAGTTTAATCAACTTTCAGAAGATGAGTTGGGAGAAAAACCCACAAAAAAAAAACACATAAGACCAAGCCTGAAAAACCAGTGTCTGTAAAATTATTATTCAGTCACATTTCCTTTTTAATGCAAGAAAGCAAAAAATGACTCAGCAAAAATTTTAAAAATTAAGTTTTATGTTATCAACTCATAGCTAATACAAGTTTCTGTCCAAAACAACCAAAATCAATACATTTCTTTCTTATTTTGGCAATTAACTTTCCTGAGTATATATCTCACAAGTAGTTTTTATTATTATTTAATTGGTCTTCTAATTCTGATTTCAATACCAGTGGGGCTAAGATTGCTAGGATGCTCTCCAAATTCAGTTCAGTTCAGTCACTCAGTCATATCTGACTCTTTGCGACCCCATGGACTGCAGCACGCCAGGCCTCCCTGTCCATCACCAACTCCCGGAGTTTACTCAAACTCATGTCTGTTGAGTCAGTGATGCCATGCAACCATCTCATCCTCTGTCGTCCCCTTCTCCCACCTTCAATCTTTCCCAGCTTCAGGGTCTTTTCCAATGAGTCAGGTCTTTGCATCAGGTGGCCAAAGTATTGGAGTTTCAGCTTCAACATCAGTCCTTCCAATCAATATTCAGGGACTGATTTCCTTTAGGAATAACTGGTTGGATCTCCTTGCATTCCAAGGGACTCTCAAGAGTCTTCTCCAACACCACAGTTCAAAAGCATCAATTCTTTGGCGCTCAGCTTTCTTTATGGTCCAACTCTCAAATCCATACATGACTAATGGAAAAACCATAGCCTTGACTAGACGGACCTTTGTTGGCAAAGTAATGTCTCTGCTTTTTAATATGTGGTCTAGGTTGGTCATATCTTTTCTTTCAAGGAGTAAGTGTCTTTTAATTTCGTTGCCACAGTCACCATCTGCAGTGATTTTGGAGCCCCCCAAAATAGTCTGCCACTGTTTCCACTCTTTCCCCATCTGTTTCCCATGAAGTGATGGGACCAGATGCCATGATCTTAGTTTTCTGAATGTTGAGCTTTAAGCCAATTTTTTCACTCTCTTCTTTCACTTTCATCAAGAGGCTTTTTAGCTCCTCTTCACTTTCTGCCATAAGGGTGGTGTCATCTGCACATCTGAGGTTATTGATATTTCTCCCAGCAATCTTGATTCCAGCTTGTGCATCATCCAGCTCATTTCTCATGATGTACTCTGCATAGAAGTCAAATAAGCAGGGTGACAATATACAGCCTTGACATACTCCTTTTCCTATTTGGAACCAGTCTATTGTTTCATGTCCAGTTCTAACTGTTGCTTCCTGACCTGCATATAGATTTCTCAAGAGGCAGGTCAGGTGGTCTGTATTCCTATCTCTTTCAGAATTTTCCAGTTTGTGGTGGTCCACACAGTCAAAGGCTTTGGCATAGTCAATAAAGCAGAAATAGTTGTTTTTCTGGAACTCTCTTTCTTTTTCGATGACCCAGTGGATGTTGGCAATTTGATCTCTGCCTTTTCTAAAACCAGCTTGAACATCTGGAAGTTGACGGTTCATGTATTGTTGAAGTCTGGCTTGGAGAATTCTGAGCATTACTTTGCTAGCATGTGAGATGAGTGCAACTGTGCAGTAGTTTGAGCATTGCATTTCTTTGGGATTGGAATGAAAACTGACCTTTTCCAGTCCTGTGGCCACTGCTGAGTTTTCCAAATTTGCTGTCATTTTGAGTGCAGTGCTTTCACAGCATCATCTTTTAGGATTTGAAATAGCTCAACTGGAATGCCATCACCTCCACTAGCTTTTTCCCAAAATTAGCCATTTCTAAATATAAAAGTTACTCTCATTATTGAGATGACACCACATTCTATAACTCTCTCACTTAAGTAATTAATAAAATAATATTCATCAGGAGTTTTGTTCATTCCTTTTTCAGGTAAAGTTTTAAATTCAGGTGTTTCTACGGTCTTCAGTTAATTTCAAAACCTCAGGACTGAAGCAATCTAGTCATTGGAGGCAGGAAAAAAACTGGATTTATTTTATTTCTACTGATTGAAATATATTGGTTTTTAGATGAAATGTCTTTTGGTTCCAAATTATGTACATTGTGCAGCCTCTGTATGTATTTTCCAAGTGATTTAAATGAATTTGAATCAGCTCGTTAGGTTCCAGACTGGTACTGAACATAATGACTCATTGCTAAATTAATATTGTCTACTCTGAACTACCCTGTCTAAATCACTTTAATCACTGGGAAGATTCATACTCTTCAAAAGGACAGCCACATTCAAATGAATTCTGCAACAGTTCATTAGGTAATGATGTCATTTATGTTCCCTGGGTCAGCAAATGTGTTTCTGCTTGGCTTCAAAGATGGACTGACTGTGAGCAGATAAACAGGTACTTTGTATGCATTTGATGTCCATACATGCACAGAAGGGAGGCATAATGCTGGCATGAAATGTTTCAATTTGGGACATTCCTATGTCTCAGATTCAGCCTCTTTTTTTTCTTTTCTTTTCTTAGCTTAGCAGCTTTATTGGACACATGTTCCTGTCTCTCAGAAGCAGTTAACGTGTCAGATTCTTTGTCACATGTCACTGACACCAGAACATTAAAAAGAAGGTTCTAACAAGAGTCTAGCTTGAGCACAATGCAAAGCATGCCATTGGAAAGAACATCATATTTGATATCCTAGTGAAAACTACTTCCGGAAGACCCTGGAAGCCATAGACACAGTCCGTGATCACAGTCTCATGGAGTAGCAGCAAATAATCTCAGACTTCCCTGTCCCCCTGGCGCCTAAAATTAACCACAAAAATGACACCCTGGGAATTGAGTGTGCTTAGCATCTTATCACACTGACTGAGTGTTCTCTGAAGTCAAACTCTTGAGTGGTTCCTGAATCTGTAACCAAGAATGAAGGGCAGGCCTGTTCCACATAAGTCACTAGGGGAAGGGTCCTTATCCTCTACTGGGAGGGTCTCCTTCCAGTGATACCTAGGGGACTAGTGACTCTCCTTAGTTCACAGGTGCTAGAAATAAGACAAGAACTTGAATATGGGCCTAATAGTGGATTCACTAAATCACTAACCTGTTGAATCATTCAGAAGCATGTAACATGTAAAATAGTTACCTGTTAACTACTTTCATCTTTACAACAATTCAGGATAGTATCTTTGATCCTATTTTACAGATAAAGGAATTTAGAGATGTCAGACAACCAACCTAACACCTTAGAATAAGTAAGGAACTGAAAATGGGATTCAAACCTAGGTCCATCTGATGTTAGTTCTCATTTCTCTATTTTTCACTAGTTCCCTTATTGCCAATAGGTAGAATGGAAGATGCAAAAGGTACAGAATTTGTATTCAACAGAGTTATCCCAATATTTCAGTGTGTCTATTGCTATGTAACAAATTATTCTGAAATACAAGGGCATAAAACATCTACATTATTATGTTTGATTATTATGAGGGACAACAATTCAGATAAGACACAATTAGGACAAGTTGATATCTGCTCCATGATTTCTGGGATCTCAAAGCTTGGAGACTCAAAGCCTTAGGTGGCTTAATGGCTAAGAATAAGAATCCTTTTGGAATCGTGACATGTTTGATGATTGATGCTGGCAGTCTGCTGGGAGCTCAGCCAGAAATTTCAGCTATGACACCTACATGTTTACCTTTCCATGTGACCTAGGGTTCTTTGAAGCATGGTAGCTGTGTTCCATGAGTGAGCACTCCCAGAGAACCAAGAAGAAGCTGAATCAACATTTTATGACCAAGCCTAGGAAGCCAACCACTTTCACTTCTGTTTGGGTCGCAAGCCTGCTTAAGTTCAAAAGGAGGGAACGTGTAGGTACGTGTCTCAATGGATGAAGGGTCAGAGTTGCATTGAAGAGCATAAGGGAGGGGAACTAGGGTTATGGTCATCTTCAGTAATGGAAATCTGCTACACTCTCCACCTGAATCAAATCACAGAAAGAAGCTACTAGACTGAGAGCATAGGCCTGTGAACAAGTGCTACAGATATCTCTGTAGGCTTACTGATGCGAGGCTCCAGGTAAAACTCTAGAATGGAATTTTAAACAGTACTTTTAAACTGCTATGAGGGTGATCCAGTAACTATTTTTCATGTGGTCCTTTTGCTTTATTCTGTACACTCTTGTGCACAAAGTAGCTACCAAGTAATTCTAGGTTTTCTTGGCCAGAAATCCTATCTTATCCATATTTCTTTATATTAAATAGAAAAAGTGGTTTGAGGAAAGACACACAAGATAAGGTTGCAATAGAAACACTCACAGGAACGTGAATGCCAGTTCTGTCTCAGCAAATACATGGTATTAAAAACCAAAAGAAATGGATTCTACTAAGAACCTATTTCATGATAACTTTTTATTAATTTTTACATGACTCACAATTAGATTAAGATGTGAAACACAGATCTATTTCTATAGTGTGACTCTAATTGCAGCTAATGCATTTTCTCCTCTTCTAGGGGGTGATTAACCCCACTCTAGTACTTTTGCCTGGAAAATTCCATGGACGGAGGAGCCTGGTAGGCTGCAGTCCATGGGTTTGCTAAGAGTCAGACGCAACTGGGCAACTTCACTTTCACTTTTCACTTTCATGCATTGGAGAAGGAAATGGCAACCCACTCCAGTGTTCTTGCCTGGAGAATCCCAGGGACGGGGGAATCTGGTGGGCTTCCATCTATGGGGTTGCACAGAGTCGGACACGACTGAAGTGACTTGGCAGCAGCAGCAGCAGGGGGTGATTAAAACAGAGAAGTTTCTTTTCAACCTAGGACAGCTCCAGAATCATCCAGGCTATTTATTTTTTTCACTCTTCCACCTGAAACAGGAGTGACAAAATGTGAAAACATCCGCAGTGACCCAAAGGGTGATGGTAGTAAGTAAAGTAGCTGGTGAGAAGTAGAATCATTCTTGACATGAGGAGTGTGCTGCTGCTGCTGCTAAGTTGCTTCAGTCATGTCCGACTCTGTGCGACCCCATAGATGGCAGCCCATCAGGCTCCACCATCCCTGGGATTCTCCAGGCAAGAACACTGGAGTGGGTTGCCATTTCCTTCTCCATGAGGAGTGTGCTAAGAAGGGCTAAATATGAATATGGTACATGTATGTGTGTGTTAGAGAGAAGGAGGGAAGGGTCATCTAGAGGTAATGAGAGTTCTGCCAAAATGGAATGAACATTCTTATTCTAAAGTGCATTAAGCATTCTGCCTTGTGGGGAAATGATCCTAGTGCTTACTGATATATTAGAAGATTTAAAGCAGCTGGACATTAAAAACATTTGGAGTATAGCTGCTTTACAATATTGTTATTTTCTGCTGTACAGCAAAGTGAATCAGCCATATGTATACATATACATATATCCTCTCTTTTTGGATTTCCTTCCCATTTAGGTCACCACAGAGCATTTAGAGTTCCCTGAGCTATACAGTAGTTTCTCTTTAGTTGTCTATTTTATGCATAGGGGTGTAAATATGTCAGTCCCAACCTCCCAATTCATTCTACCACCTCCTCCTTGCTTGGAGTTCATACCTTTTTTTCTCTACATCTGCATATCTATTTCTGCTTTGCATATAGGTTCGTCTACACAATTTTTGTATATTCCATATATATGCCTTAATATGTGATAGTTGTTTTCCTCTTTCTGACTTACTTCACTCTGTATGACAATCCCTAGGTCCATTCACGTCTCTGCAAATAGCATAATTTTGTTCTTTTTTATGGCTTAGTAATAATCCATTGTATAAATATACCACATCTTTATCCATTCCTCTGTTGCTGGACATTTAGATTGCTTTGGACATAGCAAAACCAATACAGCATTGTAAAGTTAAAAAAATTAGAAAAAATATAAAATAATAATGCTAGTTTAAAAATTTGATGGCAAATTCATTTCCTATAGATCCTCTAGCAGGGGCATGTTTTCTTTCCTATCTGTTGTCTCAGAGTATAGTACTTTGAATAAGGCTCTATTTCCTTTTACTTTCTCCTTGTTGAGCATTGATCACCTCATTGCATTTGAAAGCTAATATATGTAAGTCAGTGTCCTAATTATGATATGTCTTAAGGGTGGGACTGAGTGTACCTTATTCAGTCTTGTATCACTCTCAACAGACATAAAGTCTGGCACAATGTGTTCCTAATAAAGGCTGAAAAAATGTATTAGAATGTGTTTCAAAGTTAGGTGACTTGTACAACTTAATCTAATTCCTAAAGATCAAGGAATTGGCCTGAAATACGCAGGGATAGCAAATTATGTGAATAAATCCTTATTTCTTCATAGTTTCTGATGGAAACATAACATATAGCCAATTGGTTTGGTTGAGTTAAAGTAAATTTGGTATTCTAATTTTTAATTTAAAAAATAATGTATAAAAACATGATTCTGGTTTAGTCACTAAGTCATGTCCAACTGTGATCCCATGGACTGTAGCCCACCAGGCTCCTCTGTCCTTGAGATTTCAAAAAAGCTTATATATGCCATACATTAGGGTCCTCCTCCTTCCTCCCTATTCCCCACCCCTCTTTCAATGACAACTGTTATTTACATTTAGATGTGTCCCTTTCCACTTCCTTTTCTCTTTGGTTATGTACATGCATGCCTGTATCACTTTTATAAAATATCTAAATGAATCATTCTAAACTGTTCTGAAACCAGTGTTAATCTTTTCAAAGAACTAGCTTTTTGTTTTGTTGATCTTTTCTATTTTTTAGTCTCTATTTCATTTATTTCTGCTGTGATATTTATGATTTCTTTCCTTTTATTATCTCTGGGTTGTTCGTTATTTCTCTCATTGTTTTAGGTATAACATTAGACTATTTGAGATTTTTCTTGTTTCCTAAGGTAAGCTTGCATTGCTATATAATTCCCTCTTAGAAATGGTTTTGTTGAATCTCATAGATTTTGGATCATTGTGGTTTCATTATCATTTGTCTCTAGTTATTTTTTGATTCCCTCTTTGATTTCTTCAGTGACGTATTGGTTTTTTAGCCTCCCACATGTCTGTGTTTTTTTGCAGTATTTTTCTTGTAGTTGATTCTAATCTCATAGTGTTGTGATGCTTGATATGTTTTCAGTTTTCTTAAATTTCCTGAGGCTTGCTTTGTGGCCCAGCATGTGATCTATCCTGGAAAATGTTCCACGTGAAAATCAGCTTTTAAAAGTTTCTAATTTATTAAAAAATTATTATATTGATGTGCACTTGATTTTCAGTGTTGTGTTCATTTATACTGTACAGCAAAGTGATTCAGTTGTATATATACATTAAATTTTGTGTTCTTTTCCATTATGGTATAGTAGGAGTTTTTTATCCATTTTATACATAATAGTTTGTACTTTTAAGTAGAAAATCATTCAATTGATAAATATTGAATTATTTTCCTTTTTAGTATGTATTTATTGTCTTTTGAGGTTGTGTAGTATCTCATATTGCCATATATTTAAAGAGCCATTTCCATATTAATAAGCTGTTCCAAGTATTACTCTTAGAAATAAACCTGTAATAACAAACCTTACAAATGCTATTTAGGCACACATGAACATGTTTATGAGATATGTTTCTAAACATATGTTATTGATTTAAAGGAAAAAATCCCTTAAAATATTGAATTCACTAAATATTGGATTTCAGTTGCCAGTGCTAATGAGCATCCCTTTTAAAAGCTTAGCAAATTCAGTATTTTACTTAAAGAGATGAGAATATCTGCTTCCTCACATTCTTGACAATGCAGACATTATCAGTGCTTATTTTTTTCCATTTTAATGACTGAGAGCTGATAATTTATTATCAATTTATGTTTCTCTGAATGCTAGTGGTTGATCTTTATTTCTCTGTGTGTATTGCCTGTTCATATTTGCTTAACTATAAACAGGTTCTTTTATTGATTTTTACTAACTTTTGGTATGTTTTACATATTAATCCATTAATTTTAAATATATTTAAAATGGTTCTTCCTGCCTATACATTGGCTTTAAGTTAATTTCCTTCTTTGTAGGTTAAAGATGAGAAAACTAATGTTCATCTATCTCTAACATTTACTAATCCAAGCTACTTAATCTCTCTGTGTCTTAATTTTCTCATGTTAAAAATTTAACACTTGGACCTTTTGAATATTGAGCAAATATGCTGTTAACACCAATAAATCAGGTGGCACTATGCCTGGCACACGTTAGACAGTAAATCAATATTAACCATTATAATTTCTATGAAGAACCATAATTAATATTCATTAGTAACTCTGGTCATCATATTTTATCACTTTTGGATTGGTATTCATCAGTGATTATGGCTTATACTTGTGCTTTATACTGAGTTTTATGAATTGTGTTTACCACATAGACTCAGCTGAGTGATACAGCATATTTTATCTGTATTTTTGTTCTCTTCAAGAAAGGAGGAGACACAGGTTGATTTTTGAAGGTGACTCAATTGGCCCCAGAGGTCCCTGATTCCATTGTATATTTTTAAAATTTATTTATTTTTAATTGAAGGATAATTGTTTTACAGTATTGTGTTGATTTCTACCAAAAATCAACATCAATCAGCCATAGGTTTACCATGTCCCCTCCCATTGGAACACATTGTCTATTTAAGAAACAGTCCATAACTGGATATGCAAATCCATAGCTCCAACCCAAATTTTCCAGTCAGTGCTGGTGACAAAAGTGCATGAGTCTGAGAGATAATGCAAGGGTGTTAAAGTCATCATAATTTCCTTTCATTCTTCAGTATAAAATGTTTTTTCTCCTGAGTGAGTAGACCATAACTTGTCCAATATAAAGGCTTTTGATGATGTCAAAACTCATTGCCAAAGTCCCATAGTTGTGATTCTTATCATTTGTCATTTACTTATAGCCATCCAAACTGCCTGGGATGGAAAATATAGATGTACAGCATTATTTGAACATACAATTTAAAAAAATCTCAGCAATCTAACCATTAAAGTCAGTTTTCCTGGTTCATCTTATTTTGATGAAAACACTGAAATGAGGTTGATATATGTCTATGTCATCTGAATAGAAGGAGGACTCAAAGAAAACATTGACAAAATATTTAAGCCAGGGTAAAAGTAAAATCATTGAATAGAAGCCCCTATTAAAAAGGGGGAATATGTAAGTAAATGCTGGTCAACTAGTAATTCTTGATTAATGACATCTATGGCATTGGAGGAAGCAAGAGGTAGAAGTAAGGGAAGGTAGAGTAAAAGACAGTGAAGGAGACAATATTTGGAAAATCATGATAAAAGGAAGAAAGATAGAAATGAAAAGGATAAAGAAAGTTCTGATAATGAGAACAAATGAGAAAACTCAAATTATTTCAAGGCTTTTTCCTTTCACTTTTTTCTCCAGTCATTCATACAAATAGCATATTTTCATTTTGTTTCTTATTTCTCCTCTATTTAATTACGTCACTCCTTGAAGTCTTCCTTCTTTCTGATTAATGTCATTGTTCAAAGCATGTTTTAAAGGAAAAGATCTTAAACTGAATTTAGTGGGAAAATAATGCAAATTGTTTATGCCTGACCTTTTAATGTCTCAAAACAAAAACTCCATATAAGATATCAATGTACCATAATTTTGTGTTGTTTAAAAATAGGAAAATATCACATTCTTCCTTTCTCTTTGCCAGAAGCTTTAGGATCCCTGACTATTAGGTGCTAGGATATACAATCAAACTTTTTGTTATTTTTCTTTATATACAAGTCTCATAGAATTGACATTGCTTTTATTTGAATGCAGACAGTAGCACTTACCAATGTGGTTGTCCATTTTCCACTCTAAAACAAAAAATGAGACTTGGGTTACACCATTTAAGTGAGTTAAATTAGCATGTTGAGAGGGTGGCTTCTTAAGAATGTTTAGTTATGATATCTATCAGACAACTTTGTGTTCTATGTATTAAAAAGGAAGGCATAATTCCATATCCTGGCTAGGCACTCAAAAAATTATGATGGACTTATCTTCCATTGAAATAGTAATTTTTAATCATCACTCAATAAAATTTAATTTTATATTTGTATTAATTCATTGAGATTAATTAAAATGTATTTCCCCTCATGATAAAAATATAAAAATGATAATTAAAATATAAATAATAAAAATGTTAAAATTTATATTTCAAACTTTTGAAAGTTCAAATCATATTGAATTGGAAAAAAAAATAAGTTTCATCTGTGTGGAAGCATGTCACTTCCAGGTAAATTATAGTTTATTTTGGAAGTTTCATTCAGCTGATGAAAGGAACTAAAAAACCTGGATTCAGTACTCAAATTGAAAGTCACCAAGAACCCTCAGAAAAATAAGGATGAATGGAATAAAATTCCAGAGGGGAGAGACCATTCAGAAGTAAACTGGAAATCTTAGCAATTTTCGCTCTGGTAGCATTTACTAATTTTGAATGCAAGTTGGAGACTGAGAACACTTGCTCTTGCTCAACAGAAGAATCTTCTTGGGGAAAGAGAAAATAAAAAACAGATCTTTCACCACTTATATAGAGCTAAAGGGAGAAAGAGGAAGAATGGGAGACTTCCTATACTCTTGTATACTCATGAAATGTCTGATTCCTGAAGCTGGATAGAAGACTACGTAAATAGACTTAAATATTCTGAAAATTCTGAAAGGCAAAGCAGTGCTCTTATGTTTATGTGGGGAAAAAAAAAATCTTCAGTGGGGAGTGGGCCAGGGAAAATCTAGGCTTGGTCTCTGGCAGAGAACCTCATGCCTTAGAAAGAGACAACCAGTGATACCTTTACCAAAAAAGTAGCCTAATTTGGATTGAGGTCATCAGCCCCACATTCTCTCTGCCTGAGTGAGAATAGGATTAAACCTGCCTGGTAGAGTATGACATAATCTGGAGTCTCTGTGGTTCTTTTTATGCAACTGAAGCAATGAACTTGAAAGCTATCAAGACTGTATGACTTTTTAATGGCTGAGTAATACTCCATTGTGTATATGTTCTGATGAGATGGATGAAACTGGAGCCGATTATACAGAGTGAAGTAAGCCAGAAAGAAAAACACCAATACAGTATACTAACACATATATATATGGAATTTAGAAAGATGGCAATGACGACCTTGTATGCAAGACAGCAAAAAAGACACAGATGTGTATAGCAGACTTTTGGACTCAGAGGGAAAGGGAGAGGGTGGGATGATTTGGGAGAATAGCATTGAAACATGTATACTATTATGTAAGAATCGAATCGCCAGTCTATGTCCAATGCAGGATACAGCATGCTTGGAGCTGGTGCACGGGGATGACCCAGAGAGATGTTATGGGGAGGGGAGGTGGGAGGGGGGTTCATGTTTGGGAATGCATGTACACCCATGGTGGATTCATGTCAATGTATGGCAAAACCAATACAGTATTGTAAAGTAAAAATAAAGTAAAAATAAAAATTTTTTAAAAAAGACTGTATGACTGATGATCAGAAATTTAAGAAACAGAAGATAGAACAAGATTCATGGATATCAGAATTAGCAGAAGAGATTTTAAATAACTGTGATAAATATGTTCATGAAACAAAAATATGGGAGGAAGAGATGAAAGGATTAAAACTTTAACCCCCAAATTAGAACCTATACAAAACACATAAAATGGACTTTTTGAACTGAAAAGGAAATATATATATATGTATATATATGTATCTTAAATTAAGAACTTCAATGAATGGGTTTAACAGTAGACTGAATACAGCATGATTAGCAAATATAAAAACAGATAAATGGGGAGTCCCCTGGCCATCCAGTGGTTACAATTTGCTGCTTTCACTGTTCTGGCCTGGATTTAATCCTTGATCAAGAATCTGAGATCCAACATCAGATAGATACCCAGATCATGTAGGCTGGGACTGTTCTGAGTTTAAAACAAACAAACAAAAAACCAGATAAATGAAAAACGCATCATTGATGCACAGAGAGAAAAGTTTACTATTTGCATGAATGGAGTCTCAGAGGCAGGCAAGACTGAGTATGTGGCAGTAAAAACATGAATGTACACCCATGGCTGAGTCGTGTGAATGTATGGCAAAAACCACTACAACACTGTAAAGTAATTAGCCTCCAAGTAAAATAAATAAATTTACAAAAAAAAAAAGTTGAAGAAATAATGGCTGAAAATTTTCCACAGTTGATGAGCAACATCAATCCAGCCTGCAAAAGTTTATTGAACCCCAAGCAGGACCTATTCAAGTCACATTGCAGGACACCTTAACCTGCAGGAAATCTTAATTAATAGCAGCAACATAAGAAAAATACATTATTTTTGAAGAAGCAGCAAGACTGAAGCTTACTTTTAAAATAATGGAAGCCAGAAGTTGATGGAATGGCATTTTTAAAGTGCTAAAAGGATATGACTAAAATTCTGTATCCAGTGGACAAAAGCTTTTATAAATGAAATTGAAATTTTTTTTAATGTTTTTCAAGAAAGAAAACTGTTTATGTTATGTAATGAATCTATTAGAAAGGAGTCTGAACAATGTTGATGCACTCATCTCAGGAAATTAAAGAAACACAGTAATTCAAATCCCAAAAATATGTAGACTGTGTATGAAAACATTAATTAAATCTATAAATACTTCCAACACTGATCAATGAGAGAATGAAAAATCAAGTTGCCTATAGTAGAAATGCAAAGAGCAGTCATCACTATGAGCATTCAGACCTCAAAAAGTATTGACATTATTAACCACTTAATACCACCAACTCATGTATAAAGTTACATGAAATGGAGTTTGAGGGGGGGGGGGGGAATAAATAGCACATTGAAAATCTTAATAATTTCATATCTATTGAAGAACTTGAATCTGTTATTAGAAACAGTCCCAGACAGAAAACTCTAGACCCACATGGCCTCACCTTGAGTTCACTTGAATATTCAAGAAGGAAATAATACTGGTATTAAACTAACTTATCCAGAGAGTATCAAAAAAGAGGGAACACCTCCCATATCTTTTCTAAGACCCAGGGAAACCCAGTACCAAAACCTCACAAGGACGTTAAAGGAATGGAAAATTAGAGACTAATTTCTTTCAGTCCTATAAATGCAACGATCCTAAATCCAATCCCAGAAAATCAGATCCAGAAACATATAAATAGAATAATATATCACGAAGCGTGTGGTTTATTCCAGGCATATAAGGTCGATTTAACATTTGGAAAAATGCATACATATGTTCACCAAAAGACGGGCCCATGAATATTCATAGCAGCAGCATTCATCAAGCCAACCTGGAAACTACCCAAAGGCCTGTCAACAGTTGAATGAATAAATAAATCCTGGGATATTCACACAATGCAATACTACAGCAAGGAGAATGAACAAAATATAGCCACTCTCAAACATAGTGTTGAGGGAAACAAGCCAGAAAGAGAAAAGTACCTATTTAAGCTGCAATTTGCATAGAGTACAAAAAATAGGCAAAGTCATCCCTGATGTTAAAAGTCTAGATAATGCCTCCCCCCTGGGGTGGAAGAAAGATCAGGATTAGGAAGAAGCATTGTGGGGTGGGGGGGTGGCATCTGTATGGGTGGTACGTTGTGTGTTGCATTTGCAAAAATGCTTGAAGCTTGTTTACACTTATACTATGCTCACTTTAATGAATGAATAGGCAGTTTATTACTAGATGAAGGAATAAATGGGTTCTACATGGGAATGATGTCTCACTTCAGCGCTGAATGTCTAAAAACAAAGAATCAGTCCTTTCTGCCACCCCGCTGCTCCACCCATCATGTTTGTTATTCTAGTGACAATACTCAAGAAAAAAACAGGTGTGGGATGAGACTAGTATTTGAAGTATTGGACTCTGTTTATGATTCATTTACTTGATCAAGGACTGCCTTTGCTTTTCACAAATGATTATAGGTTTACATTTTCAGCAGGTAGAATCATTCACAACGGGATGTGATAGAAGATAGCCATTGATCAAAAGTAAGAGAAGATACGGCTGTGGAAAAAAAAAAAAAAAAAAACTCCTCTAACAAGTCCATTAGAGAAGTAGTTTAACTTTGAACAGCATCATTTACAGAATCAATCTTATAATTTTCTCTTTTGGCAGATTTTCAAAGTTTTCAAAATATAGCTAGTTCTGTAATTTAAGTACCACAGCTGTGGTGCTGAGTTAATTTTCTAATTTCTTCAGAAGAGAGTTAATCTGCATAATCAGTTTCTGAAACAATGGTGGCTATTTCCCTGTAAAATATCTGCTTAAAGGGAAGTATGCTTTGATCTGTGACTTATAAGGGAGAAAGATAATGAACTTGAATACAGTTCATTCAGAGTGACACACATTTAAGAGCATATGAAGTGTGCTGAATCCAAGCACTGGAAATGTGGTAGTATTTTATTAACATATTAGCATGGGCTACTAATTTGTATATAAATCAATTAAAGCACAGGATAATAATTGAAACCAATTAAGTACGGAATATATAGACAGAGAAGCAAGAATTTAAGTTCATAGTATCGGATCCAATCAGGAAATGTGTTCATATACATTCTTCGAAAAGAAAAATTACGAGTAGCCAACCTAGAAGAAACAACATTTTGAAAACTATTGTGTTCTCATGAAAATGTGAAAAGAATGTACTTATTGGCCAGTGAAGCAGTTAGGAATACATTGTCAAAGCACTTTGACTTTATTTACGTCTTTATTATTTATTTAACATTTAGGCTGCTTGGGGTCTGTTACTTGCACCACATGGGACCTAGTTCCTTGATCAGGAATTGAACCCGGGCTCCCTGCATTGAGAGCGTGGAATCTTAGCCCCTGGACCACCAGGGAAGTCTCTAGAACACTTTCACTTTCTTAAATCTTCCAGCAAACAAAAGCCCAGGTCCAGATGGCTTCACAGCTGAATTCTACCAAAAATTTCGAGAAGAGCTAACACCTATCCTCCTCAAACTCTTCCAGAAAATTGCAGAGGAAGGTAAACTTCCAAACTCATTCTATGAGGCCACCATCACCCTAATACCAAAACCTGACAAAGATGTCACAAAAAAAGAAAACTACAGGCCAATATCTCTGATGAACATAGATGCAAAAATCCTCAACAAAATTCTAGCAATCAGAATCCAACAACACATTAAAAAGATCATACACCATGACCAAGTGGGCTTTATCCCAGGGATGCAAGGATTCTTCAATATCCGCAAATCAATCAATGTAATTCACCACATTAACAAATTGAGAAATAAAAACCATATGATTATCTCAATAGATGCAGAGAAGGCCTTTGACAAAATTCAACATCCATTTATGATAAAAACTCTCCAGAAAGCAGGAATAGAAGGAACATACCTCAACATAATAAAAGCTATCTATGACAAACCCACAGCGAACATTATCCTCAATGGTGAAAAATTGAAAGCATTTCCCTAAAGTCAGGAACAAGACAAGGGTGCCCACTTTCACCGCTACTATTCAACATAGTTCTGGAAGTTTTGGCCACAGCAATCAGAGCAGAAAAAGAAATAAAAGGAATCCAAATTGGAAAAGAAGTAAAACTCTCACTGTTTGCAGATGACATGATCCTCTACATGGAAAACCCTAAAGACTCCACCAGAAAATTACTAGAGCTCATCAATGAATATAGTAAAGTTGCAGGATATAAAATCAACACACAGAAATCCCTTGCATTCCTATACACGAATAATGAGAAAGTAGAAAAAGAAATTAAGGAAACAATTCCATTCACCATTGCAACGAAAAGAATAAAATACTTAGGAATATATCTACCTAAAGAAACTAAAGACCTATATATAGAAAACTATAAAACACTGATGAAAGAAATCAAAGAGGACACTAATAGATGGAGAAATATACCATGTTCATGGATTGGAAGAATCAATATAGTGAAAATGAGTATACTACCCAAAGCAATTTACAAATTCAATGCAATCCCTATCAAGCTACCAGCCACATTTTTCACAGAACTAGAACAAATAATTTCAAGCTTTGTATGGAAATACAAAAACCTCGAATAGCCAAAGCAATCTTGAGAAAGAAGAATGGAACTGGAGGACTCAACTTGCCTGACTTCAGACTCTACTACAAAGCCACAGTCATCAAGACAGTATGGTACTGGCACAAAGACAGACATATAGATCAATGGAACAAAATAGAAAGTCCAGAGATAAATCCACACACATATGGACACCTTATCTTTGACAAAGGAGGCAAGAATATACAATGGAGTAAAGACAATCTCTTTAACAAGTGGTGCTGGGAAAACTGGTCAACCACTTGTAAAAGAATGAAACTAGATCACTTTCTAACACCGCACACAAAAATAAACTCAAAATGGATTAAAGATCTAAATGTAAGATCAGAAACTATAAAACTCCTAGAGGAGAACATAGGCAAAACACTCTCAGACATAAATCATAGCAGGATCCTCTATGATCCACCTCCCAGAATGCTGGAAATAAAAGCAAAAATAAACAAATGGGATCTAATTAAAATTAAAAGCTTCTGCACAACAAAGGAAACTATAAGCAAGGTGAAAAGACAGCCATCTGAATGGGAGAAAATAATAGCAAATGAAGCAACTGACAAACAACTAACCTCAAAAATATACAAGCAACTTCTGCAGCTCAACTCCAGAAAAATAAACGACCCAATCAAAAAATGGGCCAAAGAACTAAATAGACATTTCTCCAAAGAAGACATACGGATGGCTAACAAACACATGAAAAGATGCTCAACATCACTCATTATTAGAGAAATGCAAATCAAAACCACAATGAGGTACCACTTCACACCAGTCAGAATGGCTGCGATCCAAAAATCTGCAAGCAGTAAATGCTGGAGAGGGTGTGGAGAAAAGGGAACCCTCCTACACTGTTGGTGGGAATGCAAACTAGTACAGCCACTATGGAGAACAGTGTGGAGATTCCTTAAAAAATTGCAAATAGAACTACCTTATGACCCAGCAATCCCACTTCTGGGCATACACACCGAGGAAACCAGAATTGAAAGAGACACATGTACCCCAATGTTCATTGCAGCACTGTTTATAATAGCCAGGACATGGAAACAACCTAGATGTCCATCAGCAGATGAATGGATAAGAAAGCTGTGGTACATATACACAATGGAGTATTACTCAGCCGTTAAAAAGAATTCATTTGAATCAGTTCTGATGAGATGGATGAAACTGGAGCCGATTATACAGAGTGAAGTAAGCCAGAAAGAAAAACACCAATACAGTATACTAACACATATATATGGAATTTAGGAAGATGGCAATGACGACCCTGTATGCAAGACAGGAAAGAGACACAGATGTGTATAACGGACTTTTTGGACACAGAGGGAGAGGGAGAGGGTGGGATGATTTGGGAGAATGACATTCTAACATGTATACTATCATGTGAATTGAATCGCCAGTCTATGTCTGACGCAGGATGCAGCATGCTTGGGGCTGGTGCATGGGGATGACCCAGAAAGATGTTATGGGGAGGGGAGGTGGGAGGGGGGTTCATGTTTGGGAATGCATGTAAAAAAAAAAATAAAATTTAAAAAAATTAAATTGAAAAAAAAAATAAAAAATAAAATAAAATAAAATAAAAAAAATGTGTCATCTGTATCAACAGATTCTCAAGCACGGGCACAGTGTTGGTTAGATCCGTTATACCTTCCCATGCAATGACCCAGGCAGTAGATCTGAGTTGGGGAGGAGGTAGTCAGGAGTAGTGGCAGTGAATAAAGAGAGGATAACCACAGTGCAGTGTCCATGGGGTCGCAAAGGGTCAGACACAACTGAGCGACTGAACTGGACTGACACAGCACAACGCACTGTAGGGTAATACGTTAGGCGAGATCTAGATGCCAAGTTCTCAGTCATATTCGTGTGTGTGTGTTTGTTGTTTCCATTTTCTTTACTGGTTGACAAAGTATGGAGTCCAGGTTTCAGATCTGGGAGTAAAAATATCTGGAAATCCTTCCAGTATAGCTGTAATATTCTGTATTTAAAAATATTTCTAACCATCAGTGTTTCTGATGTGCTGTGCAGACATTCACATGAGACTCCTGTACAATGTGGTAGACAGTATGGATGTGCATTGCTATGCATCCTGAGGTAACTGACCCCTTGATTTTTGTGCCATAATTATGGAAATTATGTGCATGCCCCAAAAGGAATGAACCATTACTCTCTTGGCTTGTCACTCTGCTCCATTGGACACAAAGTAATCTTTCAAAATAATATGCAGTCACTGCTTTGGCCCTCCTTACTACCAGTTCTTAGGCACTGATACAACATCATTTAATGCAAGCTGAAGAAACTTGCAGCATTCACCTTTTAAAATTTTTATTGAAATATAGTTGATTTAGAATGTTGTATTAGTTTCTGCTGTACAGCAGTGAATCAATTATACGAATACACATACCTACTCTGTTTTCTATTGTTACCCACATAGGCCATTACAGAGTATTTCCCTGTGCTTTACAGTAGGTATTATTAGTTACCTGTTTCATATATAGTGACGTGTATTTGTCAGTCCCAACCTTCTAATTTACCCCTCCCCTGCCCTTACGTCCTGGTAACTATAAGTTTTTCTACATCTATCTATTTTCTAACTCTATTTCTGTTTTGTAGGTAAGTTTATTTGTACCCTTTTCCTTTAGATTCCACATACAAGTGATAGCGTATGATATTTGCCTTTCTCTGTCTGACTTAACTTCACTCAGTATGATCATCTCTAGGTCCATCCGTGTTGATGCAAATGACACTACTTTGTTCTTTTATGGCTGAGTAATATACCATTGCATATATATACCACGTCTTCTCTATCCGTTCCTTTTGCTGAACGTTTAGATTGCTTCCATGTCCTGGCTATTGTAAATAGGGCGGCAATGAACACTGAGGCACTTTTCAAATTATGGTTTTCTGTGGATATATGCCCAGGAATAGGGTTGCTGGATCATATGATAGTTCTATTTTGGTTATTTTAGGGAACCTCCATACTGTTCTCTGTATGGGCTCTACCAGTTAACATTCCCACCAACAGTGTAGGAGGGTTCCCTTTTCTCCATACCCTGTCCAACATTGACTGTTTGCAGATTTTTTGATGACGGCCATTCATTCAGTAGGTATAAGGTAATACCTCATTAGTTTTGATTTGACTTTCTCTAATGACAATGTCAAGACTATGGTTTTTCCTGTGGTCATGTATGGATGTGAGAGCTGGACTGTGAGGAAGGCTGAGCACCGAAGAACTGATGCTTTTGAACTGTGGTGTTGGAGAAGACTCTTGAGAGTCCCTTGGACTGCAAGGAGATCCAACCAGTCCATTCTAAAGGAGATCAGCCCTGGGATTTCTTTGGAAGGAATGATGCTAAAGCTGAAACTCCAGTACTTTGGCCACCTCATGCGAAGAGTTGACTCATTGGAAAAGACTCTGATGCTGGGAGGGATTGGGGGCAGGAGGAGAAGGGGACAACAAGAAGATGAGATGGCTGGATGGCATCACTCACTCGATGGACGTGAGTCTGAGTGAACTCTGGGAGTTGGTGATGGAGAGGGAGGCCTGGCATGCTGCGATTCATGGGGTCGCAAAGAGTTGGACACGACTGAGCGACTGAACTGAACTGAACTGAATGACAATGTTGAGCCTCTTTTCATGTGCTTTTCTTCTTTGTAGAAATGTCTATTTATATCTTCCTCCCATTTTTTGATAAGGTTGTTTGTTTTGTTGATATTGAGCTGTATGAGTTGTTTGTATGTTTTGGAGATTAATCCCTTGTTGGTCTCATTGTTTGCAAATATTTTCTCCCATTTTCTTGTCTTTTTGTTTCCAGTTTCCTGCCTATGTTTTCTTAGAATTTTATAGTCTCTGGCCTTACATGTAGATCTTTAATCCATTTTGAGCATTCTGTTAGTAAGATAGAGAAGCTGAAACAAATACAAGTTGAATTTTATCTTAGACTATGAGCTCAATCTCCTAAGAATCTGTTGTGAGGCTAGTCACAGAGCAGAGGGCATACTTATTGAACTGAACTGACTAGCAAAACCTGTATCTTTTAACATATCAGAAGGATTTTTGGCATAGTAACTAGAAGTACTCTAGGGGCCTACTTCCTGCAAATTGGCTAACAGCTAGGCCTATTCTGATGTTCATCATGCTTTCCCTCAACTTAAGTTATTAAGGCCTGATCATTGGTTGACCAAACTTCACAGGGAGTAGCTTTGTCACAATGAAGTACACTATCATACAGGGATATGAAAATCAGAATTTCATACCTCAGTCTATTCAAGTCTTAGGTTAAGTCACTGGCTTTTTAGACCCTTAGATTTGCCATTTAGAAATGCCATTCTCCTCATTGAACTACTTTTTACCTAGGGATTTCTGTGAAGGTTGATATGGTTGTTGGTAAGATCCTTTGAGATTCCTTGCAAAAAAGATCTGCCATGTGAAGCCTTATTGTTTTTTGAAATCAGAGAGTCAACTGGAAGATTCTAGTTCAAGAAATTATCAGCAAAGTAACACTCGGCAAGATTCAAAGAGCAAATGTCTAAGAATGATGCACGTGAAGCAAACTTTCCCCCATTGTTCACACTTACTCTCATGTAGGCAGCAGTAAAAAAAAAAAAAAAAAAAAAAAAGTCAGCACTAACAAGAAAACCTCCCTTAAAAATTGTCCTATTTGCAAAATTAGAGTTTCATCCAGATCATTAAGAAAGCCTTCAGAGAGTTGGGTTTTGGTAATGATGAACATTAAACACTGAAGACTAATTTCTTTAGTCTATTTTGCATTTTTTTTTTCAAAAAAATCACAGAAAAATGCTTTATTTTTCTAATTCTGTTGAACTCTTCTTTACAAAAATATTCTTTCAAATCACTCTTGAGATATTAGTTTAATTGCATCAAATAATTGAATGATTTCGCATACACAAGTAACATTTTATTACTTGGCTGTGATGTGGTTTCTATCCTTCGTTGAAAAAAATATCCATTATCATCTAATTGAAACAGAAATTAGATAAATGAATGTTAGTTCTGAGTTTCAAAATCAAGGCACTATTAGTACTTTTTAGATCTAATATTGGTAGGCCTACTAAATATTCATTACTTTCCTGGCATCTGATCCATCTGGAAGTTCATTGCACTGTTTCTCTTTCCTCCTTGTTCCAGCCTAGATCCACTGTCACAGTTGCTCTCCCTGACAGTGGAGTTTTGGTCAACTGCCTACTCCTTATGCTGCTCTACAGGAGTGGCTGTTGAGTTTCCCTTTAAAATACAAGGGAATTGAAAGTGCAGGAAAAGAGCAAGGAGTAGAATTCAGTAGCCAGCCAGTAACACACCATGTGGTTGGGTTGTATTAGTGTTCTAGAATTACTTTGTTATTCAGTCTCTTAGTTGTGCCCGACTCTTCACGACCTCATGGACTGCAGCATCCCAGGCTTCCCTGTCCTTCACTGTCTCCCAGAGTTTGTCCAAACTTATGTCCACTGGGTCAATGATGCCATCCAACCATCTCATCCACTGTCACCCCCTTCTCTTTCTGCCCTCAATCTTTCCCAACATCAGGGTCTTTTCCAGTGAATCAGCTGCAGAAATGCTACCTGTCCTCTTGAGCTGAGATTTGCCAAAGGAAAATAAGCCACTGGCTATACTATTGATTTTGCTGACCATGTTAATTTTTACCTTTTTATCCCAAATGTCCAATATCTCATATCATCTGTGGTCCCTGATATAGATAACACACATCATGGGCAAAAGCTTAAAAATATCATCAGTGGTGACACAGTGATAGCGGCATTGATGATGATAGTGATGATGTTGATGATGGAGAAGAAAAGCTTACATCACTGAAAGAGTTCTCAGCAAAAATATTACTTCCTTTAACAATAGCTTCTTGAAAATACACGTGCACCAAAAGATTTCACCCATTACGGAAGCTTGCGTCTGGGGTACCAACAGTGGTAAAAATCACAGCACAGTTTATGTCACGTGATAAATGTGTACATATGACTCAATCTAATCTATTTGTAAATATAATTTGGCTTTCAACTGCTGTTATAATTATTAAAGTGTCCTCTGAGTATCTGCAAACTGCAAGCCTTCAGAAATAGAATGTGGTGGGTTGTTTATGCTTAGATATCCTGTCAAGATAACAACTTCGATCTGCCATCAACAAAATGGGTCTCCAGATGAAGTAATGGTAGCGGAAATCAGTTGATACTGTTTTTCTGAGCACTGGACGAGCTTCTTATTTTAAAGAGCTACTGCCAATCTCTCTTCCCACAGCCAAGCTGTCAGGAGCCTTTTGTAATTGTGTTTAAACTAGTACATTTATGGGTGTGTCTGCCTGGCTGTTTGGATGATGAGATCTCAGCCCTCAGTGTAACCTGAGTAAGATTCCTGGAAAACAGTCCAACCTTGCTAAGTGTTAAATAATAGAAGTGGTTAGAGAACTTCTGGAAAAAAAAAAAGAAAGAAATTGAAAGGGAATAGAGGAAGGGAGGGAGGAGGAAAGATATTGCATGACTGTATATCAGACTTCCTTGGCTAAAAAAGTCCAGATTAGCATTTTAAAGCTGATAAAAATAAATGCAAAGCATTTACGCAATTAAAATTTTTCTGGTAGTCACATTGAAAGTATAAAACAAAATGGGTGGGATTTTTTAAAGAATATATTTTAGTTAATCCAAAATGTTATCCTTTCTACATGTAATCAATGAAAAAATATTTGTCAGGCATTTTACTCTTTTTTTGTTTGGTTTTTTTTTTTTTTTTTTTTTTGGCACTTTGTCTGGGAAGGTGAAAACATTAGTCCCTTAGCTGAGTCCACCTATTTGTGACCCCATAGATTGTAGCCCGCCAGGCTCCTCTGTCCATTGGATTCTCCAGGCAAGAATACTGGAATGGGTTGCTATTCCCTTCTCTAGGGGACCTCCCAAACCCGGGGATCAAACTCGTGTCTCCTGCATTGCAAGCAGATTCTTTACGAACTGAGCCACCAGTATTTTATACTTGCAGGACATCTCAGCTCAGGTTACTCACATTTCTGGTGTTTTCTTGCTGCATGTAGCCAGCAGGTGCTATAATGGACTCTACACCTCTGCAGCTCCTTATAAGATCCGGCTAAACGTGTTCTCCAGCTGAGCCTCGTCTCTGCTTAGCTTCCACCCTGTCTTTTTCTGCTTTTCTTACTGATTTTTCCCCAAACATGTCTGTACCGAAATCTCAGGCTCTGCTTCTAGAGAAATGGACTTAAACCAATGCTTACTTAATGAGGGATCATATCGACTTCTTGATGCCATTTCATCCTTGCCATACCTCCTATCTCTTTCTTCCTCAATGGCTTCTTATTTCTTTCCATATCCCACTTGGATCGGAGAATGTATATGTGGCAGGAATTTCTAGAGTCAACAGCAGTTACCTCATCAGTTCAGTTCAGTCACTCAGTCATGTCTGACTCTTTGCAACCCCATGGACCGCAGCACACCAGCCCTCCCTGTCCATCACGCATAGAATCCATTGAAAGGCAAATTCTTAATCTCTTGGTAAAGTAACAGACAGTCAAAACAAACAATCAGAACTCCTGATTTGGACTTCGACTTCCAGTTTGGAACACACTTGTCTGCGAGGTGTTTGCCACACTTCTGCTTGTGGAGTGCACTTTGTCTGTTCTTAATTTCTCAAGATCAGATCCCAGGGTCAGTCATTGTGTTCGGTATGAGCGACAAATGCACTCAGGGAAAATGCCAAAATGAAAACCCTTTTCAAAAGACAAGTGTCAAGAAGAGAAAGAGATTTTGACAATACCTTGTGAGAAGTATTTGAATATAGTCCTTTAGTTGATTCCTTTTTATTATTGTTCACTCAAACTCCATTAAGAGGAGCAACAGGCATTTGGTTTCTCTCATCATTTGGGAACAAGATAAAAGATCTTTACAGCCATTCTCCTGTTTATGCTACCCAGGCATATGATGAATGGATGGCTGACTGTTCCCAAGATGGCAGAAAATTGGCTAACAAGGAAAAATGTTTTGCTCCCTCAGACAGCAACTGACTCTGGGATAACATTAAAGCTGTCTGTCTGTTAAGTAGCTATTCAATTTTATTTTATTATGCTTTTTTTTTTGCTTGTTTTTTGTTTGTTTATTTTTTAGGTTTAAGCAGAAACAAACTGGCAAGTTGCAAACTCGCTAACTGGCAAGTTGGTGAGGACATTGACAGCATTTTAAAATCAGTTTAGTTCAAAAGAAGTGAACAGTAGAGAGAAAGGAAACTCTTTCGGCTGTCTGTGAATTTAACTCCAAATAGACCTGCAGTTTGTCCTGATCCATTTTAACGCACAGTAATCTGATGTGTACTTTTTCTAAGGAATTGTTCAGACTTGTTTATATGGGGAGAAAGGAAGGTGGATGAATTCCCATTTTTGTAGTCTGTCTTCTCTTGTACTTTTTTAGTGTATCAGGAGCACATCAGGTTGTGACAGTTATTATTTTTGCATCATTTACCTGAATAGATAGAGATACTTCATAGAAAAAATTACTGTTGTGTCTAATATTGCCTATTCAGTGTGTCCAGAAATATAGCTTGTTTTAAGTGTTTATTTATTCATTTGGTTGTGCCAAGTCTTAGTTACGGCACACAATACCTTGGATCTTCATTGCACCATGAAGGATCTTTAGTTGGGGGCATGTGGAATCTAGCTCCTTGATCAGGGGTTGAACCCAGGCTCCCAGCACAGGGAACATGAAATCTTAGCCACTGAATCACCAGGAAGTCCCCAGAAAGACAGTTTTTGTTTGTTTGTTTGTTTGTTTTGAGCAATTTACCTTATAACAAAGTAGAATATTTTTATGGAAAATAATCAGTTAAGATAGAGGGTAAAGATCATAATACAAAAGAAGAAAAAACAAACCCCAAAAAAAAGGAAACTAAATTAAAGCAAACCAGACTACTAAGTGGGAGGTAAAATATCGTTCTCAATGAGTGTTTTAATTTGTTCTGGCTTCTCTACCAAAATGCCACCCAGGCTTATAAAGAACAGAAATGTATTTCTCACAGTTCTAGAGGCTGAAAGTCCAAGGTCAGGGCACAGATAGATTCAATATCTAGTGAGGGTCATTTCCTGGTGTGCAGAAGATCGGCAAACTTTTCCCAATGTCCTTATAGAGTAAAAGGGGCAAGAGAGCTCTTGCAAGTCTCTTTTATAAGGGCACTAATCCCATTCATGAGACTCCACTCCTATGAGCTAAATCACTCCCCAAAGGCCCCACATCATTATATCATCACACTCTGGATTAGATTTCAGCATATGAATTTTAAGGAGTCCCAAATATTCAGTCTATAGCAATAAATTGCAAACTAGGAGTTAGAAGGTTGGCGTTCTTGTCATATATGTGGCCTTGTGTGAAGCACCGGGTCTCTGGGAGCCGTGGTTTTCTTCCTTAAGTGAGGCAATTGGACTAAATGTTTCTTCAACACCCCTTCCCAGTAGTCCTACAGTACCATGGCACCGTGTCAGCTCGTAGAAAGATGCTTGGTATTGTACTTCTTGCTTTGCTCTGATTGGAGGTATAGTCCTGGGTCAGTAGGTACGGTGGAAAGAGTTTTGAGGACAGATAAATCAAAGTTTAAATTCTACACCTACCACTTAACTATATGACCTTGAGCAAATTACTGGCTCATCTGAAAAACAGAGATAATAATACCTACTTCCCAGAGTTTTGCTGATGCCCTTGAACAATGTCTGGAACAAAATAGGCTGGTGAAAAATCTTCTTTTTTTTTTCTTTTCAGTTACTGAGAGGCCATTTTTTTCTGACACGTCTCCCCAGGATATAAGAAAAATAGTTCTCCACAGGAAACTGGCCTTTCCCTGAGCCTGTGCAGAGAGTATGGGCAGAAAAGGGGAAACTGGGTCTTGGTCTGAGAAACAACTTCCGTTCCCCCAGGGGAAACCAGGCCTTACAAAAGATCTCCCTAGAAAGCCAGGGGACCCCAAGAGGACCCAATGACTGTTTAGGTAAATAAGCAGAGAGATACAAAGAAATGGTTCTTAAGACTCAATCTATAGCAAAAGAGATCTACAGAAATAATACAGGACACTGCAGGGGTGGAGTAGGAGAGAGAAGAGGGGGAAAACTGATGCATGGATCTGTCTGACTCTTCAGCAGAAATCTTGGCAGCTTTTTCACGTGGGATTAGGGCACAAGCGACTTGCAGCAAGGTTTGGCATTTTGATCCACTGGCAGAAGAAAAGAATTGTTACTTTTCCATGTCAAGATTGCAAAAAGAATATTGCTTTTTATTTCTTATCATGTAAAATAAAGCCACTGGCATAGTAGTCTGTCTTCTTCGGCAAGTTTTTAGTGGATCGTCAGCACCATCCGGTTGTGATGGTTATATTTTTGCATGATTCATCTGAATAAATGAAGATATCTTATATGTCAAATTATCTCCTGTTATGTCTAATATCTCCTGTTTAATGTGTCCAAGATGATAGGCTTTTTTGTTTGTTTGTTTGTTTGTTTGTTTGAGCAATTTGCCTGTGTATATTGTCTCGTTGTCTTACTACAATACTGTCTGGGGAGGCTGATTCCTAAATACATGATAAGAATACAATTACCCTGATGAGGTCTGATTTAAATGATCAGAAAACTTTCTAAATGTGTTTACATACTGGTTTGTATAAAATAGTCTTTAAAACAAGATTTAAGGATTGCACAGAAAGGTTATATGGCTATGGCTTCTTAAGTAGGTTTTCTTATTTTTCCTTGTATACATGTAATAGCAGAATGTTCTCTATTAACTATGCATTATGTCTAGACTACTAATGCTCTGTCAGGGAAGGTAAAGAAAGGGAAAGCAAGAGAAACCTGATATTTAGAATCACTTTAAGGCAGAAAAAGGTTGAACATTTTTTGTTTGTTTGTTTTTGAGAAAATCAGACTTTTGCTAAACAGTAATACTAAACTAAATAATACTAAACTAAATAATACTAAACTAAATAATCTCATTATTTTAGCAAAATTTATTTAGCATGAAACTCTCCATTTTAGGGCCTCCCAGGTGGCACTAGTGGTAAGAACCTGCCTGCCAAAGCAGGAGATGTAAGAGACGCAGGTTCAATCCCTGGGTTGGAAAGATTCCCTGGAGGAGGGCATGACAACCCACTCCAATATTCTTGCCTGGAGAATTCCGTGGGCAGAGGAGCCAGGCGGGCTACAGTCCATGGGGTTGCAAAGGGTCGGACACAACTGAAGCCACTTAGCACAGACCCATGCACTGCATATAAAATGAGTCTTAGCATGGATGTTTCATGTGTATTATAGATTACCTGAGGAATAATAAATCAGTGAGGACTAAAGGAACACAGATTGTTCATCATCACATAGAATCATTTTTTCATGTAAATATTCATTCATTCAAGAGAGCATTTATTGGGGACTTCCCTGGTGGTCCAGTGGCTGAAACTCAGTGTTCCCAATGTAAGCAGCCTGAGTTCACTCCCTGGTCAGGGGACTATTTCGCTCATACCACAACTGAAGGCCGCATGTGCTGAAGCAAAGATCAGAGATCCCACGTGCTGCAATGAAGACCCGATACAGTCAAATAAATCAATAAAAACACATGTTTAAAAGGAGAAAGCGAATGTTTACTGAGCACATGCTATGAACCAGACATAGAGCCAGAAGCCAGGCAGGTAGTGATAGTGATGGCACAGCCTGTGCTCTCCAGGAGCCCCCAGCAAAGCAGGACAGGTAGATACATGAACAGCTACCATTGACTTTCGCGTGGCTCAAAGTTGAAGAGCATGCCTTCTGCTAAAAACCACCACATTCTCCTGGTCATAATTAACATGCCTTGCTTCTCTTACCAAATGCATACCAGTATTTGGGATTTAAGACCTTCTTATATTCATAAAGGTGCTTCCCTAGTGGCTCAGATGGTAAAGAATCCTCCAACAATGCAGGAGACGTGGATACAATCGCTGGGTTGAAACGATCCCCTGGAAAAGGGAATAGCTACCCACTCCAGGAGGGGAATTCCATTGACAGAGGAGCCTGGAGGGCTACAGTCCAGGGGATCACAAAAAGCCAAACACGACTGAGCAACTAACACACACACACATACATTCATAAACACATGAAAGTGATTCCCTGTCACCAAGATTTCTCTTGTACAGCCTGTATCCTAGTCAGTGTTGCTCCTTTTCTGTAAAAACACTGAATAAAACTCCAAGGAAGAGACGAAGGAAAAGGATGAGGAGAGGAAGAGGGAGAATCTTTCTCCTGTTATACATAGTTGGAATGGACAGAGCTTGGTTTCGGAAACATCTAATATTTAGTTCTCTCGCATCAATTTCTGGGAGAAGGAAATGGCAACCCACTCCAGTATTCTTGCCAGGAGAATCCTGTGGACAGAGGAGCCTGGGGGGCTGCTGTCCATAGGGTTGCATGGAGTCGGACACGACTGAGCAACTTAGCATGCATGCATGCATTGGAGAAGGAAATGGCAGCCCACTCCAGTATTCTTGCCAGGAGAATCCTGTGGACAGAGGAGCCTGGAGGACTGCTGTCCATAGGGTCACACGGAGTCGGACACGACTGAAGCGACTTAGCAGCAGCAGCAGCAGTATCAATTTCTGGTTGTATGATTTTGAAGAAAAAGCATTTCAGCTTCCAGAGGCTATTTCCTTATTCCCACTATGAAGAGGGAAATAACTATGCCACAGTGTTGCTGTGAGGAGTGGGCAAGGTACCGTGTGTGTAAGTAAGGAGGGCGTGGAAGACTGTGATACGGTAGAGGCAGGAGTTCTGTCTAAAAAAGGCAGAACTGGACAGCGTCTGATCAGTCTGGACTGCATGAGCCACAGAACTGAGTCAGAATCCCAGTCTCCCTCCCCTCAAAAAGTCTTGGAACTCTCCATCCATCCACAGCCTACTGAAATTTCCAAACGCAGCTTTGACTCCATTCTGTCATGGGCGATGCCCTTCAACACCCCATCCTCCCCTAAGCTCCTCTTGTCTGAATAATTCCAGATGAGCATAAGTCATCTGTGAGATGAACAAAGCCATGCCCAGGAGTAAAGGTGACAGCTTAGCGGAAGAAACAAGAACCAGACTCAGAAAAATAAATGCTGCATGATATCACTTATATCTATGCCTTTACATATACTTATCTTTCTAATGGAAGTGTCTTCTCTTCCCTTGGATTATGTGTTATGTGTAGTGAAAGGTACATGCGTTTCCAGGGAAAATGAATCAGTATGATGTTTCTTCTTATCTTACCCTTGTTGTCAGGGTCCCCTTTCCTATAGTGCCTTTCCCTTTTTATCTACTTGATAAACTTACTCCTCTTGTAAAATCTAATTGTTATCTACCAATTAACCTATTTGTGCTCTATCACTCCCTTCTTTAAAGTTGCATGCTAAGGTGCATTACTATCATCCTGTTTAAAATAACTGTAGATGAAACAATTATGTCACTCTCCATGGTTGCTCGTATCCATGTGTTTACAAATAAAGAAATATTAGTATTGATTGTGGGGTTTAGTATCTGGTAATATATGAAGACAGTAGAAATAGCTCTGCTGAATTGATTGATAATAACACATTTATCCAAGCTAAATTGATGCCATTAATAAGAAACACTGTATAGGAATGCCCCAGACAATGACATGCTGTCTGTTCAACTGATACAGAAACATGCTGGGAAGATCATTGAACCCCTAGCATCATTTTTTGACACTGGTTGATGAGGTAGTTGGTTTACTGTAAACCAGAAAGTTGTGATTCTCATCTCACCCCTTAGATTTAAAGGACCTGTGACCATGAGAAAGTTATTGAACTATTCTAAAGTTTTCCCAGTTGTGAGATTACCTGGCTCACATGCAATCACATGAGATGACACACGTGACATGTATGTTGTAAACAGTATAATAAAGATATTGCCATTGTGATGGTGGTGATTACTTCCTGGTTTATCTGTTCAGTAAATAGTTTCTGAAAATCTGTCCTTTTTCTGTCCTGTTAGGTACAAAGATTATCATCCCTTCCAACTTGTACAACTTAGTAGACACATGAATAGAAGTTTACATTTCAGGAATATTTTCAGATACTCATTTTTAAAAGATGAAGTGTTTAGTGTCTAGCAACCTGAATGACAAATTAATGTGACATAGAAGGTTAGTCCCTTATAATACTGCTCGATAAACATGCTGAAAACTATGCGTGCATTTTCTATTCATATCAAATCTTCAAATCATCCTTAACCGTATCATGCTCTTTACTTTCACAGTATCAATACATTAACTTCATCCTTTCCCCTCAGATACTGCTATAACTCTTTTATCATTTCTCATCCAGAGTACAATTTTTTTGGTGGATTTCTTTCTCTCATGATTTCTCCTTCTGATCCACTTTCCCTGATTTTTTCCTGGATGGAACGCTCTTTCTAAGATTCAACTATGTCATCCTTTTTCTCCATGAACACGTCCATCCTTCCTTAAGGACTGTGGGTCATTTCCTTGCTTCACCGGCTTACATGAGCATGATCCTACAACTCACTTCGAAATCTGCTCCCCCCAACTCTTACATTGTGATAGCCAGCCCATCCATGCGTCCAATTACCCTACGTAGAGAGTGTGTTTAGATATTCTACTTCTTCTTTAAAAGTATCCACTATGACCTCTTTTGACTGAGGCTAAACTTTTGTCATCAAGGCTAAATTGAACCTAACCTCAAGTTTTACTAAACCTTCACAAAACAAGACTAACCCATTAGTCTTATAGGATTCTCTTCAATGTGATCTTTGTTCTTTTTTTTTTTTTAATGTATTGGAGTATAGCTGACTTAAAATGTCTTAGTTTTTACTGTACAGCAAAGTGAATCAGTTATACATATACATATGTCCACTCTTGAAAATTCTTTTCCCATGTAGGCCGTTACAGAGTATTGAGATGTTTCCTGTGCTGTACAGTATGTCCTTATTGGTTATTTATTTCATATATAGTAGTGTGTATATGTTATTTCCAAACTCCTAATTTATCTCTACCCTCCTATCCCTCCTGGTAACAATAAGTTTGTTTTCTACATCTGTGATTCTGTTTCTGTTTTGTAACTAGGTTTATTTGTACTATTTTCTTAAATTACACATATAAGCAATATCATATATTTGTCTTTCTCTGTATGACTTCACTCAGTAAAATAATCTTGAAGTTCATCCATGTTGCTGCAAATGATGTTAGTTTAGTCTTTTTATGGGTGAGTGGTGTTCCACTGTATATATGTACTGCTGCTGCTGCTGCTAAGTCGCTTCAGTTGTGTCCAACTCTGTGCGACCCCATAGACGGCAGCCCACCAGGCTCCCCTGTCCCTGGGATTCTCCAGGCAAGAACACTGGAGTGGGTTGCCATTTCCTTCTCCAATGCATGAAAGTGAAAAGTGAAAGTGAAGTCGCTCAGTCGTGTCCGACCCTCAGCGACCCCATGAACTGCAGCCCACCAGGCTCCTCCGTCCATGGGATTTTCCAGGCAAGAGTACTGGAGTGGGGTGCCATCGCCTTCTCCACATATGTTCTACACCTTCTTTATCCATTCCTCTGTTGATGGATAGTTAAGTTGCTTCCATGTTCTGGCTATTGTAAATAGTGCTGCAATGAACACTGGGGTGCATGTATCTTTTTGAGCTGTAGTTTTCTCTGGATATATGCCCAGGAGTGGAATTTCTGGATCACGTGGTAGTTTTATTTTCAGTTTTTAAGGAGCCCCCATACTGCTCAGCATAGTGGCTGTTACCAATTTACATTCCTCCCAACAGTGCAAGAGGGTTCCCTTTTCTCTACGCACTCCTCAGCATGTATTATTTGTAGACTTATTGAGGACGGCCATTATGACTGGTGTGAGCTTATACCTCCTTGTAGCTTTGATTTGCATTTCTCTATTAGTGATGTTGAGCATCTTTTTATGTGCTCTTTGGCCATGTGTATGTCTTCTTTGGAGAAATGTCTGTTTAGATCTTTGGCCCATTTGTTTTAATTGAGCTGCATGCGCTGTTAGTAATTTTATAGATTAATCCCTTGTTAGTCACTTTGTCTGCAAGTATTTTCTCCCATTCGGTAGGTTTTCTTTTCGTTTTGTTTATGGTTTCCTTTCCTGTGATCTTAGTTCTTAATATTGAGAACTTCCCAGGGACCTGCATGTCCACAAATGACTGCAAAAACCTCAACATGCAAAGGACTTAAGCTTTAGTAGCAAGAGACAACACACTTGGTATTTGGGAGCAGAAGGTCCTAATGCACATTATTGAATTACCCTTTCCTAGCTCTCCTGGTTAATCATAATTTAAGGCACTAGCAATCCCCTATGAGATGCCAAGTGACTTCTTTATAAATATTTCACAGGGGTCAACTAGGGATTTGTTTCAGAATACTGATTCTGTCTTTTCTACCTGCACGTATGGGATGAAGCAGTGAATAGCATCATCCTAGGGTTGTAATGATCAAGAGTTTCAATTTTTAGCAAAAGTAGTACTTTAAATTTCACCAAAAGTTTGACCCACTGCTTCTCAAGTAGGATAAATAAAATTTCAGATTTGCAGTTTTATATCCATCTGTATTTGCCTATACCAAATAAAAGGAGAGAATGATTTCTTTTTAAACAGAGCTGAAAAACCTACACATCTTTTCAAAGGCTTGTAACTTAAAACATGCTTCTAAATTTCAGTCAAAGTTTCGTAAAAAGAATTTTTCTTTTGGCAAGAGATTTTACAAGAAAATGTTCACATGGGGAAAAAAAGAAAAAGCTTTTAACAGAAAGTTAATAGGGTGGCCTAAATGGAAACTTAGATGGAAGTGTTCACCCCGCTAATGTGTCTCTCCATGAAACTTCAAAAGAAAAGACAGCAGGATAGCCCTTCACTAAATGCAACAGTACAGGCAGGCTGCCGTGTCATTAACTGGGGATGGTCACTTCTTTTCTGAATGTATTTTCTCTGCACCTAAAGCAGTTGCCTATAGTATTTAAATTATTTAAGCACCAAAATAGTCATTGGCTGAAAAATTAGTATTCCTCTCTATGGACTTTGTTCTCTGCTTGGTGGAGAGAATATTCACGTCGAGCTGTCATTTTTCATCATAAAGAAATTGTGCTCTGAAAAAAAAAACACACAAGCTATTAGAGACACAGTCTTGTACTCTTAGAAAAATACCTGATAGTGTGACATTTTCCATTCTGTTCCCAGTCTTTGTCATGATGATGAGAGCCCCAAATGTGGATATGGGTTATCTAAATGCCAACAGTGATCTCCTACATTTGTCAAAATGAATGTGGAGGAATACCTACTTGTTGTGTGAACAGTGTAGCTCTTGGCTTGGTATGAGGTCACACTTTGAATATTCTTCTGCCTGAATTAGAATTCATCCTCAGTCTTGCCCAAAGTCTAACATATGAAATACCATTGTGCTGTGTGCTGTGCTCAGTTGCTCAGTCATGTCCAACTCTTTACAACCCCATGGACTGCAGCCCTCTGTCCATGGGGGTTCTCCAGGCAAGAATACTGGAGCGGGTTGTCATCCCCTCTTCCAGGGGATCTTCGCAACCCAGGGATAGAACCCAGGTCTCCCACACTGCAAGCAGATTCTTTACCATCTGAGCCACTAGGAAAGCCCAAAATACTATTGAGTATCTACGTTATTGAATCTACCTGTTCTGGGTTTTTAAAAATTTGGCTTCAGCTCCATTCATAATTGAATGGTTTCATATTGGAACACAAAATACACTATAGTTTCCACTCAGAATAATGTTTATCAGCACTTGATGCACATCCAAATGTTTAATAAGGAATATATCTAAGCTCTTGATGCTATATTCCTCAGTCAATTCAGTCGCTCAGTCATGTCCGACTCTGCGACCCCATGAACCCCAGCACACCAGGCCTCCCTGTCCATCACCAACTCCTGGAGTCCACCCAAACCCATGCCCACTGAGTCGGTGATGCCATCCAACCATCTCATCCTCTGTCATCCCCTTCTCCTCCTGCCCTCAACCTTTACCAGAATCAGGGTCTTTTCAAATGAGTCAGCTCTTCAAATCAGGTGGCCAAAGTATTGGAGTTTCAGCTTCAGCATCGGTCCTTTCAATGAATATTCAGGACTGATTTCCTTTGGTATGGACTGTTTGGATCTCCTTCTCACCCAAATTCCTCCTTATCAAAAAACTCAGAAAGAACAAAAGTTAAGATGAGCTCTAAGGGCCAAGGAAAGGGCATTCTACTGACCGAGAAAACCAGAGAAAGAGGCTCAGTAAGATATATCATGAGAGAAACAAAAGTCAAACCCTAGCTTCTGTCCAAAGGAAAAGCATGGGGTCCTGTCAGGAGGGCTCACAGCCAAATGGAACCAGGAACATAGACATTTATAAAGAGCAGTGCACGATCAGGAAAAAGTATAAGGTGATTAATCTTATTGGAATTGGTAGAATGCTATGGGGTATGCCGGACAGTACTATCTGAAAAAGCACAGAGATAGAGCAGATATGCACTCCTTTATTCAAACCATTGTTTGGAAAAGAAACAGCCATACCTGAGTGTATGGGGGATAAAATGATTGAGATATGTACAAGATATCTTTCACTAACAGTTCTAGTGTCCAAACAGAAAGTAACTTCCCTAGGGAAGTCATTCTTCCAAGTGAGCTCGTTCCACTGATTTCAGAGTGTGAGCTTCATGTGAGCTATTTACTAGTTGAATGACCATGGATGTGAGTGCTTGTTTGTTTTAACATCTCTACCTTTGTTTCCTCATTCCCCAAACTGGGACAGAAATAGTGCATCTCTCACAATGTTGTCATTAATATTAAATGGGTCAACATATGTAAATGATAATAGCATTTACCGAAGGTGGGGTCCAACCGCTTGACGCTCCAAAGCCAATAAAGAGCCAAGGTTGGTGGAGAGGAAAGTTTTCTTCTTTTTGGAGGCTGCCAACCAGGTGGTAGGGTGGACTCATGTCCAAAGGCCAGTTCCCTCCGCTGACAGCCAGGAGCCAAGAACTTTAAAAAGGGAGTTTAAGTAGAGTACCCTGGATGAGGAAACGTCAGCCAACTCCAGTATTCTTGCCAGGAAAATCCCATGGGCAGAGGAGCCCAGCAGGCTACAGTCCGTGGGGTCATAAAGAGCTGGACACTGAGCAGCTGAGCACACGTGGTTTATAGGCAGAGGCCGGGGCTGTATGTGGGACAGTCGGCTCTGACGATCATCCTGAAATTGTCATCGGTGTTCTGGTCAGCGTCACCTTGATTGCTTTCAGTTCAGTTAATCTTCAGTTCCAGAACTGGTTTGTTCCCATTTCTTTGAAGAGAGTTTTCAAAATTGTGGAAGCTTATGTCATGGCACAGGCTGGTCATCAAACAGTTAACTTCTACCACTGTGTGGGGGTTTCAGTGTCTATAAGACAGCTCACAGGATGTGGCTCAGAACATTATCTATAGCCCTTGAGGAGAGAAAAATGTAGCGGACAAAAACGAAACAAAAATAAATGTATAGAAATGTTATACATATAACATAGGATATTATAGGAATGCCACTACACATCATACTTATAAATATATGTGAGACAAACTATAAAACCCTAATAGGAGAAATCAAAGAACAAAACCCATGGGGAGACATCCACGTGCCTGTTCAGGAAGATTCAACACAATCCTAATCAAAATTCCAGAAAGTTACTTTGTAGATACTGAAAATCTGATTCGGACAATTACATGGAAAAGAAGACCAAGATATACATAGTCTTTTTCCCCCTAGTGCTCCATATGTATGAAAAGGAAACACTGAAAAGAGCTCATTTACCAGTCTTTGTATGACTCCTTTAGTAAAAAGAGACACTGATGCAATACATACAAACTTCCCTTGGTGTCTTATTTCTTAGCTGCCTACTGTAGCTTTCTTTCTCATACACCCATTCACTTTTTTTTATGTGTCTCTTTGTCTCTTACATTTGTCATCTTTGGAGTATTTTTAGCCAGATTTATTAACCAAAAAAAAAAAAAAGACAGTAACAAATGTCTCACTAGGCATGTGTGGTTTAGCTTCTGATGTGAGAAAGCAATGCAGTTTAATAACACTTTTCCTGGAGCCCCTCCTGTGAGGGAGAAATCCACTCCATCACTTTAAGCCTCTAGACAGTTCTATATCCAGACTCTAAATTTACTGTTAAGAAGACCAAGGCACTTAGATCACAAAATAAAGAAAATACATTTATAAGGAAAGTTGACCTGCATTCATGATTTCTTTTTCTGCTCAGAGAGGTGGCCCAGTGGCAGCCCACCGTGGACTCTGGGCCTGCCGAGAGCCAGGCCTTGATCATGGCAGTGCCAGGCCGTAATGTCTGAGTCTGCAGACCATGGCGCTGCAAGCCCCTCAATGTCTACGTCTCAGTTCCTTCCCTGTGAAGTGGAAAGACAGCATTATGGGATTAATTGCAGTGCCTACTAAGCACGTGACAGGTAGAAAATGCTCAGTGAACCATGGTTTGCACTGTTACACTTGTTGCAATAATTATTGCTACAGAAAAGGGAATTTGTCACTGTTGAGAATCACATGATTTTGGTACTGGCTAGGCTTCTGTCAGGAGAAGGCAATGGCACCCCACTCCAGTGCTCTTGCCTGGAGAATCCCATGGACGGGGGAACCTGGTAGGCTGCAGTCCATGGGGTCACTAGGGGTCAGACACGACTGAGCGACTTCGCTTTGACTTTTCGCTTTCATGCATTGGAGAAGAAAATGGCAACCCACTCCAGTGTTCTTGCCTGGAGAATCCCAGGGTCGGGGGAGCCCAGTGGGCTGCCGTCTATGCGGTCGCACAGAGTCAGACGCGACTGAAGCGACTTAGCAGCAGCAGGCTTCTGTCAAGCACAAATTACATACAAAATCCTTCTCCAGGGATCTTTCCAACCCAGGGATCAAACCTGGGTCTCCTGCATTGCAGGCAGACTCTTTACTGTCTGAGCCTCCAGGGAAGCCTGACTAACACAGAAGCTTCTGTCAAACACAAATTACATATCATTCTTGGAACTGAGAAGGAGTAGGTGGGTAACATATTTACTGCAATCATTTAATGCTTTCATGGCTTCAGACTCTTTCAAGACACTTGGTAAAAATTTAAGTTTCTGTGTTCCAACCACAGAGCTTTTGATTCATAAGATCTGCCATGGGACCTGGTAATCTATGTTATAAGAAGCAGTCTTCTCCTATAGGTGATTGCTGGAACTTATTTGGGGAAATGCTGATTTATTTCTACAATGTGCCCTGTAGTCTACAATTGTTATTTAATCTTAACAATAAGCTTAGGGGGTACAAAAATTTTTGAATTAAATATATCCATAAAAGGGCTTCCCTGGTGGCTCAGCTGGTAAAGAATCCACCTGCAATGTGGGAGACCTGGGTTTGATCCCTGGGTTGGGAAGATCCCTGGAGAAGGAAACTGCTACCCACTCCAGTATTCTGGCCTGAAGAATTCCATGGGCTGTGTAGTCCATGGGGTCACAAAGAGTCGGACATGACTGAGCAACTTTCACTTTCATATCCATAAAAAGGGGCCTGTTTCATACCATTGCATAACCCACTCGGGGCAGTTCTGTAACAGAGCAGTATGAGGCCTGCCAGGCCTTGGCAGAGGGTCACGCATCCACTCGGGTTTTCTCGATCTGGGTCCTTGAGCAAAACCTACTAGGTTCGCAGACACTGATGATCCAGCAGATCCTGAAGCACTGCAGGCTTCATGGGCATATGACCTGCACAGCCCCCAGGACTTTGCACCAAGAAGCATCCTGTGTTCACAAGAGTCCTGTGCTGGGGTTAATTCTCTGCCGTTACCATCTTGAAATTTTCAGTAATTTTTGCACAAGGGGCTCTCACACTTCGTTTAGCACTGAGTCCCAATAGTGTGTAACTTGATCCTGCTGAGAAGATCAGTCATATCAAAAAACTGAATTATTCTCAGGTGCTAAATGAGGTTAACAGAGTCTCAGATAGAGATTTATTTGCCCCCAAATCGTACTGATCAAACTAAGTAGAACCAGGATTTAAATTCAGCTTGGTGATTGGTCGTGAGACCCTTATTTTGTGAGTGACTGCAGAGGTCATCTGGGGAAACTTCCACATTCAGGCAAGGACGACAGGCAGCTCTAGAGTCAAAGGTCCTCAGCCCTGTGCGCAGGGACCCTTCTGTAGGTCCTAGTAACTTGTCCTAGAAAAATACAACTAGCAACCCTGATGGTATCCAGCTCAAGTCTTTCCATCTGCCATTTTAAGCCTGTTTCCCTGGGCTGCAGCCTCAGCAGAGAGAAAGATATCCAACTATATATAGTTATATATATATATGTAGTTTTATATTTATATATATATATATATATATATATATATATATATATATATAGTTGATTCTGATTGGAAAAGAGAGATAAAAATGGTTTTGTGAGTCCATTCTGAAAAGATGTGGGTTAACTCCATGTCATTGATACAGATTCTCATACTAGAATCTTTCTCACCACTTGGACTCCTGACCTTGACTTCAGTTGGCACACCCTTATTTTAAACTTAAAAATATTAATTAATGCTTGTCCTACTCCCATGTTGATTAAAGCAGAAAAAAAAAAAAAGATTTTTTTTCCTTTATATGCGCCACTATCCTCCTTTGTTTTACATTTGACCTGCAAAGCCTGCCAGAATAAACCCCATCTTTCTCTTCTTCGTTCATCTTCACTGGCATTTCCCAAGGGCATTTTTAAAGTGCAGATGAAAAAGTAACACTGCCCTCTGTGAAAGAAGAGGAAAGAAATGCCAAGTGATTAAGAACTGTTTTACCTTTTTTTCCATGATCTGTGTCTGAAACAATAACACCAGTTATGTTTCGGTTATAAATAGAACCAAGCAAACTCAGCAACACCTGTAACTTTCAAGCCCTAAATTTCTGTCCCTACAAAGCAGAAGTGCAGTACAGACCTTCCAGACAAAACAGGAGGCTGGCACACCTGAGGGAGTGTGGTGTGGGATGGACAAGGAGAAATTTGCAGGCTTGGTTTCCATATCAAGCATTTGAGAATTATGTCACCTTGGGACTTGTTTGTTCTGAGCTTCTCTCAATCCGTTTCTTCATTCATTCCAGAAATGGCTGCTGTATTAGATATATTGGAAGATATCAATCTGTAAGTTTACACAATGAGAGTAGACAGAGCAGTGCTAATTACCCTCCCCGGGGAATGCTGGCCTCCTAGGGCTCTCATTGATTCAGGGTTTGTTTCATCTTGAGCCCTGATAGGAAGAGCAATGGGAAAATAAAAGGAGAAGGCAAGGTTGAGAACAAACCAAAACACCAAGGTAGCTAGGAGAACCAGTGGGAGAAGGGGATTTGGGCTGGTCACCCAGTGAGGGTGAGGCCAGAAGCAGGTTTAGGAGCTGGAGAAGCAGAGCCATAGAGATTCCAATAACCAGAAGTCTCATCTAGATGGAGACCAAGGTCCTCAGATGGGGTGGACTTGGGGTTATTTGCCAAATATCACACTTTGCCCTCACTCTCAGTTCCTGGTACTTTAGACATTTCTGCCAGTCCTTTTCAGTTTTATATGAACATTGTTCAGTTACCCAGAGGAATATTTTACACAGAGGAAATGGAGACATCCAGAGGGAGAGTAGGATGGCTGTGACCTTGGATGACGTTCTTCCTGGGAAGATGCTTGTTAACAGTGTCCTTTAAATGCAATATGCATCAGAAAGTTCATTAAAACTGACTGCAGGGCCCACCCTCAGAGTTTTGGATTCAGTAGCTCTGGGGTAGAGCCTGAGAATGAATTTTTCTAATGGCTCCCAAGTGATGTTGTTTCACTAGTTCAGGGACCATACTTGCAAGAAGCAACCATTGCTTGAAGAGATGTATTGAAAATGAAAGTCACTCAGTCGTGTCCGATTCTTTGCAACCTCATGGAATTCTCCAGGGAATCTTCCCAACCCAGGGATTGAACCCAGGTCTCCTGCATTGCAAGCAGATTCTTTACCAGCTGAGCCACAAGGGAAGCCCAAGTTTAACTGAAATTGGAAGCAATTGTTAGAGCTCCAAGGATTATCAATATTGGTGAATATCAATGATCTGTGATACTGGCAGTATTGTAAGTGACCTATCTCTAAGTGTCCTATTTTCAGCGTCCAGCTCAAAGAGTCATCAAATTGCCGTCAGAACTCACTGGACACTGCTGGTCTCCAACAATGCCATCCTTAAGTTGGTGTTAATCTTCAAAATTTGAAATCTTCCCTTTTTATGTCTTAAGTGTTTGTTTTTTTCCCTTACTTCAAAGGCCTATTTTGTTTTGCTTTCAGCAAAAGTTGCTTAGAGAAATAGGGATGAATCTTTCTATGGGAGTAGAACCTTTCAAAACCCATTACAGAATAGAGCAGAGCCTCTGAAAGGTGCATTAGGAGGACAGCTGTGGAAGAGGCATTTTGGAGATCTCTAAGCCTGCAATTTGAAGGCCCTTTTAACCACCTCCTGTGTCCAAAAGACCTCAAGCTTTCATCATTACAGATAAAATAATGTTTCCAGGTTTTTCCTTTGGTTGCCTAGAACTTTAACATACCAACACATGAACCCTTGTTTACTTTTTTATTCTTTTTATTTCTCACTCCTGGAATTGTACTTAGAGTTAGCTCCAGGCAGTCTGTATGTAAGAATGGTCAACAGACCCTAACCATCTTCCAAAAATATAAAATAGCACTCATGTGACATTAAGAATAAAGTCAAAGGATGAAGCCTGAAACAAGAAAGTGTTATCTTGAGTAAGGTTGATATCTGCATCTCATCTCAATGGATGAAGTTGGCAGTTGTTTGTGGGAATGGCTTGCTTAAGTTGGGACAGTATAGACATTAGGCTTTGTCATAATTAATAACTCAAAGTAGGGGGAAACAGTGAATCTTCTTGTGATTTTTTTTTAAGCTGGAAACCAAGGCTTAGTTATATGTCAGTGACAGATTTACTTTGCTCTAGTATACCTACACCACATCTTGTTTCCTATCGAATGGATGGGCACATTCTCCTCAGATTCTTTAATAGATTCCTGTAGCAAATAGAAAACAAGATATTGGCAACTCTACCAATTTGAAAAACAGCAAGAACTTCCAAAGTATTATTTCCTTACCAACTTTTCCAAGCTGTCAGATTATTCTTAGTGTACCTTGCAAGCATCGCAGATAACTATGATCCTTACATTGTTTAACAGCACATGTAACATAGGCAGGAACCAATCAAAATGGATGCTGTAGATATCCTGGTACATATTAGCTTAATAGCCATTCTGATTACAGTGATAGTAGCCCCACTCCAGTACTCTTGCCTGGAAAATCCCATGGACGGAGGAGCCTGGTGGGCTGCTGTCCATGGGGTCGCTAAGAGTCAGACATGACTGAAGCGACTTAGCAGCAGCAGCAGCAGACAAAAGGAAAGCATCCTCTTACCATCATCTTTATCACAGTAACTAGTATATTTTATGCTTATACATTTTGCAGTACTGGTTTAGGAGCAATATATACGGCTAAGCGTTATCTCCTTTTTGTAAATTTACTTATTTTAATCAGAGGCTAATTACAATATTTTAGTGGGTTTTGCCATACATTGACATGAATCAGCCATGGGTGTACATGTGTTCCCCCTTCCGGAACCCCCCTCCCACCTCCCTCCTCATACCATCTCTCTGGGTCATCCCAGTGCGCCTACCCTGATCACCCTGTCTCATGCATCGAACCTGGACTGGCGATCTGTTTCACATATAATAATTTACATGTTTCAGTGCTATTCTCTCAGATCATCCCACCCTTGCCTTCTCCCACAAAGTCCAAATGACTGTTCTATACATCTGTGTTTCTTTAGCTGTCATGCATATAGGGTCATCATTACCATCTTTCTAAATTGCATATATATGCATTAGTATACTGTATTGGTGTTTTTCTTTCTGACTTATTTTATTCTGTATAAAAAGCTCCAGTTTCATCCACCTCATTAGAACTGATTCAAATGCATTCTTTTTAATGGCTGAGTAATATTCCATTATGTATATGTACCACAGCTTAAGCGTTATCTCTCACCTCCTTGTCTCCTAACCATTAAAGCATGTCAGAGTTGGAGTACATTGAGTACTCCGTGTCAGAGTTGGATTACAAATAGAATGTGTCAGATAGTTCTCCAGCAAAGATGGAATTATTCAGCATCAGTAAAGAATTGCAATTCAAGATCTGTATTCTTGGTGAGTTATATACAAGTTCCCACACAGGCAGGAAAGGAGAACCCTTTTATACAGAGGAAAAAGAAGTTGGAAGGGCTGGAGTAAACAGAGAGAGCCCATGGATTTTCATTGGCTGAGCCCTTCCCAGGAAAGAAGGAAGGTTTTCTCCTTGCTGTTGGGCTCCACCCTCATTGCAGGGCATGAAAGCTCCCTTTTCTGGTCTCCCAACCCTGTTTAATTAAGGTTTCAGTTTATTCATGTTTTACAAGTATAGATACTTAAGACTCTAAAAGATGAAACTTTGATAGGACTCAACAGAGTAAGGAAGCAACATCCTAAAACACACTAAGAAGAGTGCTTCTGTGAAAAATGACAGTAAAAGGAGGTAGTGACACCATTTGTGTTTTCAGTCTGGATATTACAGAGCCCAGGGACAGGATGAGCTAACTTGCACATAGCTCAATAATTGGCCCCGTACTGATTCTACTCAGTCAGAACAGTGACAGCAGCACTGAGACCAGCGAGGCAAAGAAAAACTCCATGTAGAAAACAAAACAAAAAAATAAAAGGACAAGAAAACACACACACCCAGATGTAAGCTGCTTGTGAGTAGCCATATGAAACATGTCTTTTGTTTTTCCCAGATTGCTGGAGGTAGATCGAACTGCGTGTATAGGAGAATCTTGAGTAGAAAGATGAATGCATAACTAATGCAATTGAAAAAAATAAAACAATATCAACATGCAGAATATATGACAAGGAATCAGAGCTTTTCCTCTTGGATGAGGAAAAAGACAGATTTGCCCATTCTCACTAGTAATGGAAATCTTAACCAGAGCAATCAGGCAAGAAAATAAAATAAAAGGCATCAAAAATCAGGAAGGAAAATGTAAAACTGTCTAGATTTCCTGGTGACATGATTTTTTATGCAGCAAAGCTTAAAAACTCCACAATTTTTTTCATTTACAGATATAAATGTGAGAATAAATAAATGAATTCAGCAAAGTAGTAAGATATAAAACTCAACATACAAAAATCAGTAGCAATTCTATGCAGTCAAATTAACTGTCTGAAAAAGAAAGAATCCCATTTGTGATCGCATCAAAAACAATAAAATGCTTATGAACAAATCTAACCAAGAAAGTGAAAGATCTGTACTCTCAAAACTATGATAATGGAAAAATATATTCAAAAAGACACAAATAAATGGAAATATATTCCCTGCTCATGTATTGGAAGAATTAATATTGTTAAAATATCTATACTATCCAAAGGTATCTATAGGTTCTATCCAAAGCAATATCTATCAAAATTCCAATGATATTTTTTATAGAAGGAGAAAAAAAAATCTTAAAATCTGTATGGAACCACTGAAGACACTCCCTCAGCAGCGAAAGCAATCTTGAGAAAGAACAAAGCTGGGGTATCACAATGCCTGACTTCAACGTATACTACAAAGCTATAGTAATTAACAGTATAGTACTAGCATAAAAAGAAGCAGAAACAAGTGGAACAGAATACAGAACCCAGAAATAAATCTATACTATGTAGATTCATAAATAAATCTACACTAATGTAGTCAGCTAATATTCAACAAGAAAGTAAAGCATACTCAATAGGGTAAATATAGTCTGTTGAATGATGGTGATAGGAAAACTGAATGTTCATAGGCAAAAGAATGAAACTGGACCCTTTTTTCCACCATTTACAAAATTAACTAAAAAATGTGTTAAAACTTGGATAAAGACAAATAGTGTGTGTTTTCACTTATATGTGAAATCTAAAAACTTAAACAAATGAATAAATAAAATAGAAGTAAAGGCACGGATTCAGAGAACAAACTAGAGGTCACCACAGAGGAAAGGGATTGGCGGAGGGGCGAGATAGGTGCAGGGGATTACAGAGATACAAACTACTAGATATAAATAATGTAAAAACATTTGAAATACAGCACAAGGAATAGGGTCAATATGTTATAATAAGTTAGTATGAAATATACTCTATAAAAATATCAGATCACTATGTTGTACACCTGAATGTAATATAATACTGTTAATATTAGTCAACTCTGTTTCAGGTTTTTAAAAAAGACTTAAATGTAAGGCTTAAAACTGTAAAATTCCTAGAATAAAAACTCCTTAACATTGGTCTTGGTAATGATTTTTTTTTATATATGGCACCAAAAATACAAGCAGGAGAAGAAAAAATAAACATAAGAGATTAAAATCTCGTTACTATTTTCCAGCTGCACGCTTTAGAGAACTGGAAAAGAGAAGAAGGGATACAGAAATTGGTCAACATTTAAGTAGAGACAAGTAGAGAAGAACTCTGAATTACCTCAATTTGTTTATCTCATTTTTAAAATGTTTTTTAGAGTTAAAGAGGCCAGATTTTAGCATCCAAAATAAAAATTTTATCCAGGAATTTACAGAATTTTATATATTCAACAAGGTACAGTTTTTATAATGCTTAAAATCTAAAAGAGATTATGGAAAATCATTATTTCTGGAGAGGATGAGTTTTGGGGTAGAGATGGGACATATATCTTCTCTGTGCCATTTTGTTGATAACCACACAAGCTGAAATAATTTGAATTAGAAATACATCTGATCTCCAGAGTGAAGCCTCTACAAACTCTCAGGACCCATGTCCTTGCTCTCCTCCTTGGGTTCATTTTCTGGTTCTCATTGGCTTTCATGGATGCCTTAAATTTTTAAATGTCCTGATCTCATAGGCATTGTTTTTCTCAGATCAGATGCCTGGAATTACAGTCATTGGAAACCTTGAAGATGGGTTTCCTGGGACCAGCCTCCCATTTGGTGGCATCCTATTGAAATGCCAGTCAAAGTTCTAGGCAGCAGGGGAAGAAGGCTTCCCTGGGGCATTTATGTTCTGAAATGTAAATTATGGTTTGCCTTAACTTCCACTGCGATCTTTAAGATGTCCTCCTCCCTTTGTTCAGAAAACATTCTCAGTGCAGCTGGGAATACTATTTCCAATTAACAGACAAATCTGCATGTAAGGAAAGGAAGACTATTAAATTATTGGAGTTAAACCTAGAGGCTTTTTTTTTGTTTTTCTCTCATAGGCCATGTCAGCTTTGCAGTATCTTGAAAGAATCAAGGTTTGGGTGGAATATGATCAATTCGGAATGAAATAAAAATTTACTTGGAATTATGCTTACTAGTGTTTAGGAATCACCAACAAGCAACTCTTGCCAACTTATTCAGTTTTGTCTACATTCATAATTAAAGAGTGTTTTATAAGTAGAAATTGATAATTTATTTTGTAATTCAAATAGTCTATTTTTAATATTTACTTTTCACTAGGAAATGTTAGAAATAATGAGTGATAGTTGCTTTTGAAGAAAATCAAAGCTATCTGTACTTACTTGTGTATGGAAACACTGACTTCCCTGTCCACCTGGCTTTTGTGCCATTTCCTAACTGTGGTAGGTTGAACTGTTAGCTTCCACAATCCATCCCATTGTGCCCTCAGTTTGTTACTGAGTCCAAGCTCACTCTGCTCACCACAGGAGAGGCCAATAAATGCAAGGGATGTTGCAAGGGAGGTGTTGAGACGAGGAATATGGGTTTATTCAGAAAGCTGGCTGACTGAGAAGATGGTAGACTAATGTAACAAAATAACTGTCTTGTTACCAAAGTAGCCAGAATGAACCAAAACCTAGCCAGCTGGAAAGTCACACTGTGACTTCCCAGTCCCATTAGACCTGTGACCTTTGTCCAAAGTGCCTTATACACAGAGTTTCCCTCCATAGGGAGAACACTTCAGATTGGAGCCAAAGCCTTCTCCCCCCAGATGGGAGCCAAAGCTCTCCATATAGGATAAGGTCAAAAAGGCCCCAGTGGGACCATTATATCAAGCTATTCTGGGTAAAAGGTTATTTGAACATTTAATTTACAAAGGAGAGTGATATCTATTAGAGAATCAATCAACTTGTTCCCTACTGTCAAAGTTACCCAGAACTCCAGTAGGGGAAATTAGAATTGGACACTTCAAGTCCAAGGAAACCCCCAGGCCTGCTTCTTATCAGAATGTTCCTCTCCTTTGAAGGTGCTTCTAACTATGAGACTGTGTAATTGTGAACTATTCAGGGTCCATTGCTCTTCTGAACTTTACATGCACCCCCAAAGAGCTTTCCTTCAGGATAAATGAAATTGCTTTTTTTTTTTTTTGAATTGCATAGTAGTTTATTTATTTATTTTTCAATCTTGGAGGTTTGTTTTTTTTTAATATAAATTTATTTATTTTAATTGGAGGCCTTTAAAAAATAAGTTTGATAACACCAAAACACAAAAGACATTCAACAGAAATGACGCAAACAGATTGTATCAATGCACAGATGAGCTGGCTCCCAACTCAGGTAAATAAATTTACCCTACAAACAAATGAACTAATTCCAACTAGGCAGCCTACACCAGGAAAACTTGTTGTCCGATGAACTGGTTCCAACTGAACCAGCTCCCAACTCAGGTAAATAAATCTACCCTGTAAAATAAATCTACCCTACAAAACAAATGAGCTAATTCCAACTAGGCAGCTCACTCCACAAAAACTAGCTCCCCAATGAACCAGTCCCCAGAGTCCAGCAACACCTACCCTCTCTGACAGGGTACCTCAACCAAACTGGCTTGTCCTATAAAGGAAAAGCCCAAAATGAGGAGGGGGCTATGTTCCCCATGTGTATACCAGAGTGGCTTAGGCTACAAACTTGAGCCATTGACTCATAACACAAAAAGGCACACAAAACCACAAATGAACCAACCAGCTATCAAACTGGGTGGACTTACCCTGAAAATACATTTTGTCAGTTCTTTGCCTCAACTGCCAAGTGCTAGGGCAATCAGTGCCACTTCAGGGAAACTTGAAAGGAAGACCCTCAGGACCAATGGTCCCAGCAATTGCTTGGGGCCTTGTCTCTTAATATTCCCTGATCAGGACTGGCTAGACATGAGCAGCAAGGCTCCTGAACTGGCTCACCAGATCTGTTACTGAGTCCAAGCTCACTCTGCTCACCACACGAGAGGCCAATAAATCCAAAGGACTAGGTACTGAGGCAAGGAAAATGACTTTATTTGGAAAGCCGGCTGACCGAGAAGATGGCAGAAGGTGGCATCTTTCCAGGGCCTGGATGCCAGGTTTTTTATGGATCAGAGATAGAGGGAGGGAGGAAAAAAAAAAAAAAAAAAAACGACCACTTAATTCTTGCAAATATTTGCTAGAATGGCAAGTCTCAGGCAGGGGGATATGTTATTTTCATTTCCTTACATTCACAGGTGATCAGGGTCATATTATCTCCCTGTGAGCTAAACAGAAGCATGTTAGTTTAAGGGTCAGGCAGAGAGGGGCAGGGTTCTCTGAGGCAGGCTACTATGAATGATTATAATAACAAAAATGGCAAAAACCAGGGTTAAAGACACAGAAGTAAATCCAGCATGAAATGAGAATTAACCCTTCCAGGTTACATTTGGACTGAAGGTGGAATGTATTTCATTACTGCCTGATTTTGGCCAATGCAGTATTTGCAGACCTAATGTAATGCAAGAAAAGACTCAAAATGAATGTTCTCCTTGAAAATGTTCAACAACCTGCTCTCAACTTATTAAACAGTGTGGGTGAAAAATCAATTGTTAAAAACATGAGGAAAAATGTTTTGATTTGTAGCATTGGCTATTTTCCATGGTATCAGTATTCCCACTACTGTCAGTTTTAAGCTACCGGGAGACACTGGTGAATGCAATGCTGGGAAGAGACATACAGGCATGTACCATTTATAGTATTTCTACTATATGAAGAGAATAGACCTAAATCACCTTAAGATTCTAGATACTAAGAGAATGTAGAAACATAGTGAGAAAGTGATTTTTAAATATTTATCTTTGCTGTTAATGTAATGTACTTACTTGTAACTTATTAGAATATAGCTTTTAATAATGGCTTTTTAAATATTTTATTTATTTTTCAATTTTTTTATCTTTTTATTGAAAGATAATCGCTTTACAGAATTTTGCTGTTTCCTGTCAAACCTCAACATGAATCAGCCATAGGTATACATATATCCCCTCCCTTTTGAACCTCCCACTCATCTCCTACCCCATCCTACCCCTCTAGGTTGATACAGAGCCCCTGTTTGAGTTTCCTGAGACATACAGCAAATTCTCGTTGGTTGTCTGTTTTGCATACGGTAATGCAAGTTTTCATGTTACTCTTTCCATACAGCTCACCCTCTCCTCCCCTCTCCCCAAGTCCATAAATCTATCCTCTATGTCTATTTCTTGATAATGGCTGTTTTTAAACAACCAACTCACAAAACACTAAGATAAAACAGTCAACTCTTGTAAATTAGTACAGCTTAACTGTAGATGGTTGGATGGCATCACCAACTCAATGGACGTGAGTCTGGGTGAACTCCGGGAGTTGGTGATGAACAAGGAGGCCTGGAGTGCTGCAGTTCATGGGGTCGCAAAGAGTCAGACACGACTGAGCAACTGAACTGAACTGAACTGTAGCCCATCCCTTCTTGAACTTCTCAGGTTGGCCATCTCTTCTGCACTTCTGCCATCACTGAAAAGGACATGCCTTAACCAGGCCCCTGTTCAAGGAGGATAAACACATAAGGAACAGCTTCTCCCATCTCACTCACTGACCCACACCTTGAAGCAGAACCGCCTTACTAGGCCCTGCCAAGGGGAACAGACCCAATAATGCTGCAGGTCCATGGAAATGAACGCTTGCTACTTCAAGCTACTGAGGTTGGAGGTAAGTTGTTACATAGTAAGTTTGGAGTACTGTATGACTAATATAGCTACTTCTTTCTGAGAAGAATCATAACAAAATATCATACTGTTTTTATTATTATAAGAGCTAGTAGGATATTTATTATTATTATCTGAACTTAGTGCTCTTTTTGTATTTTCTGTGGAATTTAGTCTAAAAAGATATAAAGTGTCTCCTGGATCATGTGACTAGCCAGTTTGCTACCATGGATGACCTCATAAGTAACAACTACTTTTTGTTGATATTTGTGATTATTTTGATGCCCAGTGAATGTCCATGCTTCCTTGGTAGCTCAGTTGCTAGTAACATTTATCTATTAAGGTGTTGGTAAACAAGGCTGGGGGCTTCCTTGGTGGCTCAGCAGTTTAAAAAAAAAAAAAATCTGTCTGCAATGCGGGAGACGTAGGTTTGATCCCTGGGTCAGGAAGACCCCCTGGAAAAGGAAATGGCAATCCACTCCAGTATTCTTGCCTGGGAAGTGCTATGGACAGAGCAGCCTGGTGGGCTATAGTCCATGGGGTGGTGAAAGAGTCGGACACGACTTAGTGACTAAACAACAACAAGGACAGTGAGAAAACAAACCTGACTTGCACTAGCACGGCATGTTTTAATGTCAGTTTGATAAAATTCACCCCAGATCTGTAACTGTGTTAAATTATCAGCAGTGTGCTTTTCTTTGTGCAGTGATGGTTCAAAATGGAAAGATAGTACCGCAGGATCAGACTTTCATGTTTAACATCTTTCATCTTTAATAACATGAGACATTGTCTTGGCACTGTAAAAATGGCACTGTAACCAGCCATTAGAAGTAATTTTATTGCAGTCGTTTAAGGAGATAAAGAATTTGCTTTCTATTCTGTATGCAACAAATGGAGGTCATTTCATGTAGGGTAGCCATAGCGTGTGGAACAATGATGGCTTCCCAGTGGTCTAAAAAAAGAAAAAGAATGCTTATCCATCAGAAAGGACCTTACAATTACCTCAGTCTCAAAATCACATATGCATTAACAAGCAAATTGCATATTCACATCACAACCAAAACATTTTGTGCCTGAAAAATATCATTTCTTCCAACTTCCACAGCTCCAACCCTGGTCTAAGTCATCAGCAACTCCCACCTGCCCCCTCCCTGGGCACCTTTATGTCTGCCCTTGTTTCCTGTACTGGTCTTGCTAAATTAAAACTCAAATCAGGCCACGTTTCTGCTCAGAGCCTGATGGAGCCTTCCTCCCTCACTAAAATTAAAGGCAGCATTTCCTGAAAGGACTTCCTAGTCTCCTCTTCCCTCCCCTCCCATTCCTCTCCAAGCCCATTTCTTACTCCTCTCCTTGCCCTGAGAGTACAGGTCACACCCCAGACAATCAGGCTCCATCCTATTGGTATGTCTGCCTTCATTCTTACCATTCCCTTTGCTGTGAGTTTGCTCCCACATCATTATTACCACTGACTTCCTTCCCTCCTCCAGGCTTTAATCAAATCAGCAAAATGGTGAGACTTTCTCTGATCGTCCTATTTAAAATTAAATACCACCCTCATGAACTTTCAGCCCCTTTCCTTCATTATTTATATCAACACAAACACAACAAAACTGTACGTTATATTATACTAATGGATTTCACTTATGCTCTATCCTCCCACAAGAAGGTAAACACTGGGCAAGAATTTGGGTCTGTTTGGGTCACTGTCGTATTTTCAGCACCTAGGACAGTGTCTGTGCATACTAGAAGCAAATTGTTTAAAAAGTAGTTGTGGATTAAATAAGTCCTTGATTATAAATGAGGTCATCTATGTACAAGTTTTGCGTCTTTCTTGTCACATAGAAACATCCCAACACAGATTAGCAACAATCATAGTTTTCTTCATCTTTTTGAAAGTCAAATGTAGGTGATAATGTGTAGAAGAGGAAAAAATAGCTGAAACTTAAGAGACAGGCACATTTGAAAGTGTTCTAAATAAATCTCTAACAGACCTGATGATTTTTCAAAACTATTTAGAAGTTTTGGACTTAACATTATAAAATAGCAAATTTCAAATTCACTCAGATCTATCTCCATTTAAATTCTCAAGGGAAAGTAAATACAGTGACAGATGAAACAAATGTGATGAAAGGCTTACATTCTCGGGTACTTCTCCTTATGTTCGAACTCAATAAAAAGCTGACTTGTCTCTGGAGCCTTTGCCAACAAATAAACACACTTTTCCTTTGCTCACTCTCCTTTCTACCAGGCTCACTAACTCTGCAGTGTTTCAAGGCCCTTTGTTGTTTTTTTTTTTTCCTCCTGTCCCTCAGTGAACTCACTGCTCACATGTTTTCAGCTATTGCCTGTGCTCAGATTATCTCCAATTTTCTTTCAACACTCGTATGTTTCTTGCTGTCGCTAAGCTATCTTTATATCTAAACATCATAACTCTGCTCGGAAATATGAAACACTCTCTCCAAGATGTCAGTCGCTTAAGTGGCTCTGCTGTCTTCATCCGTCTGTGCTTTTGTTGACCTGAAATGCCTCAGTAAAGATCTTAACTCCTTTTTTCCCTTATATTAATTTGTGGATCTTTTCTTCCCCTTTCTACCTGCAGCTATATTTGCAGTTCAGTTCAGTTCAGTCGCTCAGTCATGTCCGACTCTTTGTGACCCCATAAATCGCAGCCCGCCAGACCTCCCTGTCCATCACCAACTCCCGGAGTTCACTCAGACTCACGTCCATCGAGTTGGTGATGCCCTCCAGCCATCTCATCCTCTGTCGTCCCCTTCTCCTCCTGCCCCCTAATCCCTCCCAGCATCAGAGTCTTTTCCAATGAGTCAACTCTTCACATGAGGTGGCCAAAGTACTGGAGCTTCAGCTTTAGCATCATTCCTTCCAGAGAAATCCCAGGGTTGATCTCCTCCAGAATGGACTGGTTGGATCTCCTTACAGTCCAAGGGACTCTCAAGAGTCTTCTCCAACACCACAGTTCAAAAGCATTAATTCTTCGGCACTCAGCCTTCTTAAAATACATTTCCCATTGCTTTCTATTTATTATGACTACTATCATATGTGTCTGTGCTATACAGCACATTGAGAATGAGTACCTAATATGCCCACTCACCAGGGTAAGAAATAAAATATTGGAAAAAAGAAAAAACTCATGCATAGTTTTACAAGCATATTCTTTCTTTTTCTATAAACAACAACTGATCTCCTAAATTTATTGTTTATCTTTCTCATGAATGACTTTTCAACAATTAAGTTAAATGCTTGTTCATATTTGTTTCCTTCAAAAATAGCTAATATTTTTCTCATGTTTTACATTTTATGTAAATGTAGTCATGCTGTTTTTGCTCTCAGAATCACTCTTCGGCAGTTCATCCATGGTGATTAGATAAGATGGTTTCATTTCCATTGCTCTATAGTATTCTGTCATATATATATACACCACAATTTATTTTCACAGTATGCAATATATTCTTGTCTACTCTCCTGTTCCTGTCATCTGTAATGTCTGATCTACCCAACAGCTGCTTAATAATCTTTCTTAATTGCTTTCTTAGTCAATCTCCTGCCTGGTGCAAGAACGTAAGTGGTTCCATATTGACTGGAATACCAACAGTCATTCTCCTATGATATTTAAGATACTTCACCACATGGTTATTTCAATACCACCATTCTTCCGAATACATTCTCTATACCTTATCTCCATGCCCAAAAGCAAGCTTGCAAATACCTCATGGAAAACTAGACTGTGGAATATTATTTTTCTCTTTCTTTCCTTTGTTTCAAAAATACAGTTTTTCATGACATTGTCCTGGTTTAAACTTGTTCGTCTGCTTTCATCCCCAGCTCTTTTTCTTTCCTGCCCCTCCCAACATCCTCTTTACACTAATGCTCAGTCATATTTACCATGTAAATATTCTTTTTCATGAATATGCAGGAAAGTACCCATTCTGTTCAATAAGTATTTAGTGGGCATTTGCTGGAAATGGGTGGAATACAAATGTAGATACAGAATAAAACATAGTCCTTTCCCTTTAAGACTCAAACTAGTCATGTGTCCATAAAGAGACAGTGAGAGTTCAGCATGCGAATATCATGTTCAGCTTTTATGTAAAGTGTTACGGAAGTTTAGACAAAGGTTCTTTTCCCACATTTGGAAGAAAGGGAAGAACAGGCTTTGAGGAGCTAATAATACATCTAAAATGAGTTATCAGTGATCAGTAGTCAGTTAAGAAGAGAAAATAGGAAGCAGATGGAAGTCATAAGCAAGCAGAAGAAGAAATATGAGTAAAATCTCATGATCTATAAACTACATATATACATTATATAGTAAGAATGGCAAGTTTTGAAATTTGAAAGTAAGACAGTGATGAAATAATACTTCCTAGGAGTGTTATGAGAATGAATGAGTTAGTATATTAAAAGCACTTAGAACAGTCCTTGACACCCAGTAAATAATAATTGATATTTAAATAATGGATATGATTATCTATTATCTATTTCTATACTTGTCAGTCAAATAATAGAAAGCTTTGAGTGCCAGGTAATAGAACTTGAACTGTGGAGAGTTTTCAGTGGGTTTTAAATACGAAAATGGCATGGTAAACTTTAATTTTTAGATAGAGTACTCAGAAGACACTGAAAGAATAAGACAGGAGACAGAAAAATTAATAAAGACGATATTGCAGTTTCCACCAAAAGATGGCAAGGCAATGGCAGAAGTGGTAGTGATGGAGATGAGGAGGAGGTGGATTCAATAGGCTTTTAAGCAGTTGGCTGTGGTCATTGAGGAAGGAGAAGGAAATCCATGCTGATAGATTATATGGCTGGAGAAAAGAAGGTGTCATCTACCGAAATGAAGAGATTCTCTTTAAGAAGGTGCAAGCCTTCCCTGGGCATTCCTCACTAAACTACGCCATACTTCATCCCCAGTAGTGTGTATTTTCAAAACGGCCGATTATGGCTGAGACTTTGAAACAACGTTCCCTAACAAGGTGTATTATGACATATGGCATTAATGGATCATGCGCATTCAAAGCAATCACAGTGGAGCCCATCAGCAGAATGAGTGTGGTTTGGGGTACTTAAAGAAAAGTAGGCATTAATCTTCGAAAACAAAAGCATGCTTCTGACGGTGATTCTGGATTGAGACTGAAAGCCATTTGTTTTCTGACTGAAAAAAATTTTTGTCTCCAGAGTGGTATACTAATTGTGGCTGTCAGGATTGAGTTTTTTAATTGTTCTGTGAGAGGAATGTGTGCTTTATAATGGCAATTTCATAATTAGTCTCGAAATACAATAGGGAACGTTTCATGGCAACTTCCTAACGTGAAGTCCGGGATCTAGCTAGCCATTTTAATTCAGTAGCTGTTAATACAACTTTCTTTTCTTTTCTCTTTGTTGACTATGAGTAAGGAAATGTTTTAGGAAGTGGAGAAACAAGCACAAAAAAGCAAAAATTCTGTCTGGCATTAGGTCACAGGTAAGCCAGAACAGACGGACAATTAAAGCAGAGGAAAACCTAATTGTGACAGGAGTATGCCTAAGACATGAGCGCTGCTAAAGGTGTGAGATCCAGAAAAGGGTGGAGAAGATCTGCATTTCAAGCGGAAGTGATAAAGACCGGAGGTGCATTTTTAGGAGCGTCTTTTTGGCTGCAATGTGGAGAGCAGACTGGGCAAACCCAGTGGGAGAGGCAGAGGGATGCGACTCGTTGCCATTTGATTGCCCAGGTGAGAAAGAACCAGGACCTAAACTAAGACAGTGATGGAATGTGGGGAAGAAGAGATGATGGCCAAAGGCATTGTGGAGAAAGGCAGAGGAACACAGAAGTGGTGGCCTGTTGAACAAGTGGTAATCTAGCAGTATAACCGCCATCTAGTCAATTGGATGGACAGTTACATGTCAATGGGGTGATAAGGCATGCTAAGAGCAAGCTCTGCCTGAATGTAAATCCTAAAATTGCCACTTATATAGCAGAGCATCCATGAGCCGGTTAGCTGATACATACAAGCCCACCATTTTTCAGGACACAACAGTCATCAGAGACGTTTGTCTCCATAGAGGATAAAACCAGCCAAGTGGGCCATCTATTTTACATATAATGCTGCGATTCATGGGGTCACAAAGAGTCAGACACAACTGAGCGACTGAACTGAACTGACTGAATGTAACTTTCCATGTTACTCTTTCCATACATCTCACTCTGCTCTCCCCTCTCCCCATGTCTATAAGTCTATTTTGCTGTATGGCTCAGGAAACTCAAGCAGGGGCTCTGTATCAACCTAGAGGGGGTGGGATGGGGAGGAAATGGGAGGGAGGTTCAAAAGGGAGGGGATATATGTATACCTATGGCTGATTCATGTTGAGGTTTGACAGAAAACAGCAAAATTCTGTAAAGCAATTATCCTTCAGTAAAAAATAAATTAATTTAAAAAAAAAAAAAAACCACAGCCAAGTTGCATCAGTTGCCATCCTTGAAATGTTACCTCTCTAGTACCTACCTCATTGAGTGACTATAAGGATTTAGAGGGTTAAAATACAAAAGCACTAAAAATAGTGTCTGACACATAGGAAGCGCAGTGTGAATGTTGGTGATCAATATGATACCCCACCATTCAGGTACATGGTTCTGGGAACATCCTGTTGCAGTTCTGGGAATTCACAGAGGATATTCACATCCTAAATATGGATGGATGATGCTTTCCTGCCAGAAGGAGCAAGTGATCCCCAGGGGGAGGCTGGCACTTTGCACGGCTCTCAACACCTCAACCTTGCTCCCACTCACCAGAACTTCTTCCTCCCATTTTAATTAAGCCCTTGCTCAGCATCATTCAGAAAAGTACCTCATGCTTAATATGTGACTCATAGTCCAACCATTTGAACAGCACAAATGTTTCCTCTGCAGGAAGGAGCAGATGCTCTGGTGGAAAACAAGTAGAGGGAAACAGAGCAGGGAGCCTCAAAACTGCGGTAAAAGTTGGGGCTGAAAAAAATCACGAGATTCAATAGATGTGTTAGCTTATGGAGGCCCCTTGTTTTTCAAGACACAACCATCATCAGAGAACTTTGTCTCCCAAGAAAATAAAACCAGCTAAAGTTGCATCAGCCGCCATCCCTGGGGTGCTGATCTTCCCGAGGAAGCCGCACAGGGCAGAAAGGCTTCTCTCTAGGTAGCAATAAAAGAGTTATCATCTGACTTTGGTACTCCTCTGGGACCCAGAAAGAAAAAAAAAAAAATCTAAGTCTGGCACCTAGGTACTTTCCTAAGTGGGTTGTCATGGCAACGGGGTATAGCAACTATTTTCAGGATTCTAGGACCTTGGCAATCCTCGTGCGTTTCTCTGCCTCGGCTTCTATGTATGCAGAGACATATGGGTACCAGAACTGGTGCCAGGATGGAGAGGAGGATTTGAAATCCATGCCAGCATTCCTCCAGGTTACATGGGACCTCAGCCGACCTCACAGAGTTTAGCTTGCTCGGCACCACGGCCGATAGCATGACCCATCTGGTCGCACTGCCTGCTGGGGCTTCATCGTTCCAGCTGTACAATAAGGAGATTGGACTCAGCAAGTGCAGAGGTTGATGTCAGCTCCAGAATGCTTAGAATCTCAGTAATTTATAGAATTTGCTTTTGGAGTTCTCCATGGTTGGGCTTGAATATGCTGTTGTAAAGAAAAAAAATCACCTTCATTAGTATCATTATGTAATTACCTCCTCCTGATCAAGAACTTTATTTTTGTTCAAAGAAAGCAGTTAGCTCATTGTGTATAACATACATGGTTAAGAAGGCAAGATTTATATGCATTGTGCCCATATGTGTGTGTACTCACAGAAGCTGGTGTGCAAGGGTGTGAATGTCACTAGTTCGTCTACGAAAATGATTTTAAATTTGTAAAAAGGCCCCAAAATAGGACCTCTGAGAGAGTAGAGAGACATTCCAATATTCACGTATTTTCACTTTTTCATTAAATTTCATTTCTTTGATTTATGACTCTATGACATGCAATACTGTGTTAACTGTGTGTGTGTGTTTGTGTGTGTGTGTGTGTGTGTGACACTGTGTATATACAATGAGAGGCTGCAGCTCTGAGTCAAACTATTTCCCTCAAATTGAGAAATGACTGTGCTATTTATGAGCTCAGTAATACACAACATTTTATCCTTGCACTTTTGACAGCATTTGACAAATAGCACATAATTAATAAATATTTGGAGGGGTAAATAAATGAATATAGGAATGAAATAGAGTAGGCCTACTTGAGTTTCTTGGCATCTGCTAAGAATACTCTGGGTGTCCTAGTTATCTGTTCCTGTGTAACAATCTTAAAACACTGTGACCAAAAAAATCATTTAAAATGTTATGCTCATGGACTCTATAGGTCAGGAATTCAAGAAAATACAGTGAAGGCAGCTCTTTTCTGTCCCATAGTGTCTGGAGCCTCAGTTGGGATGACCCTAGCATCTGGGGATGACTCTAAGGGCTGGAGATAACCCTAACGGCTGGAGATGACCCCAGTAACTGGGGATGCCCCTAGCAGCTGGGGGCTGGAAGATCTGGGGCTGAGGGATCCAAGCTTGGTTCTTCACTCATAATTCTGGTGCCTTGAGGGGGTTGCTAGAAGGCTTAGCTCACCTGGAACTCCTGTCCGGAGCTCCTACATGGGGATGAAGTTTCCATGGGGGCTGGCTTTGGAGAAGGAGGATCTGGAGCATCATCAAAACAGAAGCTGCTGGACTTCTTTTGACTTAGTGTTGGAAGAAACAGTGTCACCTCTGACACATTTCTTTGGTTGTAAGTCACTAAAATCAGCTCAGATTCAAGAGTAAGTGACAACGCACAATAGCGACCAGAGGTGGCAGGCAGGGTGGGTGGCAGAGCACGAAGGGCTCTGTTAAAAAACATGATGCCTGTCTAACTTCCGCTTCTTGGTACTTGATCTGCACCTTTTCAGAAAGCTTGTAGAGTGTACTTTTTGTCTTTATTCTGGGATTTCGCTTCATTATGTTGAAGTGTGGATTTCTCCTTATTAGCCCTAGTCAGTATCCCAGAGTCACTTGAATCTTCCTTTTTTTTTTTTTTCCAAATGTTTCTTTAATTCTGGGAATTTTAATTTTGGTCAAATGTTTTCTACCTTCCATTTTTTGGCTCCTGGAACATTGTTTAGTTTTTGGCACGTCTACTTCCATTCTCCCTGGCTCTCCTTTTATCATGAACTGCTATCTCCTTTCATCTTGTCTTTCGCTTTAATAACCAAAGTTGCATCTGTGTCTTTCTGGTATTTACACCATCTGTTGACTGTTCTATTTTATTTGCTAAGTATTTGAAACCAAATTATTTCTACTCGTTTCTTTAATGGTTTCAAGTTACTTTTATTGGAAAATAGCTGCTTTACAGGGTTGGGTTAGTTTCTACTGTATAGCAAAATGAATCAGTCATCCATACACATATATCCCCCTCCCTTTCCAACGTCCTTCCCATTCAAGTCACCACAGTGCATTAAATTGTGTTTCCTGTGCTATACAGCATATCCTCACTAGTTATCTATTTTATACATAGTACCAATACTTCTTGAGTTCATGTTACCAGTATTTTCCCCTTCAGTTCAGTTCAGTCACTCAGTCGTGTCCGACTCTTTGCGACGCCATGAATCGCAGCACGCCAGGCCTCCCTGTCCATCACCAACTCCCAGAGTTCACTCAAACTCACGTCCATCGAGTCAGTGATGCCATCGAGCCATCTCATCCTCTGTCATCCCCTTCTCCTCCTGCCCCCAATCCCTCCCAGCATCAGAGATTTTTCCAATGAGTCAACTCTTTGCATGAGGTGACCAAAGTACTGGAGCTTCAGCTTTAGCATCATTCCTTCCAAAGAAATCCCAGGGCTGATCTCCTTCATAAAGGACTGGTTGCTCCTTGCAGTCCAAGGGACTCTCAAGAGTCTTCTCCAACACCACAGTTCAAAAGCATCAATTCTTTGGCACTCAGCTTTCTTCACAGTCCAACTCTCACATCCATACATGACCACTGGAAAAACAATAGCCTTGACTAGACGGACCTTTGTTAGCAAAGTAATGTCTCTGCTTTTGAATATGCTATCTAGGTTGGTCATAACTTTTCTTCCAAGGAGTAAGTGTCTTTTAATTTCATGGCTGCAGTCGCCATTTATTGTCCCTATTTTAAATAGTCATGTATTTGAGTTTCTTTTTCTGCAATGTGTCAGTAACTTTCAGGTGTGTAGTCATTGTGACCCGGGCTACTGGCTCCATACATTGTGTAATGTGATAGGTCTAAGTTCTGGATTGCTGTTGTCCTTGGTTGTCCCAACAAAGGACAAGCTTTGAGCCCAAGACACCACGGAATAACATGGATCTTCCTCCATATAGTCAATAGTCACAGGGAATTCAATCACCTTAAAATTTTTAGGGAAAAAAGATGTATCATGAAGAGGTATTTGTCCTTAGCTGTAATCCTTCTGCCATGGCAAATTGGAGGGTAAGGGCTAAAATAATGGATACCCAAGAGTTGTTTTCATCAACTCTCCACCCCAATAGTTATGTTATGCTTCTTTCATAATGACCACTCCAACAGCCTGGACAATGTAGTTTCTGTAGGAAACAATCAGGAAATAACTCCTTAAATGCCTGACTTCTCCACTGCCTAAGTCCATAGCCCACTCTAACACACACATAGCATGAAGATGGTTCCATATTTTCCCCAAAGCCCCTTAGCTTTTGATTTCCCTATTTCTCTAGGGTTGATTTTAGGGGAGGAGACCAGTAGCCTATGTTAATTTTGCCATCTCGTCAAATATGGAAAGTTCCTCCAGTGTTTTTTCTAATTAAATATATTTCTACAGAAGAAAGGGATAACTAAGTATCATTTCTCCTACATCTCCAATCGTGAATTTCTAATGATAGAAATGTCACTTCAGATGTGATGATGGTGATTATAATTATCATCATCATCCTCTTCATTGCTTTTGTAGGTATTACTATTATAAATGTCCTAATTCATTCATTACTACCTCTGTGCTGTATTCCATAATAATCACTCTGCACATAAAAGCATTTGAAATCTAGGACCCCTGGATAGTTTCCTTAAGTAGGTCATATGCAAAAGTTCAAAATTCAAAAAGTCTAAAATAAAACAAAGTGAAATGGAAAACCAAATTCTTTATTTCAGTGTCTCAGAGGGCACACTTGGAAGCTTCTTGTGTCCCCATCTCTCACTTCCTCAGCTCTTGGCTCCCCATAGTCTCCAGACTCTCCTTCTTCAATTTTCTCCCCCCCCCCTAGGTTTTTTATTAATTTATTTACTAATTGACTTAACTCATTTGCTGAGTTCTTTCCATCTTCTTCCTGAGTCTTAGGTCCAATTCTTTTTGGTTTCTTCTGTGTTGCAAAAGGCTTCTCTGGCATAGATGCACTCTATAGAAATTGGATTAACAACTAACACTTTCTCTTTGGTAAATCAAAGGAGGAGGACATCTCTGAATAATCCCTCATTAATATGTTTCCATCACACACGTATGGTCTCATTTAGGTCTCTAGACACTGTGTGTTTGATATAATACCTATATTTTTCATGAGGACAGCTAGTCTCAGAGAGGTCAGGTTGCTTTCCCAGGGTTGCAGCAGATGGTCTTGGAAGTGAAGAAGTGGGGATTGAGAGGTCGATTATCTGATGCTGATCCAGTGCTTTGATTGTGTGTGCTCAGTGGCTCGGTCTTGTCTGACTCTTTGCAACCCAGTGGGCTGTAGCCTGCCAGGCTCCTCTGTTCATGGGATTTTCCAGGCAAGAATACTAGAGTGGGTTACCATTTCCTTCTCCAGGGGATCTTCCGGACCCAGGGATTAAACCCACGTCTCTTGCATCTCCTGCCCTGGCAGTCGTGTTTACCACTGTGCCACCTACGGTATTGCGATACTTATTCTCACAGAACATTTCCAAAAGTACATCAAGGTCCAGACTCTCATATAAACTGATCTTCATTTGAGCACTTCTATCAAGGGAGATACAGTATTTAAGAGAACCTATCTGAGCACTGTGATTTTGCTTCTGCTTGCTCAAGTGTATCTCCATTTCCAGAGAGCTGCTCACCTGAGGTCACCAAAGCAATATCGGTCGACATAGTTTAATAGACCTGTTACCAGTGTAACAGCTATTAACAGCCCATTAGTAATTATTCGGGCAAAGCTAGACAATCTCTTGTACTAAGGCTTTTATCGTGAATTTTAAGTCATTAGATTAATAAATAATAAACTACCTACCAGCAATATTCACTATGAAATCCCACACTTCAAATGTGCTAGCATATGTCATTAAATATATTTAAGTTATCCAACTGATGATCGGAAGCAGCATTTCTCGGAATTCTGCCATGCCCTTGAACTAAGAACAAGCTCAGGGAACACAGTGCTCTTCTTCTGACACCAGGATTCAATGTCCAATTGCCTTGAGGTTGAGAATGAAGTGTGTGTACTCATTCAAGAAACACTGCTGCAGAATGTCGAGTCTCCCTCCTTGTACACATCTTACTATATTCAGTAAGCTGAGGAACCAAGAGGAAAAAAGGGGAGGCCTTCTTAAATAAGATACTTTATTTGGACCTGTGGGCCAAATTTCTAACAGCAGGGGAGAAGCAGAAATTTGGACAATTACCTAGAGAATAATTGCTCTACCTTCATAAGCAATTGCAGACAGTATATACCAGGAAAATAAATCAGCTCCATTTTCATTTCTGATATGAAGTACAAGAATTGAGAGCTCTTAAGTCAAGTGTTTAAAACCTGCAAATCTATGAAAACTTTAAGACCAAATATCAGGCTCTTTTTATTATTTTTTTTTATTTTTATTTTTTTGTCCTCTTCAGCATTTCACATCAAAATAGTTGACTTCTTGGTATTCAGTAAATAGCTAATGAATGAATGAAAGAATAAATGAACTTTATATTTCCATAGTGTTTTTGTAGTTAACAAAGTAACTGTACTTTATGTACATTATGCCCTAATAAAAGTGGTGGAAATTAGTGCTTTTGTCTCCTTACAAATAAACAGGGCACAAATATGGAGGGGAAAAAGACTTTTGGAGCAAAGCAGGCCTATTGTAAATTTTACCTCTCTCCCCATATTAGCTTTTAGTTTGCAGTTTGTTCTCCAAGTTCAGTTTCCCTAGCAATCAAATAGTGATAAAAATATAAAATTCTATAGTAAAAAATAAATAACAAGTATCCATCCTGTAAATCCCCCCAAAATCCTGTAAATCTCTCTGTCCCAAATCCTCTCTTCACTTATGGAAATCTTGGTCTTGTCTTCAGACAATTGAAAAGATGTTCAGTTACTGTTTTTGCTGTTAGATGCAGATTAAATTTTGTCAAGCTTGAGACATGTAAGAGAGTCTGATCAGTTCAGTTGCTCAGTCGTGTCTGACTTTGCAACCCCGTGGATGCAACATACCAGGCTTCCCTGTCCATCACCAACTCCTGGAGCTTGTTCAAACCCATGTCCATTGAGTCAGTGATGCCATACAACCATCTCATCCTTTGTCATCCCCTTCTCCTCCTGCCATCAATCTTTCCCAGCGTCAGGGTCTTTTCCAATGAGTCAGCTCTTCGCATCAGGTGGCCAAAGTATTGGAGCTTCAGTATTGGAGCTTTATTGGAGCTTTATTGGAGCAAAATATTGGAGCTTTATTTTGGAAAGACTGACAGTTTTCTTCAGGGAAGTTTCCCCTTTTATTTGAATTACAAAAGGTATATCATTGAAAATTTGGAAAAGGAAATTTTAAATAAACCACAACCCCATTGATTTTAACACAGAAATTTTATTTTCTGTGTACTATATTCATTTTAATAAGCATTATAGCAAAAGCCTCTTATCCTTATCCATCAGAAAGCAGACAGAATAAAAACCACAGTCACAGAAAGCTAACCCTAACCAAACTGATCACATGGACCACAGCCTTGTCTAACTCAATGAAACTATGAGCCATGCTGTGTAGGGCCACCCAAGACAGACGGGTCATGGTGGAGAGTTCTGACAAAACATGGTCCACTGGAAAAGAGAATGGCAAACCACTTCAGTATTCTTGCCTTGAGAACCTCATGAACAGTATGAAAAGAGAATATAATGGAAACTGTCTATTCATTTTCCTTGCTGTCCTAACCTTTCCTTATTACTCAGGTATTCCTACTGAAGCCCACAGGGCTGTGTTGGGTCAATCAGAGTTCAAGACAAAAGCAAATTTCAGTAATACTGATCTTTAAGTTAAAATTTCGATATGTGTTTTAACATAAATTTTTTACATTAATTGTTATGCTTTAAAATATTACATCAAAATTATTTGCTTTATGTATTTTTCTCATTTGACCTCCCTGGTCTTTGTTGAGGCACACAGGCTTAGTTGCCCTGTGGCGTGAAGGATCTTAGTTCCCCAACCAGGGATTGAACCCACATCCTGTGCATCTGAAGGAGAATTCTTAACCATGGGACCACTAGGGAAGTCCTTGTTTATTGCTTTTCATGCACTCTTAAATTTTATACCTAAGGCGACTGCCTTACTTGACTCACCCAGTCCAGGCCCTGCCATGCCACTTTCTCCTCTTATATGTTCAGCCTCATTTTTCATCTAGTGTAATGTCAATCTAAAGCTTCCTTCAGCTAGCAGTTACCAGAATTATTCTAAGAATAGGGGAGACCTCTCCCATTGGCTCAGTAGAAGAACCTCCTACTTCTCCATGGCATTGAAAATCTCCAGGCAGAAATTAAGACTGCTAAACCCAGAGTTTACACTGGGAAGCTTTTTTTTTCAAATTATGGTGTAGTTGATTTACAATGTTATGTTAGTGTCTGCTGTGCAGCAAAGTGAGGCAATTGTGTATATGTGTGTGTGTGTGTGTGTGTGTGCGTGCGCGTGTGTGTGTGTATACATATATCTCCACTCTTTTTGAGATTCTGTCCCCATATAGGTCATTACAGAGTATTGAGCAGAGTTCCCTGCTGCGCTGTACAGTAGGTCCTTATTAGTTATCGGTTTTATATACAGTAGTGAGTATATGTCAGTTCTGATCTCCTAATTTGTCCCTCCTTTCACCATTTCTAAGGGGCTTCCCAGGTGGCTCAGTGGTAAAGAATCAGCTTTCCAATGCAGGACATGAAGGAGACGCAGGTTGGATCCCTGGGTCGGGAAGATCCCCTGGAGGAGAAAATGACAACCCACTGCAATATTCTTGCCTGGAAAATCCCAAGGACAGAGGAGCATGGCAAGCTACAGTCCATGGGGCCACAAAGATTCAGATGCAGCTGAGCACATGTGCACACCACCCTTTCTAAAATGGGAGTCTTTTGCTTGCTTTGACTATTTGCAAGGGTTTTCTTTTGGTGGAGGGGGAGAGTCGGGGGGTTGTTTGTTTGCTTTTTGTTTTTATTACTTTTGCAACAAGCTCTGGGCTGTCTCAGCTGGGGGTTCAGGATTCCCTTCCCTCAAAGCAGCCATGCAATGTTGTGCTAATCACTCCCCAGAGAGGGGGCTTATAAGACAACAGACCCAGCAAGCCTCATGTCTCCTTACCCTGTATCTCAGGGCAGCAAGATTCAAGCTTCTCAGGGCTGTCCAGAGCCCTAGACATCCCCTCCTCCATTTTGCCAAGAGTATCAGCTGAAAATGCAAGCTGAGTAGACAGGAGCCCAGCGACACTGCATGAGCTCAGCTCTGTGCTTCTTGCCCAGGATCAGCGCAGCCAGAGTCAGAGCTTGATAGATTTACAGCTGGGATCACAGAGGGTCACTGCATTGGCTACCTTGCTGACAAAGAAATTAAATGCTGGGCTTAATACTGATAATAGAACTCATTTTGGCAGAAGCTTAAAAATGAGAAACCAAAATTGACTCAGTAAGGGGAAAAAAAAAAAAGCTGAAGTATGACCAGTAAGAATAATTTGGTTTAGCATTTCCTAAAATATAGTCTACCCAGGTAATTCACAATAATTAGCATTCATTACCTACTTATGAGGAGTCTAGTAACCACTCTGAGTTGTTTTGATATATTTGACTGTTGCAATGACCTTAGAAGATAGTCACTATTTTTAGATTTGCTGAAGGTCAGTCTTTTGGATCATGAGCTTTGACGACTCCAGAATCTTTGCTCTAGTCACTGTGATATATACCTCTAAAGATATTCAGGAAAAGGTGCTTTAGGAAAATTCCAACAAGCATTGTTAACATAGAATTTTGGTTAATGGATACCATTATGGAATGAATGTTTGTGTCCCCTCACAACTCATATGTCACAGCCCTTAACCACAAACATGGTGGTTTTGGAGGCAAGGATTTGGGGAAGAAATTAGGGTTAGCTGAGGTCATGGAGGCGGGCCCATGGGATGGGGTTAGTGCCCTTTTAAGAGGCACTACAGTCACTCTGCCTCCACCAATGAGAACACATTTATCAGAGAAAGCAGTTGTCTGCAAGCCCGGAAGAGGACCCTCCACAGGAACTGAATCTGCCTGCATCTTGACCCTGGATTCCCCAGCCTCCAGACTGTGAGAAGTCAATGGCTGTTGTTCCAGCCCCCTTGTCTATCCTGTTCTCTTATTGCAGCCTGAGCTGACAAAGACATGTTTGGGTATCTATCTGAGGACAGTGGAGAGTTCCAAGGTCAAGATTTTGGAGGACAATGTCAAGCAAAGTTCCAATAGCCTTTTAATTGCAAATCTTATCAGAGCCTTTAATAGGCTTTTTAAAAAGTCAACATGTTAGTCACTCAGTCGTGTCCAACTCCTTGCAACCCCACAGACTCTACCCCCCAGGTCCTCTGTCCATGGGATTCTCCAGGCAATAATGCTGGAGTGGGTTGCCATTCCCTTCTCCAGGGCATCTTCCTGAGTCAGGGCTCGAACCCAGGTCTTCCACATTGCAGCCATATTCTTTGCTGCCTGAACCAACGGGAAAGCCCTGGGGAACCATTATTTTTTAAAACAGGGGTTTTGAGTATGGAGTTTTCCAAAGGTATTTGACATGGAATATCCCTCTGTGATGGACCACTCCTTCTAGGTTGCAACTTAGTTTGCTCTGGCATCTGAGGGTTTAACTCCTACTCACTGGATGGCAACCAGAAGGTCACTACCAAGGACAGTGGTACACAAGTGGAGTGTAGAATTCAGCCTAATCCCAGGGTGTCACACCAGCCTCTGTGTACATGAGGGATGTTTGACCAAGTTGGGCACACACACCAGCCTCAGCCAGAAAGAGAGAACCAAAAGGTAGGGTGGGGGCAGCAGCTGAAGAAGCAAGTGATGGCTCAGAGAAGCACACAGAATCACTGGAGTTTCCTAATGGGCTCTTGCTGCCCCCAGCAAAACAAAAGGAGAGATTTAATGGAGCCGGCTATGTCTGTGGCTAAGTCCCATCTTCAAGGAGATGACTGCCAGGGTGATATCACAGGTCAGTGATGTAGAAATTTGGCAGAGGTGGCCTCACTGTGTTTACCAGCATGCAAGCTACAAGCGAAAATCCCAATATGTAAATGTGGGAGCGTGTACAGATGGGTGTGCACGTGCGCACATGCTGTTTTTTAGACACACTGCCCACAAAGCAGGAACAGAGTTTAAAAGGTGAGATGTAACATGATATTCAATGCACTAGGATATAGTTTAATTCTTACAATCACGTTTATTAAGCGAAATCCCCACATACACAGTCTTCGCACACATACGTGAAAGAAATCAAATTGCCCGTGGCACCCATGGGAGAGCAGTGCTATAACTCAGCTTCCAAAGCAGTTGTCAGATCTCCGGTAATATCTCAAACCAGAGCCTTGCCTTTTATGTGACAAGAACTCTTAAAAGCCTGATGGCTTGTTCTAGGGGAAAAAAGTAGAAAATGGAACGATGGAGTTTATTTGAAGTTAAAGTTGAGAGAAGAGGAGAGGCAGACAGTTCGTATGAATACGTGACATTTTCTCCGTATGCATTTTTATCCTTTGTTTGTCAGGCAGAATGGTGCCCCATGTAGGGCTGGTCTCAAAGCAGGTGCTCAGAGTAGCTGAGTTGTATTGAATTAACTTGAGTTGAAGCTAATTGAATCATATAGAATCAGATAGATTCTGAGTGTTCACCTCTGTCCAGGGAAATTTGATTTAGGATTGATCTTAGATCAAAGAGAGATGCACCCAACGCAAGGAAGAAGTGAGATTTGTATCCCAGGCAAGAGTTGCTAGTAAGCAAGAGAAGGTCTGAGTTTTTCAATCCAGAACACCAGCTAGATCAGAAGAACATTTCAGAGAGGACACAGATCTGAGTGATAAAATAAACTGGAGTTTGAGTGTGGGGGAAATGCCAGAATCCCCGAGCTCAGGGCAAACCTTGTTGGTAACGTGTGTGTGTGCTAAGTCACTCAGTCATGTCAGACTCTTTTGTGATCCCATAGATTGTAGCCCACCAGGTTCCTCTGGCCATGGGATTTCATAGGCAAGAATACTGGAGTGGGTTGCCATTTCCTACTCCGGGGGATCTGATGGTGGTAGGTTATTGGAGTAGAATATTTATAGTAGTCTAGTCACTTGGTCTGGAATGCTAACCAGAGGACCTGATATTCAGAATATGCAGCACTAGTTGTAGCCCACTGTGACCGGTATTTTCCAAAATTGAGCAGCAAGTGCCAAGAGAACTCCTGGGCAAATGAAGTCAGGCTAAGGGTGATTGGAGGCACTGATCTTGAAAATCCTCACCTCTCTCACTGTACATTACCCAGGACATTTATAAATGGTTAGCCCCTTCCTTCCTGTGCATATATGTGGTTGAAGCACATGAGCCAAAAAACCCATCTAGTCGTCTTATTAATTCAGTTGATTTTCACAAAAATAATTGATAGGTTAGTTTTGCTACTTATTTTCATGTTTGGAAGTGGGGATTCGTTTGAATGTTGAAAATGGTGCAGCTCTGCAGTCTTGCACTAAGTCAATCACAGAACCCCAAATCCAACATGCTCCTCAAAACAGTGAATCCTGGGGCTTCCCTGGCAGTCCAGTGGTTAAGACTCCAGGCTGCCAGTGCAAGGGGTACAGGTTTGATCCCTGATCAGGGAACTAAGATCCCACATGCTGTGCGACATGGTCAAAAGATTAAAAAAAAATACTGAATCCATCCTCCCACCTCACTGCTGTATTAAATGGACCTCAGAACAATTATAAGTGTGCCAGAATCATTTAAAAATCTCCAGCATTGCACGTCCCTGGGTGAACTACTACTTAACCTCCCAAACCTTCCGTTTTCTCATTTGTAAAATTTGGTCGAGAGTAACTGCCAGCACGCACCTGATGGGCACTGTGTGACAAGTATTGTTGTAGATGCTCTGTATAAATTCACCTATTTTATGAATTCACATCCCTGGAGGTTCAGTGATTAAGGCCTCACTTTCCAGTGCCGGAGTAGTGGGGTTGCTCCCTGGTCAGGGAGAAAAGATGCCACATGCCTCGGGGTGAAAAAAACCAAAACATAAAAAAAAAAGAAGCAATATTGTAGCAAAATCAATGAAGACTTTAAAAAAATTAAGACTAGTTGTGGAAGTGTGGAAAACCTAAAGATCTCATCCCATCCTGGTAACACTGCATCTATGTAAGGATGGCAGCATTTGAACGCAGGCCATCTGGTTGCTGATTAACCATTAAATTATGCTTCCTCCCAGGTAAAATGACTCGTGTGTGATATGAACATACGAGATGCAAAACAGGCACACAGTAAGACCCAAGAGGTATTCTTTCCGCCTCCTCTTGTTCAGGCCTTCCTCCCAGTCTCATACCAGATTACGAGCAGGGAAGAAAACCTGAGGTCTCTGTGCATTTTAACTCCGCAGGTGATTCTGTCAGAACTCCAAAATTAAGAACCTTTTTGTCCTGTGAACCCATTGTACAGTTTTAGAACACTCATTCTCAGGAGATGCTTTCCTGACCTCTGCCTCATTCAAACTCGAGGGACTTCAAGGTGTTCCTCTCTTGTTCTATTAAGAATTCTGTCACAACACGCCTAGGAGCTTGTGATTATCTCAAACACGCCAAGTTTGGCTGAAAATGATCTGGATCTCTTTATGTTCTTCCAGTGTTTACTTGTACAACCATTGTGTGGCTAGATAAGCAGATATTTCCTGACAGCAAGTACATTCTGCTTCTTGAGTTGCCAACTACTATTTCCAAAAATCAGGTCTGAGTGTGATAAGCTGCTGTATTCTGACCCATTACCTGTGGATTCATGTGCTCCACTGCTGGGTTTTAGTTCTTCTTACCAGCTGGGACTTCTTTATAAAAATCTTTAGGCATTCATTGCAACCCTAGCCGATACCCCAAAAATATGAACGATGTCGGATCAATCTAGAACCATTCAATGTCCTCACAGATTATTGTGAGTTTAGAGGATTGGGCAGCTTTCCTTTCATGATCAAAGATGAGAAATACACTTAGAAGTACCATAATTTTTTTTCATAACTATGTGAATCTAACCTCTGTGAATGCTTATGAACCATTTCAAAGCAATTTAGTACAGTGGAAAATAAGAGGAATAAGTTAGGATCATATATCTATGAGGAACTTAAAGATTCATGTTTTATTTAATAAAATTGGTAAGTAGACATTCTGTGATATTTTCGGAACATGAACAAAATGCTACCCCTCCTCCCCCATGGATGGTGACATTTTCAGTAGGACTTTGGAAAATTCTCTTAAGCCCTTGAATTAGTATTCATAATTTTATCATTGCATTTTGTAGGGAAGAGATTCACACCTTCCCCCGGCCAGCCCCAGATTCATCAAATGGCATGTGACATAGTGCACTAAGGATGCGAAGCTAGGAAAAAACAGATGCGTGATCAATGTTCATGTCTGTACTGAATGGGAATTGTCCTGCATGTATCTTGCTATTTTTTTTTAAGTGGTTCTTTGAAAGCTCTTTGTTGAGTGTCTAAAATGTTCCAGGCCTAGTGCCAGGTGCTCAGAATGGTATGAAAGTTCAGATCCTTTTCCTTAGGACCTAAGTCCTAACCAGGAGCTCTTTGCAGGTTCTGCCTCAATTCCTCCACGTGCTTGCCTCCCAAGCTGGCTATTACTCCAGTCTCTGTACCTTCCTGTCACTCAGAGGGGCTTCCCCTACTCTCACATGCCCTTCCCTTTTCCTGGACCTCACTGAGGCTCAGGAAATGGTGGGGTGGCTTTTGATATGTTTTTCAAGTCTGGAAAGAATCTAGACTCTCTTCTAGCATCATAAATTCAAGAGCGACAGGCAGAGAAAGTTAATCTTCAAAGTGCAAAGTATCTGATCGTATGTTTGATGTTCCTGTGTGATTTCACCCCCTAAGAAGACCTCAGTCCCTGAATTCCTCCATTCTCAAATGTAAACCCCCTACCTCCATCCAGGATGGATAAGAAACAGGCATGACAGGTCCGAGTCTGGCTTTATCTTGAAGACCTTTGCGTTGGACTTTGGAGTTGTAAGGAAGGAAGACGGTAGAGAAGAACTATGGAGCCTCTTACTAACGTGTGGACATGGAATGTACCTAAATCTATTAACGGAATGAAGGTCATGTGCTATGGAGAGAGGAAAGGCACCTGTATGTTGAGTCAGCAGAAGTCATTTTGAAATTTCCACCATCAAATAGACTATAATTTAATATTTGATTGTTAGATAAAGAGGAAGTTAAACAGTTTGTAAATCTGTGTGTACCCCATGATGTAACAGGTCAGTTTTGCAGAAATAGTACTACCTTGTTCTTTTGCAGTGTAACCAATTCAAGCAATTCAAAAATCAACTCTTGAGGTTGAAACGTGGAAGTCAGTTAGCATTAGTAATCTTTAGATGATTGATTTGATAGTACTTTTGCCAAAGTTGAAGAAACAAGTGCCCTGTCAAGGGAGGGAATTGGCATAATGGTACCAGAAAACCTGAACTAAAGGTAGTTACAACTTGGGACTTCCCTCGTGGTCCAGTGGTTAAAACTCTGCACTTCCAGTGCAGGGGGCGTGGGCTTGATCCCCAGTCAAGGAATTAACAGGAATACCACCTGGCGTGGTCCCAAAAATAAATAAATTAATTAAAAGTTACAAAAACTACCACTTTAACTCTGAACTTTAAGGGAGGGAGAATGAAGGAAATAAACCATGAAAATACTTCATGGTAACAGAGCCCAATTCATGGCATGGTGGGAGAGAACTTTAAGGATAAAATCCTATCTCATCCATTTATTCTGATGAATCCACGAAGTTAGCTCTCAGATTAAAGTTAATTGCAATGGCAATTTCACATTACAAATCACTTTCCCCCTAAATATTTCCCTGTGTCATTGACTCCGAAATATTTAAATCCAGTGCTCATTTCTGCTTAAGGATTCACAGCTCTTGGGAGATTTAGCTGCTGCTGCTGCTCTTGGGTCTAATGTTGCCCTAATTTTCCTATTTCTTTCCGCTGCACGAGTACTCAGTTTGAGCATTTGCAAGGCAGAATCTCTTAGTTATGCCGACATTTGTCTCTAAAAGGAGAGTCAACACTTCCCAGTCAATGCACTGCTTTTTTCACTTAAGAATTTTTTCTGAAATGGATTAAGGGAAGTTTGCTCTGGACTTCAGATTATATCAACTGGAATTTCAGATTACATAAAATAAAATAGTCTATGTTGGTTCAAGACTCCGTAATCTATCATTTTGACCAAAAACATAATCGGAAATGTTTCTATTTACTATATAATATTCTTGCAACATCTGTTGTAGAGACAAGGATACATTCCAGAAAGACATTGTTTCACGTCTATAGAGTCTCTCAGAAGCTTACTGCTATTTAAGCCACTGTTCAGGAGAACAAGATGAATCAGCAGTTTTGTTTCTAATCCTTAAATCAGGCGAATATCAAACAGTCTTAGCAGTGACTCAGTTTCCATCATACAGATTCCAAGCAACTCTCATCCTGCAAGTCTGATAGATCTGGAGGCACCATGAGCCCAAGGAATTGCAGCCTCATGTAGGAAGGAACTTGAGAGCACTGGGACAAACTGTAAACCACTTCCCGGGGCCATCCTGTTGCCCACGGTCATGGAGGACCCTTCCGTACTTGACCTTATAGATCAAGTAAATTCCTAAGACCTTAGGTCCACCTAAGGCCAAGTGAACGTCCTTGGTTCAGTATACCTGTATACTGGCACAACTGGGCCATATCTCATCCAGTGTTATTCTGTGCTGGTCTCCTGTGTGATATGTACAGTGAGAGGTTGCCTATATTTCAATTTTGAGGCTTGTATTTTGATAGGATTTGCAAATAGCAGTTTTAGAGAGTGATTTTAAAATTTCTTTATCATGCATAGTGAGCACCTCTTATCCTTAGACATTGTCACAAAAGCAATACGTAATACTAGGATTCAGAATTCCATGTGTTCTCCAATGTAGATCACTGAGGAAAGAAAAAATTAGACAAGTGACTAAGACCTAGAAGCCAAAATGGGTCTTCCATACTTCCAAATTTTCCTCTTCACTTTCTGCGTTACCCCCACCACAAAGGAAGGAAAAATAAGCAACTAAAGAAACAAAGGACACACACAAAAACAATCAGAAGTACTAAGTCTCAATGTGATGAACCTCAGCCATGTCTCCCAAGGTATCTTGGCTCAGATCAAAATGGGACCTGAGTGTGTACTCCCACAGAAAGCTCACAGCATGAAAGAGAGACACAGGAGGATGGTCATCGTTCCCGGTGAAGGTATATTTGCTGCCCAAATCTGAAGCACATCTCCTTTCTTTTTTTTTTTTTTGATTGTTTATTTTTGTTTAATATAAATTTATTTATTTTAATTGGAGGTTAATTACTTTACAATATTGTACTGGTTTTGCCATACATCAACATGAATCCGCCACGGATATACACGTGTTTCCCATCCTGAACCCCCTTCCCTCCTCCCTCCCCGTACCATCCCTCTGGGTCATCTCTGCACCAGCCCCAAGCATCCAGTATCATGCATAGAACCTGGACTGGCGATTCATTTCGTATATGATATTATGCATATTTCAATGCCATTCTCCCAAATCATCCCACCCTCTCCCTCTCCCACAGAATCCAAAAGACTGTTCTATACATCAGTGTCTCTTTTGCTGTCTCACATACAGGGTCATTGTTACCATCTTTATATATTCCATATATGCGTTAGTATACTGTATTGGTGATTTTCTTTCTGGCTTACTTCACTCTGTATAATAGGCTCCAGTTTCATCCACCTCATCAGAACTGATTCAAATGTATTCTTTTTAATGGCTGAGTAATACTCCATTGTGTATATGTACCACAGCTTTCTTATCCATTCATCTGCTGATGGACATCTAAGTTGCTTCCATGTCCTGGCTACTGGGCGGAGTCACCGTGCCTTAAAGAAAGGAGATGTACCCCAATGTTCATCACAGCACATCTCCTTTCTTTAAGGCACAGTGACTCCGCGCAGTAGCCGCATAGGACTAACCAAGGTGCTGACAGTGAAACGGGCAACTCTTTCCCTTTTGCTTGGAGAGTAAAGGCAGGCCTGATATACGAAGAGAAAGCAAAATTGCCCTTGGCAAAATCCCCTCTCTTTTCTTCTTTTAATCCACTTAGCTTAACACTCAAGCCTATATTCAGTCTCCGAGTGAAGAGTCGGAACAAAATACCCTGTTGGTAGCCTCATGAGGTGTTTCTGCAGTTTGTATCCTGCATGCTTGGGTTCTCCCCACTGTCATACACAGTTCAGTACAGAGCAGCCAGGACACCATAGCCCAAATGAAAGACAAAACCTGGGAGAAGATTAGATTCCCTTTTCACCTGTATTGGGGCTTTCCTGGTGGCTCAGATGGTAAAAATCTGCCTGTAGTTCAAAGACAAATGCATCTCCCTGAGTCTTTCGGCTGGACTAACATAGACACCCCAGAGACAGACAGTCTGTTACGTGTCTGTGAACCCCAGATTGAGGTTACTGGCCCAGATGAGACTAAAGAACTCTAGGATTATCTTTCCCTGGCTGAAGAGCTTTCTCTGTACACACCTAGGATTGTTTTTTTATATTCCAAGAGGCCATTTCTGCAAGTGCTGCCACCCCTCAAGTAAAATTCCACTCTGGGTATTTATAAATAGAGCATGGAACTGCCGTTAACCTTTGCCCATGTTTTCAAATAGGCTCTTGGTCTTTCAGAAGCAAGAACAACTAACATCAGCATATTTGCTCTAACTTTTTTTTTTTTTCTACTTCTTTCTCTTTCCAAACCAGAATTTTTTTTATCTTTGATACTATCTGTGCTAAGTCACTTTGGTCATGTCTGACTCTTTGGACATGGACTGTAGGCCACCAGCTCCTCTCTCCATGGGATTCTCCAGGCAAGAATACTGGAGTGGCTTGCCATGTCCTCCTCCAGGGGATCTTCCCAACCCAGGGATCAAACCCACCTCTCTTACGTCTCCTGCGTTGGCAGGCAGGTTCTTTACCACTAGCACCAGAGTGGCTATTTCAGAGGACAGGATAATGAAAGTACTTAAGGAAGAAGGAGATGGGAGGAGGTCTGGGAGAAGACTATTCCAGAAGGAAGAGTGAATACAAAGACTCCGTGGTGGAAATGCACTTCATATTTTTCAACCAACTCCAAGAAGTGTAGAGAGAGGAAGGCAAGAGGAAGCAACATATCTTGAGTGTCTTCAAAACCCTGAGAGACTGTGGCTTTTACCTCAAGTGAGATCACCTTTTGACTTACATGTTATCAAACTGCTCTGGCTGTTATGTTGAGAATAAAATGGGAGTGGGCAATGGTTGAGCAACCAGCAGCTCTAATGGACCAACTGGGAGGCAGTAAGACAGATGGGAGGTGATATTGGCTTGTTCCAAGATTATAACAGGAAAGATAACAAGAACAAATCAACTTCTTTTTTTTTTATATTTTTGAAAATTTTATTTTGTTTGGGTCTATGATGTCTTAGTTACAGCATGTGGGATCTTTAGCAGTGGTATAGGAGCTCTTAGTTGTGGCATTCAGGGATTGAAACTGGGCCCCCTGCACTAGGGACACGGAGTCTTAGCCACTGGATTACCAGGGAAGTTCCACATGTCAACTTCTTGAAACATTTTAAATGTAGAACCAACAGGACTTGCTAATGGGATATATCCATTGGTACGAAATCTGTATACTATATATTGTATCAGTGAGCACTGCCCCCTTATCCTACTTCAACACAGAACATCTGTTCCTTTTTTAATAATTTTGTGTGCAAGGAAGAAATAGAAATATTTTTATATAGATGAAAGTTGGCATCCAACATCTTGGTTTTGCATACAGGCTAAATCGGCTGTGCAAACCTAGACAGAATATTCCATCCTTTGGTTTCATGGTTTTATCAGGAAGATGAAATGAGTGTTTAGAAGGAATTATGAACTTTAAAATTCAAAGAAAAATACATTAAGGAGAAAACAAAAATAAGAGTTGGAGGTTTGTAGTGAGAATATGGTTGCGTGCCTGGGATTAGCTCAGTAAGTATATTTATTTATATGAAAGAGTATAACCCAAACAGGCAGATTAAAAAATTCAAAAAGATAGTGCTCTAAATATCAATCTTCACATTTCCCTGGTGGTCCAGGGGCTAAGACTCCATGCTCCGAACACAGGGGGCCTGGGTTCAATGCCTGGTCATATAACTAGGGGCTTCTCAGGTGTCAATGTGGTAAAGAATCCGCCTGCCATTGCAAGAGACTCAGGTTGGATCCCTGGGTATGGAAGATCCCCTGGAGAAGGGAATGGCAACCCACTCCGGTATTCTTGCCTGGAGAATCCCAAGGACAGAGGAGTTTGGCAGGCTACAGTCCATGGGATTGCAAAGAGTTGGACACGACTGAGTGACTGAGCGTGCACACACAGAAAACTAGATCCCACATGCCGTAACTGAAGATCTGTGAGCCGCAGCTAAGACCCAGCACAGTCAAATAAATAAATACAAATAAATATTTATAAAATGTCAGTCTTCTCCATGGATCATTATTCGGAGTTTCCAGGGTAATAAGGATGCTTATGAAAACAAGAGCTACAAAGCCTCAAACCAAAAATATTATATGAGTCAAAATCCTATCTGCCTTCTGCTCTTGTTTAGGCTTTAGTTTGTGATTAGAAAGAACAGAAGAGAAAGGGAATGAAAGAGATGTTGTCCGGGGACACATTTTAACTGCTGAGGCAGTTTCCCAAACACTTCCTTATTCGGGTCGCAGCAGTCCTGAATCTGGAGCTCAGCTTTCCTGGTCAGGAAATCTGATGTTGTCCTGGTGCTGGAGCTGACTCAGAGGAAGTGACTGTCTTAACTGAGCTCCCAAGTGGCTCTTAAGCAAACCAGGAAGCTAATTTAGTTTTCATGGCTTTGAATTGACCCAGTTTTTCATGTCCATCGAATTATACACCTCTTGAGGGCAAGCAGAAGCCATATTCGACCAGGAGGCATCTGGTAAGCATGGTATCAGGGCACTGGCAGGAGGAAGGAAGGTGTGGGGCATAACTCATCCGTTCAAAGCCAGCTGCAGTGTTTTTACCCACCATTGGAGTATTTTTCCAGGATGCAGAACTTTGATTGCCTTGTCCAGTGGGTCTCCCTTGGATGGTCTTCTGCAGCTACTGACTACTTTTTCTTTCCCCTTCTTTCTTTGAGAAAAATTCAAACAGCCTTCTTTATTTGTAGCCAGAAGAACGTGAACTTATAAAGTGCACTGTATAATAAGTTTGAGAGTCAGGCAGATCAGCAGGTACTTATGAGGTGGGTGACTTTGAACAAGTTTAAACAACTTGATTCCTTCCATAGCCTGCTTCATTATATGTGAAAAGCAATACCTAGACTTCAAGTATATTGTGAGGATAAAGGAAATAACTCACTTAGTTCTATGCTTCTCAGGGAGTAGACATCCAATAAAAGAAATTGTTTCTTCTGGTTACATCATTCTCTCCCTTCCTCCCTCTCTAAAGGGAAGGAGTTTTGTCCCTAAACTCAGCTCTGCATTGTTTTTATATAAGCATTCCGCCCAGTAACTATGCTAGCTTCCTGTGATCAAATGCTGGTACTGACAGATGACAGGAAACGACTCTAAGAAACGGCATGCATTTCAGTGTTACTCAATTTGTTCAATACATCAACTGTTTTGAAATGAATAGAGATTAAAATGGGAAATGTGCTATGAATTTTTGCATGAACATTTCTTTACCTTGGTAAATATTTTAAAATTTTCCAAGTTACAAAAGTATGTATGAACTCTGAGAAACCCTGGAAGGATTGCCAACAAAGTTAAGAGAACTGATATAGACCAGGACTTTCGGAGGCAGCTAACCACAAGGAAGGTGAGACAATCCTAAAAGAGAAAAAAAGAACAACTGGAAATATAGAGAATGATGAAATAAAGCCTGGCTAATCAAGAAGGGATGCTAGATGTCAATAGTCAACAAACTGTAATCAACAAGGGAAAACAAAATATGAGAAAAATGGATCACAACCACAACCCATGTAAGGCTAGAGATTGGGGGCACAAGTTAATAACAGTAAATCCACATACATGTTGCTGAGAAGGAAGATTTTCACTCAAACTCACTGTCCAATATTTCGTCTATTCTATGTTACTTGTGAAACACATCTATGCACAGGGCAATTTAGTGACAGTGACTGAGACTGATTTACCTCCAGAATCTAGTCACAGATACCTATGTACTACGGTCCCAGGAATTTAATCATGCACTCCATAATTTCAGTATTTGAGAGGAATAGGCTTGTTAATTGTCTTTACAATGTAAATTAATTAAGGGCGTTGGTATGTACCTCTGTGAGGCGATGGTATATCTGTGTATTTTAAGCTGGATAGAGCTGTTGTTCCTATGGTTAATGCTTTTTGATAAAGGACTCCTCTGGCCCGGTGATTAGAATTTATTATGATGGTGTCCATTTTATTCATTTATTGTAATTGTTCACATAATAGCCTTTTTAGTTACACCTTCAGATATGTGGATACATCTCACCTTCCTGAGACTTTGCCCTGGGCACTTTAACTGACACAGAATTTGTCACCTCTGCCCAGTCAGAGCTTGATGACTCTTCCTGAGAGTAGATCTTTGTCACCAGCTTGCTACTTATTCAAGTTTTTACCTAAATTTGACTTGCTTAACATTCTGTGGTTATGATGATTTTTTACATTTTCTTAAAACATTCTATATATCATAAGTATTTTTAAAAGTATCATTGTTAATATTTTTTTATCACAGTGAGATTAAGTTGAAACAAAATGATATAACTAAAAATATAATATAATATATGCTGGCCAATATGGATAATATAAATAATATAAAAACTTTAGACACTTTCAGGTAGATGAGTGAGACTTTTTGCAAATAATTAAATCTGGACTCTTCACTTTTCTTTGAACAAGAAGAGGAGCGTGATTGGTTTAGTTACATTGTCCTTGATAGGCAAAAGTGAAAATACAGTAAACATTCTTTTGAAGGAGGGGCTCTTTGGGGGGAGAACTACCTAAGACTAGTCTTATTTCTGTGTTTTGTGATGTGGGGGTGGGAGGCAAGCTTCACTTTGTGAAGTCAACTTGAATGATGTCATAATACCGCACATGGCCTTCAAAGTATTCCAGGATGTTTCCACTAACATTTTCCAAATTTTCCTCCTGCTACTCTTCCTTGTAAAAGTTGACTTTGAAACTTCAGGCATTTTTAAGTTTTATCCGTGTACAAAGCACATCTTGAATTTCTTTAATGCAGCTTGCAAGCTTGTGCTGTATTTATTTCACCCTTGCATAACTCAAAAGTAGCGGAACAGATTGTGCTCAGATTGGGCAAAAGCAATTACCCAAACCCATAGACTAGGACTCGTCATGGCCCCAGAAAATAATCTGGGGGGAAGCCATGATGGCGTGAAAACACAGGGTTATTAGAGGTTTGTGTTGACAGCTCTGCCGCCTCACGCTTTCTAGCATAGATCTTCTCAGAAGGATCTGCAGCGTCATTTCAGAGACAGGGTGGCACGTTCTGTACTCTGTGTTGACTTTGGTTTCAGCCTATGCTCCTGGCTCCATGTTCATTCCAAATTATAACTACAATGAAAACACTCATAAATACTGGCTTAGCACTTAAAAGTGGACAAAATGCTTTCAATATTACAAAAGATCCTTACATCCCTATGTGTTAGAAATGGTTTCTCTTTCTTTCTACAGATAGGAAAACCAAGATTCATCAAGTTAATGATATGACCCAAGTCCTCGTCAGCTCTTCAGAGGGAAGACTCTAACACAATTCTTCATTCATTCAGTAGTCACATCATGAAAGCCTAGGATGTCCCAAGTACTGAGCCGGGACAAGGGAGATGCAGTGATGAGCAAGGTAAGCAGAGTTTCTTTCTAGATGAGCATGAAATCATGACTCATTAGACGGTTACAAGTCAGGATGTCCCAAAGGAAAAGGTCAGTGCACTCTGAGAGGGGGAAGCAGCACCTGATTGGCATCAGGTGGCCTCAGGTGGCCTCTGGGAGGAAGATGCATGTGCATTTAAGAGACGTAGCTAGTAGGCTCCACAGCTCACTTGCAACATTATACTCAGACCATCTTGGAATGATGATCTGAAAATAATACAAAAAATACAAACATTATAAAAAGTTCTCATGTTTGTCTTTATCGAAAAAATAAAACTACTGGGTACCAGTCCTAATTCACTTCACTGTTAACAATAGCCAAGATAATAGGCCAGAATTGAATTGCAACAGTGGCCTTTTTTCAAAAGCACTGTTGGCTTCTGAAACCAGACAGACAAATGTCCTCCTGAAGCCTGTGTCCCACTTAGTCTAGTCTCCTCTTCAGACACTTATAACTGCCTTGGGTGTAATTAGTTCTGCCAAGTCACAACGTCCACGAGGGCAGAGATCACGAGATTTCCATATCTGTATTGTCAAAGTGTGCTGGTTCAACACTTGGGGTAGACTTCAATTGGTAGATGGAGATATATAATCTGTGCGTGAGAAAAGTACAAAAGAAGCCACATGGTGTAGCATAAAGAAGGGGTCTGTGTGTCTAGTTGGTCTGGATTCAAGTTCTCATCCCAATCTCCCAGACCTTGCTCACTTAATCTTCTCTGAGCTTTGGACTCCCTGTCTGTAAAAGTGAATATTAACATCCCACTTCTAATATCCCAGTCTCTCTGCTCACTTAATCTTCTCTGAGCTTTGGACTCCCTGTCTGTAAAAGTGAATATGAACATCCCACTTCTAAGGCTGTTGAGGAAGAGAAAGCACAATGTATTCAACACAGAAAAATGAGGTGGGTTGATTCAATTGCTGACAAATTGTTAGTTACTATTAAAGTGTTCTCATTCTCTTCTGATGACGGTTTATCCATCTCCTAGAGTTATTCTGAGTTTGGTTAAGGAAAGTGGTGGGGGGAATTCTGAGTGTTAGAATATTTCACATACTATGTAGATGTTTGCAATGCATCAGGGTATAATAAATGATAAAGGCACTAAGACGTACTGATGGTTTAGCAAAGGACAAGACAAGGATTATACGTCACTGTGAACAATCAAATAGTATAGCATTCTTGTCCAATCGAAATGTATTATGACCTGAATAATACTGTTTCCTAGCTTTTTAAGATTATTGTTGCTGCTGCTAAGTCACTTCAGTCGTGTCTGACTCTCTGTGACCCCATAGACAGCAGCCCACCAGGCTCCCCCATGCCTGAGATTCTCCAGGCAAGAACACTGGAGTGGGTTTCCATTTCCTTCTCCAAAGCATGAAAGTGAAAAGTGAAAGTGAAGTCGCTCAGTTGTGTCTGACTCTCAGTGACCCCATGGACTGCAGCCTTCCAGGCTCCTCCGTCCATGGGATTTTCCAGGCAGGAGTACTGCAGTGGGGTGCCATTGCCTTCTCCAAGATTATTGTTGGATATATCTAAAAAAAGTTACAATGTAGCAGGACTGTGTGAGACTGAAATCACTTCCAATCTGTCTACATATGTTAGATTACCTCTCCTTGGTTCCTGTAAGGGCATCTTTAATATCCACTATACCTGGTGTGCTTTCCTGCTGGCTTTGTAACTGATGCGAGTACACAGGCATGCTGTGTCCATCCCAGAGCCCTTCTCTGATCCACAGGGCTGGTGGGGATGGGAGGGCAGTCAGCAGCATGACCACAGGAAGAAATGCGAGTTCATGTTATTAAGCCAAAGCAGAGCTCTTAATCCCCAAAGTGCACGGAGAGAAATCAATAGAGTCAAAATACTAATAATAAATAGCCAGCTTCTTCCCGGTTGCAAACTCACCAAAGATGACACGATCAAGAGAGCCTATAAACAGAACGTCTTGTTAGCAGCTCATGGCTGTCCCTTTAATACTAACTGCATTTGCCCTTGGAGAGAAAACCAGTACTATAGACATTTAAATTTAAATTACTTCTAGCTGCTGATACACTGTCTCCACTGAAATACTGCCTGTCTGGAAGTAGCAGACAGTGGCCTGGTGATCACTGTCATTACTATTACTTCCCATCTCTCCCTGCTCCTCATCAGATAACTACTATCTGGGGTCATCTTCAAGTAATCGGGAGATCAGGTGTCTCCAGCCATCCCTGAGCATCTCTGTCACACGCTGAGCGACCACTCAGCAGATGGGATGCCCTCATGGGATGCTTTGACGTACACATTTCATACATTTGGATGCTCCAGCAACTGTTGCTGGTACATCCCTCTTGGTGCTCAACTGATAATCACAGGTGAATCACGTGGTGCTTTCTTTCCCACGTTCAGCTTCAAATACTGTGGTTCTCATTCACCTGACTGATACTTCTTACTCTTTTGTCAGTACCAACAGTTGAGAAGGGTGGTAAGATCCTAAATGCTGATTGTGAGTCAAAGCTTATAGGAAACAGCCTCAAGCGTGGGACAGTACGTCTCAAGTTCCTTTGATGCCAGTTGGGTCAAGATATTTGAATGGAGGGTACCGGACCCACATCTTCGTTCTCTGTGGCAGCCATTGAGTTCTCCACATGGTGTATGCTGTGTGTGTGTGTGTGTGTGTGTGTGTGTGTGTAGGGGGCTGAATGTCTGTTAGAAATACTCAGGGAAAGAGAACCTTTAAAAGTTCTGAAACTAAAACTTTGACACCAGCTCTTCGCTGGAGTTAATGAGATGAGAAACATATCACTAAAATAGCTTGCGATTGTTCTCTGGCATTGTAGCCAAAGTGGGTCAGTTGAGGGTGGTCTGGGTTACAAGCATCTGTTGTAACTCTTCAGGGGGACAGGACAAAAAGCGCTGTGTGAATGCTCAGAGATTCAGCGCTCCCTCTGCGTTTGTGGGTGTGGGCATGCTTGTGTGCATGTGTGAACATGCACACTCTCGCTTCATGCCCTTCTGTGCACTCGGCCCTCACGGCAATTCCTGCCTGCCTTGGATCTACCTATTTTCAAAGCTCAGTGAAACATCACTTGCTCTTCTATACTGTTAACCTGGTGCTCTCCAACCAAAAGCAATCTTTTCCTCCTCTGAATTCATGGCGTCTGGTCTGATTCTCTCTAAGGGCGTATTTTGTCTTGGCTTTAACTTGAGTGAACATAGTTCATTCATCTCCCAATAGAACAGACTCATAACATTCATATTTGATGCATTGTTGACCCCCTAAAAATGAATGTTAAATGAAGGTCAAACACTCATGTATATCGTACTGCCTGTTTAAATCCTGATATACATGTGGTACAGGTAACAGACAGCAAAGAACTGCTATCACATTAAATGCTCAAAACTTTCTGATTTCTTGAAAAAAATCTGCCTGAGTTCTTCAGATACTGAAGGGCTTCAGTGGAGGACTTGTTTACCGCATCCTCATCTGGTAGACAATCCAGCCCAGCCAGCCGTGTGCCTCCCCGATAACTCTGCACCATCACACAAGCCCAAAGAAGCAGTGTCTTCACTGCAGTGAGGAGCAGGGACAAGTCAACCAAAGAGTGAACACAAAGGCCAACTTGAGAAACAGACTTTGTCATTCTTGGCAAAAGAGCCATGGCTTATTTAGTGTTGACTTTAGATATTTCGGTTGTCTGTGTTCTCATTTGTTCACAAACCTTTATTGATAACTTTTCTGGGTTCTGTGGGAGGAAATCAATTAACAAAAATAAAAGGACATCATTGCCAACAAGTGGAACAACTGGACACACACACACACACACACACGCATATAAATCATTCAGTGCACAATTGTATTTTAACACAGCTATCTCTCAAAGGAACCCAACTGCAACCTCAAAGTCAATGTTACTCCACCTTCCTTTCAGCATGTATTTAGTTGCCATATATAATTTTATATTTTGCTCACTTATTTATTTCTTTATGACTGCTCTATTCACTTTAAGATGTTAGCAGCGGCTTGTGGGGCCTCGCAGAGTGTGTGATCACACTTTAAATACATTGCAATGTCCTTTCTATGTTACAAGGCTTCTGCCCTATTTTCCTGTATTTTTGTTCTTGGTGTCTGAGCACTGGAACTATTATTTGAATGTCATGTGGTCCACGTTTCTCCCAGATGGATAAGTGCCCTTTTCAAGAAGCAGACAATCTCTGATCAATATGTACGTGGCAGCCTCCAGTGTCAGGAGCTCACTAAATCCTCTGGTAACAAACAGCAAATTCTTCTTCTAGACAGCTTTCACTTTACTGGGCAGTGTGCTGCTTGGTGGGCTGTTTTGTTGACTTGCATTATTTATCTGTTCCCAATTTTTTTCAGTTAAGACTGTATCTTTAGAACAGTTTTAGGTTCATGGAGAATGAACATGAGGTTTCTCATATATCTACTGCCCCACAAATGCATACATCATAATCCTCCCAAGTCCACAGTTTCCTATGGCTCCCTCATGAGGTTGTACATTCCGTGGTTTTAGACAGAGGCATACTGACGTGTATCACACTTGTACCGGCGTTACAGGATCATACACGGTAATTTCACTTCCTCTGTGCCCTGCCTGTTCATCCTGTCCTTTCTCCCCTGACAACTAGCAACCACTGGCACTTTTAATACTCCTGTAGTTTTGCCTTTTAAAAAATATCATATAGTTGAAGCCATACAGAAAATAGTCTTTCCATGTTAACATCTGTCGCTTAGTAAAATGCATTTAAGTTTCCTTCATATCTTTTTGTGGCTTCACAGCCTATTTCTTTTTAGCTCTCAGTAATAGTCTATTGTCTGGATGTACCACGGTGCACTTAACCTGTTTATCTACTGAAAGACATCTTGGTTGCTTCCAGGTTTAGGCACTTCTAATAAAGTTGTATCCATGTACAGGTTTTGGGGTGTATGTAAATTGTCATTTGGGCTTCCCAAGTGGCTCAGTGGGAAAGAATCCACCTGCCAAGCAGGAGGCACCAGAGATGCTGGTTCAGTCCCTGGGTTGGGAAGATCCCCTGAAGGAGGAAATGGCAGCCCACTCCAGTATTCTTGCCTGGAGAATCTCATGGACAGGGAAACCTGGTGGGCTGCAGTCCTTGGGGTCACAAAAGAATTAGACATGACTTAGCAACTAAACAACACTAACAGCAATGTTGTCAACTACTTTGGGTAAATACCAAGCTGCACAACTGGATCATGTCATAAAAGTAAGTTTGTTTTTTTAGGAAACAGAAACACTGCCTTCCAAAGTGGCTGGACCACTTTGCATTTCCATCAGCAATGAAGGAGAGGTCCTGTCACTCCACATCTTTTCCGGAATTTGATGTTACTAGTGTTTTGGATTTCAGCTGTTCTAATAGGCATATGGTGGTATCTCGTGGTTAATTTAATTTGCATTTCCCTGTTGATATAGGATGTGGAGCATCTTTTCATATGCTTATTTGCTGTCTGTATATCTTCTTTGGTGAGGTGTCTCTTAAGGTTTTTGACTCATTTTAAAATCCGATTGCTTGCTTCTTCTCCTTGAATTTTAAGTGTTCTTTGTATATTTTGGATAGCAGTCCTTTATCAGATGGTTTTTGCAAATATTTTCTCTGAGTCTGTGGCTTCCTTGACATTGCCTTTCACAGAGCAGACATTTTTAATTTTAATGAAGTCTAGCTTATCAATTATTTCTTTCATGAATCATATTTTGGTCCTGTATCTAAAAAGTTATTGCCCCATCTGAGATCATCTAGGCTTTCTCCTGTATTACCCTCTGGGGGGTTTATAGTTGGGTTTGACCTGTTTGTGAAAGATATAAAGTATATGTGTCCAGATGCTTTTTTTTTTTTCCTGTGGATGTCCAGTTGTTTTAGCACCATTTGTTAAAAAGTCTATCTTTGCTTCATGCTGTTGCCTTTGCGTCCCTGTCAAAAATCTGTGACTATTTATATGAGCCTATTTCTGAGCTTTCTATTCTGTTTCTCTGATCTAGTTGTGTGTTCCTTCACCTACTACTGTCTAGATTGCTAAGTGACGATATGAACTTTGGAAGAAAAGAATGACTTGAGACTTTCAGTTCATCTGAAAACACCCTGTCATGGGGAATATTTGGACATCAAATGTCATTGCTAGTTTGCCCCTTTGTGTATGGAAAGTTCAAGAAAAGCCGTTTTGGGTGTCTTTATGTAGGCTCTTTAGCTCTTCTGATACTCTAGCTCTTTTTCAATCGATTCTATGCCTTGTATTCTATTTCCAAGGATTCTAGAATCATTTCTAGGCTGCAACTGAAAAACAAAACCTTTTTTGGGGGGGGGAGGGGGTGCTGGTTTATAGATACATAACAATTGTACTTAAAAGGTACCTTCCTGGTGTTCCCACACTCCCAGATTTATCACTAACGTGAGGCTAACTTCTCACAACTAAGACCCACCTAGTAGATACTGGAGAGGCCTCTCCCATTTGCTCAAATGTCGCTCATGTGGCATACACCACATAAGTCCATCTTTTTTTTTTTTTTTTTTTTGCTAGAAAACATCCCTTCCTGCACTATATATTTTTATTTCTTTTATTTTAGTTGGAGCATAATCACTTTACATTATTATCTTGGTTTCTGCCATACATCAACATGAATCAGCCATAGTTATATGTATGCCCCCTCCCTCTTGAACCTCCCCTCCCATCTCCCTCTCCATCCCACCTCTCTAGGTTAACACACTGCTTTCTCTTTGAAATTCAATGAGCTTGAAATAACAACAGATCCTGTTCCCCAATGGGGTGTCAATGGAAACATATCTGTCGTGTAACTGGGGAGGCTGTGACATCCAGAGACCTCCGGCCTGTAATCCCCCATCACCTGTGTGGGGAACATAGAGGCGATCTCGCCGCTCATCACGATGGCTAAATGAGGAGCCGCATGGACACTATTTGCTGGTGTAGGATTTTTCATTTAATTAAGCCTGAGTTTCTATCTGCCCAAGGGACCTCTCTGATAAAGGGAGGATGCTGAAAAAGCCTTGTTTGTATTTAAGCCTCGCAATAACTTTTTCCCTATATAATTAAAGTCTGTCCATTGATTTCAGTTCTCAGGGAAGGTTATTGTTTTTGAACCAACGCTGTCATCATGACTTTGTATTTATGGAGCAGCTTTATTAGTTAAGTGACCTTGGGCAAGTCACTTAACCCCTGTGACTTTTGGCATGGAGCAGAGTTATTAATACCTGCTAAATAGAGCTGTTGTCAGTATTACTCAAGATAATGAATAAGAGCCTCATTACTTAGAAGGGAGACTACCTGCATTGTCTCGGTTTGTGCTTACAATACCAGTGGGAGGATAGACCTGTTTGTTGGGGTGTATTTGTGTGTGTGTGTGTATGTGTTTAACCCTAAATTCCAGATGAGGGTTCAGGCTCAGAAAACATTAAGTAAACTGTCTAATGTTACAAAGCTGGGAGATTGCAGAACAGAGATTCCTCTCTAGCTATTCTGACACTCATAAGGCATTGGGCCCTACACACATTTCCTCATACTGAAGCCTGACCTCATTCAGAAATCTCACATTGACTCCCGTTATATTGGCAGAAATCAGACATTTAAAAAAGCAAACCAAAGACAATAGGAACCTATCAAAACTGACCTGGAACTGAGAGTGCCCACTTTAGAAAAGAATTTGGGGTGTGTGGGATGGGTTCACACCACCTCCTGGGAGTTGTTAAATTTTTAGAAAATGTGTAAGTTCGTTGTTAAACACAGCTGTTGTTAAAGATGAAATTGTAAGGGCTTCCCTGGTGGCTCAGTGGTAAAGAATCGGCCTACCAATGCAGGAAACACAGGTTTGATCCCTGATCCGGGAGGATCCCACCTACCGTAGAGCAACTAAGCCCGTGCACCACAGCTACTGAGCTTGAGCTCTAGAGCCCGGGAGCCGCAACTCCTGAGGCCACGTGCCACAGCTGCTGATGCCCACGTGCCCCAGAGCCTGTGTTGCACAACTGGAGAGGTCACTGCAGCGAGACGCCTGCACAGCACAGCCAGAGAGGAGCCCACACAGAGACAAGACCCAGCACCGCAATGGATCAATAGCTAAAATAATTGCTCTTAACAAGAAATTATATATGGCTAATTAAAGTGTGGTACAAAGGTGATACTGAAAACTGAATACTGAAAACATCACTTTCTAAATATTTTTACTACATTTTACAATTTTCAAGCATATTGTAACTGTAAAATGGTCACTTACCACACACATGGCAGAAGTGATGGCATGTCCTTTAGTATGGTAATAGAGAAGAACAAATCTTACTCCATATTGGATCTGTTTCTTTTCCTTTAACCTTGGTATTCTGTAGCTTTGGCTACAAGTTAGAAATGTTGCTTATGCCTTAAATATACAGGAGAACTCAGCCTGAAAGTTCTGACTTGTAAAAGTGTAACAATTTCCAAGTCACACAGAGATATAAAGTTGCAGAACAGAGAATAACATTCTTCTTCTTAGAGAAGTTACAGGAACACGGTGATCTGCCCTACATGGACAGATGCAAGAACAATCGCTTCTGACCCCAAAGAAGTTTGCAACAACCAGCCACCCGCCCTTTCCCTCTTAGTATCAAAGAAGCCTGAGTTGTAATTCAGGTAAGAGTTCTTGAGACATGAGTCCACCATCTTCTCAGTCTTCCGGCTTTCCAAATAAAGCAGCTCTTCCTTGGCTCAACAGCTTATCTCTCAATTTATTGGCCGGTTGTGTGGCAAGCAGTATGAGCTTGGGCTCAGTAACGCCTTCTGATACTAGGTGAGTAACACCTTCTAATATTAGATTATCTAAGACTGTAGATTCCATCTTAGATTTCTTTCTCTCTGTCTCTTGGATATCTCACTCTCGGGAAGCCAGCTGCCATGACTTCAGGACACCCAGGCAGCCTATGGAGAAGCCCACGTGGCAAGAAAATGAGGTCTCCAGCCTGGGGCCAGACAGGAACCGAGGCCTGCCAAAACCGCATGAGTCTGGAAGTCTTCAAACAACTACATTCCCAGCTGACAGCTTCATTGCACCTCAGGAAAGACCTCAAGCCAGAACCAGCCAGTCAAGGTGCTCCCAGTAATCAATCACTATTCCAGCGGCAATGCGTCTCAGTATCACCTCGATGTCTGATTTTAGGGCAATTTCCATAGAGTTCAAGAAGCCTCTCTTTTCCCCTAAATGTTACAAAATTATGGACAAACTTAAAATTATACCTACTATTAGTAGAAATATCTGCCCTTTTATATTTTGCTAGTTAGTAGGTTCAGGCAAAAACAACTCTGCTTTCTGAACCTATTTAATTTGGGGGAAAGATGGATTATTTCAAGTGTGAATTTAGATCTGAAACAATGTAGCCTACATGACAGTCTTTATTTTTTCTCTTTAAATATGAACTATCAGCCATCAAAATTTAAGACAGGGTTGTTCAGGAAAGTCTCTCAGGGTTAATGTAGGGTATGAACAGTTTCTTTCTGACAGAGGTAAAAATTATGTGGTTGTCCTGAACAGGTAAGGAAAGAGGGTGGCCCAGGAAGAGTGTTAACAGCAACAGATAGTGCTGGCTAGCACAGAACCAACCAAGAGGCTTAGGGTGCTTTCAATAATGGAAGGAAGTTTAGTGGAGACGCTGGAACTAAACTGGAACTTTCACACATTTGATTCTTAATGTAGCAAATGCTCCTTGCTATACCATGGAGAATCTTTGCTTACTTACAGGAGTAGCAGAAGTTATATCCTCTTAACCTCAGTAACCCAAAGAGCAGAAGTTATATCCTCTTAACCCACACCCAAGCGTCACTGGAAAAGATACCTACTGGGACTTGGGTTTCCCCTCAATCATATCCTGAATATCTTTAGAGGTACCCAGGCTTCAGACACATATCCATTATTTATACTTTTATCTTTAGATACATACACATATAAATGAGAAATGCTGACTTAAACTTTATTCTGCAGTAATAGGTCAGGAACTTCCCTGAACCACATCACATTTGAATTACTGAAAAATAAATCGTCTACAATTCCACTGGATAACCTCTTGCTTTCAGGTATGCACACCAAAATTTGCTAAGTTTTGTAAAATATGAGAAAGATGTACAGAATTTTAAATGCTCCAAAACTTGCCGGGGAAGGCAATGGCACCCCACCCCAGTACTCTTGCCTGGAAAATCCAATGGACAGAGGAGCCTGGTGGGCTGCAGTCCATGGGGTCGCTATGAGTCGGACAGGACTGAGCGACTTCATTTTCACTTTTCACTTTCATGCATTGGAGAAGGAAATGGCAACCCACTCCAGTATTCTTGCCTGGAGAATCCCAGGGATGTGGGAGCCCAGTGGTCTGCCGTCTGTGGGGTCGCACAGAGTCAGACACGACTGAAGTGACTTAGCAGCAATAGCAAAACTTGCCAAATGAGATCATTTCCTGAATTGAAGCACTATGCCAAAAGCATTTTAAAGAGAAAATGCTAAATAAGAAAGTTCTTGAGTCATTGGTTATTCTATAGACTAATGGCAGAGGAAAAGCTGAGACAGCCCAGATACAGTTACTAAAATAAGTCTAACACTCCCAGCTTTTCTCTCTGGTCCTTATTTTTATTGTTGTTTTGTCCTTTTTTCCATTTTATTTTTTAAATGACTTAATAATTTTGAGGGGATGGAGGATTTCCTACACTAGATCTTTTCACCTCTCTTATATTTAGGAAGTGATATTTTCTTAAAGCAATTTTATTTTTTTAGGAGGCAGAATATAGGAGATTACAGTAAGGCAGTATTCAAACCTGGGAGACATTTTATTTTTATGCATATTTATGCATGTTAGTTATTTCAGTCTTTCATTTTTCCCTGTCAAGAGAGATGGTGGTAGAAGGTTGTTTTCTAGGCAAAGCCTGTTTCTTTCCCCTGACAGTTAGAGAGACTAATTCCATCACATTTAGCTTATCTGGGGAAAACCTTATTCACCCTCCATCCTCTGATTTAGAGAATTAAAGTAGGTCTAGGAAAGGTCTTCCCTGAACCCTAAGCATCTCATTTCTACTCTTGAAGAGAAGAGCTCTCTCTTGGGCCCTTGGGGATGCCCCCCACCTGTGGAAGTATAGTGTGCTGGCCCTGTTTGAGCTCTGCAAATACAGATGTACATCCCAAATTTGCTCCTTCTGCTTTTCTGTTTGGTTTCAACTACCTACGGCAGCCATTTCTCTTATCTTGTGGCTCATATATTGAGCTTTCTCCATGTTTCACTGAGCCCACATTTACATTTTTATTTCTGATCTTCCGTGATATTTTGAGAGGATTTCCCAAAAGGGGCAAATGCTGATTTTATACCAGTATTTTAATACTAGATGCCCAGTTATTCTGTTTGAAATGTATCTTGTAGAATAAGCAGAGTTGGATCATCAGTATATTTGGATCATTAGTCTCTAGTTTAGAAACTGGATTAATGATACAAGTATATATAATTAGGTTACATCAAACCTTCCTATATTATAATTCTTCTTACCTTTTAGAGTTGAAGACATTGGTATATATAAAGTATTTGCAACAGTGAAGGAAATGGTGCTGCTAATATAGGGTTATGAAATTCTCTTCATCTCTGCTTTCTGCTGTAAGCAAACCTCAGTTGATATAACCACCTACAAGGTTTAATATTATAGTATTGGTACTAGAAAAAGGAAGTAGAGACACTCAGTTGTGGCACCTCTGTTATCCATGTCATCTCAAAATTATTTTCAGCATAGTTTTAAATATTCACAGGGATGTTCTCAACTGAGCCTTTTTATTCCAAATGTGCAAATTATATGTTCCTTGAATTTGAATCCATTTTTGAAGTGCTTCTGGTACTGGAATTCCTTTATAGCACGCAGTGAAGTTCTATGATTCATGAATAAAGAGATCACGTGAGGTTAAAAAAAGTATGAAAAATTTAATTCCATTTAAAAATAGCTGTACTTTTAAAATATAACAAGTAGGGAAGATTAAAAATCAACAAGTCTAGATATTTGTGAAGTTTTTTTATTATTTGACTTAAAATACTCTACTATAGTATTTAATCCAACATTGAATAGTAGTTCTAGACAATCCTCTCTATTTCTTTCTGGAGTAAAGGAATCCTTCTAAAAAGGTTTCTGGGCAAAATATTCTAATACTGATGCTATTGTAAACGAAGTCTCATGATGATGCAAGAGTCTCTCTTGTCTAGTTAGTTTTGTTTATCTGCACGTGTGTTCCCTTTCTGTCCAATTTCAGGTAAATCTGGTTCCAAGACGTAAATGTATGGATTTTTAACAAACAGGTGAAAAGTGTGAGAAGGAAAGATCACTTCCAGTGGCAAATGGGTGGGTCCTGGTTTCTCCTAGGGAAAAACTCTCAGAAATGACACTCCTGCTGAAACCCAGAATGTCCTAAGAGGGAACATCCCTTCCAGGGCCCAAAGCAGAGATGCATGGAAAAACCTGGAGGAGACAGGAAGCAGTAGAATCCCTGAAGGATAGAGGGGTGTGGGCACACCAGCCCTGGCCATGAGTCCACACAGACTGAATGGTCAATGCCAAGAGCAATCCGTGTAAGTCCAGAAGCTTCTGTGTAGCTCAAGAAGTTTCCAACAGCTGATCAAAAATGGAACTTAAATGACTAGAAATATAATCAGTGGCAGCACTGGTACTCTAGCCAATGCAGTTCAATGTTGTTAAAATAAAATAGGAGAAAGTTCGAAAATCCCTCAGACAGACAGAACCATGTAATCCATGTAAGGAAAACTTAATCTTGCTTATTTCATGAACATAAGCAAAACTTAACTTAGGTTATTTCTTGAAAATACCTCTTAAAAGAAACATAACTGTTCTAAAATGGTACAAGATAATTGGCCCCCTTCCATCTGGAAACCCCCACGGTAATAATCAATCATTGTAAAAGTTAAACAACTTCTGCATCCTCACTTATGAGCCATTCTGTGATGTCATCCTTCTGGACTTCATGTTAGTCCTAGATTTGAAGACTCTTAGTTTGCAAACTCATCTTTTGTGCTCAATACAGTCAATGTAGTTCATTGTTGCTGTTCATTCACTAAGCTGTGTCCAGCTCTTTGCAACCCCATAAACTGTAGCACACCAGGCTTCCCTGTCCTTCACTATCTCCCTGAGTGCTCAAATGCATGTCCATTGAGTCGATGATGCCATCCAACCATCTTAGCCTCTATCACCCCCTTCTCTTCCTGCCCTCAACCTTTCCCAGCATCAGAGTCCTTTTCAGTGAGTCAGTTCTTTGCATCAGGTGGCCAAAATATTGGAGCTTCAGCTTTAGCATCAGTCTTTCCAATGAATATTCAGGGTTGATTTCTTTTAGGATTGACTGGTTTGATCTCATTGCAGTCCAAGGGACTGTCAAGAGTCTTCTCCAACACCACAATTCAAAAGCATCAGTTATTCAACACTCAGCCATCTTTATGGTCCAACTTTCATATCCATACATGAGTACTAGAAAAACCATAGCTTTGACTATACAGCCTTTTGTTGGCAAAGCGATGTCACAATCTTCCTAATGCTATTGTGTTTATCTGGATTTTTTTTACAGTCTGATTACTTTTTTGTGTTATTTAGTTACGTTTTCCCTTGATTTTGGTTTTGTTTTTGTTTTATATTGGAGCATAGCTAATGTGTTAGTTTCAGACACATAGCAAAGTTTCTGTTATACATACACACATATCTATTCTTTTTCAAATTGTTTTCCCATTTAGGTTATTACAGGATATTAAACAGAGTTCCCTTTGCTATCCAGTAGGTCCTTGCTGGTTATCTATTTTGAACATAGCAGTGTGTTCATGTTAACTGACAGTGTGGATACTTTAAAACCCAAAGAGCCCTGAAACTTGCCCCTAGAAGCAAGTAGCCAAGGAGAAAGTGCAGTCTTGAGATTAGAAGCCCGCATCTCTAGAGCTTGGACCCCTGTCCTCAAACAATGGGTCTCTGGTCCAAAAGTTAGTTTCTAGTTTTATCTAGCAGTAAACAAAAAAAAGCAATATAATGAATAAACATAGGAACTAATACTCAGCAATGATTCTTGTTTCCACCAAGGCAGTACAGCCTTTTAAGAAAATTACTTGTGAGTGATATATGCAAAAATCACACACAAATAAGTAACAATTAACTGAGGCATGTCAATATATGTGCCCATTTATACACATGAATTTTTCTCTCCATAGTAATCATGGAGTTTCCAGGGTAATATAATCACTTTAAGACCAGTCTGCCTGGCAGGGATGTGAGGAGGACTATTTAGCTGGTAGTTTAGGTTTGGCTTAAGTTTCCCAAGGCTAGCTCAAAGAGAACTATTTCGTGTAGATGTAAACTTTGTATAAGGTTTTTCTCATTCCCTTAAAATTAACCCCCTTTCCTTTATTATCACAGTGAGGGCTGTTATCAAGAGCTATAAAGAAGACAGCACTTCATATTTATCCTTGGAGGCCTTTCTGGAACACTTTGGCATCTTCTGGTGAAATTCGGTGCTTTTCAACTAATACTAAACGTGTATTCCACGACTGAACTGAACTGAACTGAACTGAAATGTGTATTCAGATGGGTTGATGGCTCCTAACATCTCAGTTTAAGAAAAATTTGTCATAATAACCTCTAAAGAATCTTAGCCTGATCTCATAATGCCCCAATCAGAGAAGAACGTGTAAAACCTAAGTCAAAATGAAGCGCACAAATATTGCAAATGGCAGTTTAGTGAAATGGAGATAGAGGTCAAAGTGTTCGGGGTGCACATAAATCCAGAGAGCTCTCTCGGGTACCAGGGTATCTCCCTTCAGGGCTGGGACCAGGCAGCTGAGCATGCCACAGCCTCCCCCACTTGTTCCCAGAGCTACCTGGGTGACTGCCTGTGAAAACACAATTTAGAAGATGCCGTTTGACTGTCCTCAGAAATACTCATTAGTTAATTAAACTGTAGCTATTTAAACACCTGTAACAAGTAATGGGAATTTCAATTCTACTGATAAAAGGATCTTATTTATAATGAGCCTCCACCGCCAAATGAGTTCTGAGTGCAGGAGTTTCACCATTAGATGTGGCTCAGAACACTGCCGTACTATCTGAGCCGCATGTGCTGATGGCGGGAGGAGGGCCAGGATGTGAGAAAGCATGAGAGCTAACGAGCCTGCCCATAGGAATAGCCGGCTCTGTGAGGGGCAGTCGTCTTCTCTGTTTGTTGGGCTTGAAATGTGAGGAGGAGGGAAAATAGGAAGGGGACGTTGCTTTCTTTTTCTCCTCCTTAAAATTAGATTCAATGGAGAAGCCTATGTTTTGTTTTGTTTTAATATTGCTAGAATGTCCTGAGTTCTTCCTCTAGGGAATATCAGCAGCAACTCTAACTTCTAGGAAAAGCATGCAGTAATAGAAAATGGGTAAGATCAGGGCTCTTTGGCCCCCGTAAATTTTTTTAGATGATTCTTTCCTCTGCCACTTAAAGCCAGGTTTTAATTTAAGATGGGACACTTACCTGCTGATCCCGTGGTTAAGACTTTGCCTTCCAATGAAGCAGGTGGGGGTTCAACCCCTGGTCAGGAAAATAAGATCCGACATGCCTCATGGCCAAAAAACAAAAATGTAATGCAGAAGCAATACTGTACCAAATTCAATAAACACTTTAAAAATGGTCCACGTTAAAAACATCTCAAAAACAAAAGTTTAAGATCTTCATATAGCATCCATTATCTTAAGCTGCTGAATAAACTAGGATATCCAAGACTCAGGATATTCACTCCCTTTCTTGAAGATTTTAGCTCTAGCATTGCAGTCCCCCTCCTTTATACTCTGCCTGCCTCCGTCCTTGGTGATGCCAGTATTCACATCAGCTTCTAGTATAACAGTCTTCACTTCTCTGACCTCCTCTCCTCAAATGAACTTGTCTTCCACCCTAACGAGCCATGGTCATACCCAAAACTTTTCATTGCCAGTGATCAGAATCGATTTACAATCTCAAACTCAACCTATTGTCTCTCCAGTTCACTTCATTCAGTACCTACCAGCAACCATCCTTCATCCCCACTGGGACTCATGAAACATTCATTACTGATCACATCACCTTTTATTCTGATCCTCAGCTTCTCACACTTTCACATGTTTCATTATATAATATAGATTCCACAGTTAATGTTACATCTTCGGTTAACTTTTTTCTTTATTTTTCTTGTGTGTGAAAGTGTTAGTCACTCTGTTGTATCTGACTTTGTGATCTCATGGACTATAGCCCATCAGGCTCCTCTGTCCATGGATTTTTTCCCGCAAGAATACTGGAGTAGGCAGCCATTCCCTTCTCCAAGAGATCTTCCTGACCCAGGGGTTGAACCTGGGTCTCCCGCATTGTGGGCAGATTCCTTACCATCTGAGCAACCTCTTACTTTATTATATACTTATTCAGAAATCCAGTAACCGCAGTAAGATGCAAGTTTCCACCTGTTCTATGCGTCCACTCCCAAGTTTTGTATGGTAGAAAAACAGGTGTGTGCTGACGGGTCTTAGCCAGTAATCTGAAGTGGATTTATAATGCTGCTCTGCAAGCACCCTCTCTCCCTACAATATGTGTTTTCTCCCATCCTCTTCCCAGCCTCACTCTCAGATGATGACCTTGCTCCTTCACTGACAAAATCCAACCAATTAGAAGAGACTTTTTGTAAGACACATATCCATACCTCCGTACGAACCCCCCTGGAAAATCTGCCTCCTTTCCTATTACAATGGAGCCTTGATTGTTCTTGCTTAGGCCTCCCCTTTACTTGTGCACAAGGATGCATTTTATCCCAACCTCTTAGGAACATCGAGGTCGCAGGGCCTCACTCTCCCTCTGTATCCCTTTGGATCGCTTCGTTGTGGGCTTTGTATCCCTGGACTGGGAGTTAAGATCCCACATGTTTCTCGGACAAAAAAACAAAATGTAAAACAGAAACAATATTATAACAAATTCAATAAAGACTTTAAAAATGGTCCACATCCAAAAAAATCTTAAAAAAAAAAGTAGGCCCCTAATCCAGTTGATGGCTTTTGCTTACATTGTTTCATAATTTCCTTCCCAAGTTTTCTTCTGGAAAACTCCATAAAGTAGAAAACTTTCTAACTCTCAAAAGATTCCATTCTGTTCTGGAACTGAATTAGTAGTTTTTTATATATTTTATATATACATATATATATATAATGTATATATGTTATATATACAAATATAATATATATTATGTATGTTTTATGTGGGTTACCATTTCCTTCTCCAGGGGATCTTCCCAACCCAGGGATCGAACCTGGGTCTCCCACATCAGAGGCAGACGCTTTAACCTCTGAGCCACCAGGGAAGCCCGTTATAATATATTAGTATTATATAATATTAGTAATATAATAATGCAATATGTTATTACTATAATATATATTTGTAAACTTTAAGTCAAAACTTTATTCCCTGAAATATTTATTCACTCAGTCTTATGAAATCACAGAAAGTTCACTCCAGACTTTAGAACACACAAAGACAGTAACTAATTCCAATGTAAACCCCTGTTCTGTGTTAGACGTGCTCACTTGTAAATGACCCACCGCACTGTAATTGGCTTTGGGGCCCTCTACGACTTTATTATTTCCCTTGCTGCTGCTGCTGCTAAGTCAGTTCAGTCGTGTCCAACTCTGTGCGACCCCATAGACGGCAGCCCACCAGGCTCCCCTGTCCCTGGGATTCTCCAGGCAAGAAAACTGGAGTGGGTTGCCATTTCCTTCTCCAATGCATGAAAGTGAAAAGTGAAAGTCAAGTCACTCAGTCGTATCCGACTCTTAGCGACCCCATGGACCGCAGCCCACCAGTCTCCTCCACTCATGGGATTCTCCAGGCCCTTAGATCTATGCTAATAGTAGTTAGCAATGTCCCTTATAAGGCAGACATCTCATAATGAGTATCATGGATCTTCTCATCATTTATTCTGAGCCAAAAGTGAAATGCACAGCTCTATGAGTCTATGTCTTTCCATGGAGGACAGGCCTAGAGTATTTGAAAGAAAATAAAAATTAAAAGCAGTGTTTTCTACAAACATAACAAATTTTCATTTAATTCACCATATATACTTGGGTTGTAATTGGGAATTAAATTATTTTGGCTACTGACAACTCATTAGTCAACGCTGCTAAAAATGACCCTAATCAGTACAGTTGGTAAAGGGAGCTTTTTGTTCGTTTTGTTTCTGAATCTGCCAAACTGACTTAAAATCTGCCCTATTTTTTCATGAGGGTTAATGTAATGAAAGTTCCACTGTGAAAAAAAAAAGTTAAACAAGAAAAGTTGTGGACAGTTAATAAAGGGTAAAAAATATATATTGTCTTGTCTACAGAAGCAGTAATGAGAGGACTTAGACTGACTATGTTTAATTGTCTAAATCAAAAACAAATGATCATTGTTCCCTTGAAAGCATTTCTTCTTATTTGAAGAGCAGGAATCACAGTAGAAACTCTGTACTTTGACATCAGTAAAATGCCTATTAAAGAGTGTCATGAAATATGACCCAGAAAATCAGTCTAAATTGACTTGCAAAAGGGCACAGAAGCATGTGTTAGAAAGTAGCTAAGTCAAGAGAAAGATCAATGATCATTACAACTGTCGGCCCCTCTCTGTTTCAGGTCCCGATGAAGAGTTAACCTTCTTATTAGGGATATTTTCATCACTGTACCTGCAGATGTAGTCATTTAGAAAGTGCCAGATTCAAACTGGTGCTCAGCTGAGCTGTATGCTGAATTTAAGCTGACCGCAGATTATCTGGCCCTCCTTCCATCAAGACTAGGGATTTATCTCCTCTCCCCATGAAGACAGAAAGGTCTGTGACCGCTTTCACCAGTAGGATATGCAACCTCGTGTGATTTAAAGCCTTCCACTCCTTTCTGTTCGCCACCTCTGGGATCTCAGCCACAAGACTGTGAGAAACCCAGATTCCACATATAGGAGACCTGTATGGATGCTGAGAAGCCATCCAGCCCCACAGAGATTTTGCATGATACTAACCCCAGGGACCATTGGAAGACAAATATTAAACATAAGAGCTCTCAAGCAGGATACCCGCAGAGAACCCCTGCAACTCACAGACTTGTGAGCGACTATAATAAATTGGGGGAGCAGAGAGGTCATTACACAGCAATATATAACTACAACCACCTTGAAATAGTGGCAAATGTGTACTTAGAAGCAGTGTTATAATCCTGCCGCAGAAGCGGATGCTGTCATTAATTTATATTAGAAAGCAGCTGAAGGTACACACACTGGCTCTTGAGATAAAATCTGCAAACAAACTCCCTCCTCCCCCTCAAAAAAGGAAATCTTTCATGAAATTATTTTTCACATTTTTCTCATTGAATTCAGCGGACAGGAAAGAGACCTTTGCTCTCCTCTATAATCTGATTTAAGATGAATATCTGGTTATATTTTAGTAATATCTAAAAAGTGTAATAAATATTTTTATTATAATACTGGTTTTATTATAGATGACTTTATTGTACAGATCTTAGATGATATTTTTGTTAGGCATACTGGGGTTAAGCTGTATTTAAGATTGTAAGAAAATTTTCCAAAGCAAACCAGAATTTTTGCTGTAAAAATATAGTATGTACTGATTCAAAGAATAAGTGTGAAACATGTGAAGCAGTGACCTACAGAATAATGGTCTTTTTAGCCCATAGTAGGCACTCAGTGGGTTTCGCAAGTGGCGCTAGTGGTAAAGAACCCCCCTGCCAGTGCGGGAGACGTAAGAGACCTGGGTTCAATCCCTGCCTGGGTTGGGAAGATCCCCTGGAGAAAGGAATGGCAACCCACTTCAGTATTCTTGCCTGGAGAATCCCATGGACAGAGGAGCATGATGGGCTACAGTCCATATGATCGCAAATAATCTGACATGACTAAGCAAGCACGCAAGCACTCAACAGCTCTATGTTACTCAACTGATGGATGGTCTGACCTCACACAGAGGTTCCATGTCATGAAGACAGACAACTTTGTTCATCCTTGGTTACATCTTGCATGCAAGGAAGTGCTTCAGGCCAGAAGGTGTACACAGTTATATAAATCAAGACCTAGAGGACTTCTCTTAAGTCTTTCTATAATCAATCATTATCTAACTCTCTGACAGTCTATGTCATAGTATTAAATGTCCCAGCACAATCTAGGTCTGGATTTTAGACGTGGTCATTGATTTAAGCCTGTCTCCAATTATTTCAAGGGAGGAAAGAGAAAGAGAGAATTGAGTGAGCTTTTCTTTTTTTTCAGGACCCACAGCAAACATACATAGGGATTTGTATGCTGACTTTTAAATAGCTCATAATACTTTTAGAACTATAATAATTTAGATTTTCTTTTTGCAGAATCTTTTGAATAAAAAAAAATTGAGAAGAGCAGCCAGGCACTTCAAAGAGTGTGAACTTTTGAAATTGCCACCTGCATTAAAACACACACACACAACTTTTTCTCTCTCTACTCTGGAATTGTGATCAGCTAACACAATCCCTCACTAACTCCAGCTGGGACTCGGGCCAACATGGCAGATTGCCACCTTATCAAGACCTCTTACCCTCTCTCTATTTCTTTGCTTCAAAAAGATGAGTTTGAAAGAAAAGAGAGTGGGTTTGTATAGAAGGTTAGGCTGGTAAGAAGAATGAGGAAGGGAGTAATATGGGAGCTCCAAGAATAGATGCTTTGTCGGCGTCCTCTGCCTTTCGGTGTGTGTTGCGGGATTTTTCCTTATTACTATCTGAACCAAAGTAAAGAGGATTTGCATAAAATTGGAATAAAAGAAAGAATTTTGCCTGCTGACATTTCCTTTAGCCCAAAATATGCTTGAATCAGAAAATAAAAGATACGTTCCCTGCTTTCTACACACATATTTTCTCTCTTTTTAAGTCACCGCTTGTAATGAACCTTGTGATACACTCTGTGTGTGTGTGTGTGTGTGTGTGTGTGTGTGTGTATTCTTTAGCAGAGGTCACCAATCTTTTCAGCACCAAGGTCAGTTTTGTGGAAAACAATTTTTCCGCAGATGGCAGTGGGGGATAGTTTGGGGATGATTCAAGCACATTACATTTATTGTACACTTTATTTCTATTATTATTGCATGAGATCCGCCTCACAACATCAGGCATTAGATCCCAGAAGCTGGGGAACCTTGCTTTAAGGCACTTCATCCCTGAAGTTTTAAAGTACATGGTAAGGGTACCTAACTGGGAAACACTGGCTTCAGACTTCATTCACACTGTGTATGAGGTGATGAACATGACTGTTTCGGTATGTTTCCTAGACTCTCTGCTGAATGCTATATACAGCGATTATTCACCTAAGTGAGGCAAAAATTAATCTGCACAAATGAAACAGGATATTAGAGATCGACTGAATTTCAAGGTGAAAAAAATGTTTCCTGGACCATCCAGACATAAAAAGTACAAGACCACTTTTGGGCCCCGCAACTCCACTGGTGGATTTTATCAAACAGTGAAGTCATCAGCTGAGTTCAGTTGCTCACTCATGTCCAACTCTTTGTGACCCCATGGACTGCAGCACGCCAGGCCTCCCTGTCCATCACCAACTCCTGGAGTTTACTGAAACTCATGTCCATTGAGCCGGTGATGCCATCCAACCATCTCATCCTCTGTCGTCCCCTTCTCCTCCCGCCTTCAATCTTTCCCAGCATCAGGGTCTTTTCCAATGAGTCAGTTCTTTGCATCAGGTGGCCAAAGTATTCGAGTTTCTGCCTCAGTGTCAGTCCTTCCAATGAATATTCAAGACTGATTTCCTTTTGGATGGACTGGTTGGATCCTCTTGCAGTCCAAGGGACTCTCAAGAGTCTTCTCCAACATGTTCAAAAGCATCACTTCAGTCCGACACAAACTTTTCTAGGAAAGAGACAAAAGGAAATGCTGATTAGTTTGTTTCATGGGGCCAGTATGACCTTCATACAAAAATGTAGTAAATACATTGCAAGAAATGACAACTGCATGCCAGTTTAATCTAGAAATACATAAAGTGGATACTACCATTTATTTATTATTTTTTAATTTATTTTTGGCTATGTCAGGTCTCAGTTATGGCACGTGGACTTCTCTCCAGTTGTGACGGGGGCTCCAGAGTGCATGGGTTCTCTAGTTTGTGGCACGTGGTCTCTCTAGTTGTGGTGCGTGTGCTTAGTAGCTGTGGTGTAAGGGCTTAGTTGCCCTGCAGTATGTGGGATCTTAGTTCCCCCACCAGGAATCGAACCCACATCCTCTGCATTGGAAGGCAGATTCTTAACCACTGGATCATGAGGGAAGTCCTGCCACCATTTACTTTAAAATGACACTCTTAAGAGAAAATAATAGGTAGAAAGATATACTGGGTTCATAGAGTCTATGTCAGTACTTTTAAGGTGACTAGTCTCTCCAATGTCATTTATACATTTATTGCAACAATAATTGAAATACCAGCTGTTTTGCTGTCCTGCATGAACCTGGAGTTAATCCCATGTGTAAAGTGTTCAGTCAGTATTTGCATGGGTCACAAACTCATGGATCCAAGAGTTAAATCGTCCATGAATTGGCTAAGTGGATGTAGTGGGAGCTGGTTTGGTTCGTCTCCCATATGCAAGGATAAGTAAAACTACTCTCTGCTCTTAAGACATTTCTCTCCAAAGATTTTTTTTTGTTTGCTTGTTTGTTTTCGCACCTATCTATCTACTAGGATCAAAAGACCAAAAGAACAGACATCATTATATCTACGAGACATGACAAAGCATAGTCTTTTTGGTTTATTTGCCATTGATTTTTGGATTATGGCTCCATTAGAGATTAGAGCAAATCATGAACTCTAAAAATACAGAAAGCTTTTAACATTAACCTTCAAAAAGTAGATAAAGAAGCGATGGTTCGTCTGTATTCCTCTTGGTAGGTAAAGGGCTATTGCAATGCATGGAAGTTGACAGTCTTGTCCTTAGTTTTCCTAGGACCATCAGAGAACTCGGGCTTTGCTTGCAGCTCAGCAGTAAAAAAAATCTGCCTACAAAGCAGGAGACACAGAAGATGAGAGTTCAGTCTCTGGGTTGGGAAGATTCCCCAGAGGAAGACATGGCAACCCACTTCAGTATTCTTGCCTGGAGAGCCCATGGACAGAGGAGCCTGCTGGGCTACAGTTCGTAGAGTCGTAAAAGTAGGAAACAGCTGAAACCACTGAGGATGAGCACAGTCACAGAACCAAGGTCCAAAGCTGATCGTCAGGCCCAAAGCTAGAAAGACAGTGCATCCAGAGAGATATGGCACCAAGGTCTGCTTAGCTGGAGAAGAAGCTGTGGGAGAAAGTTATTGCAGCCGTGGACTAATAAGAAATTAAATGGGAGACTTCCCCGGTGGTCCAGCGGCTAAGACTCTGTACTCCCAACGCAGGGAGCCCAGGTTCAATCCCTGGTCAGGAATTAGATCCCACATGCCCCAGCTGGGACCTGGTGCAGCCAAATAAATAAGAACATATATGGTTATCTTCATGAATTGCTGGAGGCTGAGTGTGCAAGGCAATAAAGTATGTAAATCCTGGGAAAACAGTGTTAGGAGAGCCTCCAATACAAATGTAGGCTCCTCCATCAGGAATTCCACCAGGTTCTTCAGGTAAAGAAAGAAAAATCCCCTTATGGCCCTGGCTAAGATGGAGAATAACTATTTCGAACCAGACCCAGACCCATTTCCTACTCTGTAAGAAAGGGCTAGACCAGAGTACTAGTTTAAAGTCTTATCTCAGCTGTTTGAATGGAATTCCTCCATTCTTTAGCTCTCTCCGTACTCTGCCTTCAGGGTAGAAAATGTACAGAATTCATATTGCTTTTTTCTGTTGCTTCAGGGAGATGAATAGAAGACATGAGCTTCTCTGTTGTCTCATTGGTTAAAAGTTCACCTGCAGTGCAGGAGATGTGGGAGGTGTGGGCTCAATCCCTGGATTGGGAAGATCCCCTGGAGAAGGAAATGGCAACCCACTCCAGTAATGTTGCCTGGAGAATCCCATGTGGCAGAAGCGCCTGGCAGGCTAGTCAATGGGGTCACAAAGAGTCGGAGACGACTTAGTGACTAAACAACAATAACAACAAGATAGATAAGAGACACGTTTATTTTTTTTCCAAATTTTACTTTTTAATTTTTTTTTTTAGTTTTTTATTTTTTAAATTTTAAAATCTTTAATTCTTACATGCGTTCCCAAACATGACCCCCCCTCCCACCTCCCTCCCCACAACATCTCTCTGGGTCATCCCCATGCACCAGCCCCAAGCATGCTGCACCCTGCTTCAGACATAGACTGGTGATTCAATTCTTACATGATAGTATACATGTTAGAATGCCATCTCCCAAATCATCCCACCCTCTCCCTCTCCCTCTGAGTCCAAAAGTCCGTTATACACATCTGTGTCTTTTTTCCTGTCTTGCATACAGGGTCGTCATTGCCATCTTCCTAAATTCCATATATATGTGTTAGTATACTGTATTGGTGTTTTTCCTTCTGGCTTACTTCACTCTGTATAATTGGCTCCAGTTTTGTCCATCTCATCAGAACTGATTCAAATGAATTCTTTTTTATGGCTGAGTAATACTCCATTGTGTATATGTACCACAGCTTTCTTATCCATTCATCTGCTGATGGACATCTAGGTTGTTTCCATGTCCTGGCTATTACAAACAGTGCTGCAATGAACATTGGGGTACATGTGTCTCTTTCAATTCTGGTTTCCTCGGTGTGTATGCCCAGCAGTGGGATTGCTGGGTCATAAGGTAGTTCTATTTGCAATTTTTTAAGGAATCTCCACACTGTTCTCCATAGTGGCTGTACTAGTTTGCATTCCCACCAACAGTGTAGGAGGGTTCCCTTTTCTCCACACCCTCTCCAGCATTTATTGCTTGCAGATTTTTGGATTGCAGCCATTCTGACTGGTGCGAAGTGGTACCTCATTGTGGTTTTGATTTGCATTTCTCTAATAATGAGTGATGTTGAGCATCTTTTCATGTGTTTGTTAGCCATCCATATGTCTTCTTTGGAGAAATGTCTATTTAGTTCTTCGGCCCATTTTTTGATTGGGTCGTTTATTTTTCTGGAATTGAGCTGCATAAGTTGCTTGTATATTTTTGAGATTAGTTGTTTGTCAGTTGCTTCATTTGCTGTTATTTTCTCCCATTCAGAAGGCTGTCTTTTGACCTTGCTTATATTTGCCTTTGTTGTGCAGAAGCTTTTAATTTTAATTAGATCCCATTTGTTTATTTTTGCTTTTATTTCCAGAATTCTGGGAGGTGGATCATAGAGGATCCTGCTGTGATTTATGTCTGAGAGTGTTTTGCCTATGTTCTCCTCTAGGAGTTTTATAGTTTCTGATCTTACATTTAGATCTTTAATCCATTTTGAGTTTATTTTTGTGTGCGGTGTTAGAAAGTGATCTAGTTTCATTCTTTTACAAGTGGTTGACCAGTTTTCCCAGCACCACTTGTTAAAGAGATTGTCTTTACTCCATTGTATATTCTTGCCTCCTTTGTCAAAGATAAGGTGTCCATATGTGTGTGGATTTATCTCTGGGCTTTCTATTTTGTTCCATTGATCTATATGTCTGTCTTTGTGCCAGTACCATACTGTCTTGATGACTGTGGCTTTGTAGTAGAGCCTGAAGTCAGGCAAGTTGATTCCTCCAGTTCCATTCTTCTTTCTCAAGATTGCTTTGGCAATTCGAGGTTTTTTGTATTTCCATACAAATCTTGAAATTATTTGTTCTAGTTCTGTGAAAAATGTGGCTGGTAGCTTGATAGGGATTGCATTGAATTTGTAAATTGCTTTGGGTAGTATACTCATTTTCACTATATTGATTCTTCCGATCCATGAACATGGTATATTTCTCCATCTATTAGTGTCCTCTTTGATTTCTTTCATCAGTGTTTTATAGTTTTCTATATATAGGTCTTTAGTTTCTTTAGGTAGATATATTCCTAAGTATTTTATTCTTTTCGTTGCAATGGTGAATGGAATTGTTTCCTTAATTTCTTTTTCTACTTTCTCATTATTCGTGTATAGGAATGCGAGGGATTTCTGTGTGTTGATTTTATATCCTGCAACTGTACTATATTCATTGATGAGCTCTAGTAATTTTCTGGTGGAGTCTTTAGGGTTTTCCATGTAGAGGATCATGTCATCTGCAAACAGTGAGAGTTTTACTTCTTCTTTTCCAATTTGGATTCCTTTTATTTCTTTTTCTGCTCTGATTGCTGTGGCCAAAACTTCCAGAACTATGTTGAATAGTAGCGGTGAAAGTGGACACCCTTGTCTTGTTCCTGACTTTAGGGAAATGCTTTCAATTTTTCACCATTGAGGATAATGTTTGCTGTGGGTTTGTCATAGATAGCTTTTATTATGTTGAGGTATGTTCCTTCTATTCCTGCTTTCTGGAGAGTTTTTATCATAAATGGATGTTGAATTTTGTCAAAGGCCTTCTCTGCATCTATTGAGATAATCATATGGTTTTTATTTCTCAATTTGTTAATGTGGTGAATTACATTGATTGATTTGCGGATATTGAAGAATCCTTGCATCCCTGGGATAAAGCCCACTTGGTCATGGTGTATGATCTTTTTAATGTGTTGTTGGATTCTGATTGCTAGAATTTTGTTGAGGATTTTTGCATCTATGTTCATCAGTGATATTGGCCTGTAGTTTTCTTTTTTTGTGTGACATCTTTGTCAGGTTTTGGTATTAGGGTGATGGTGGCCTCATAGAATGAGTTTGGAAGTTTACCTTCCTCTGCAATTTTCTGGAAGAGTTTGAGGAGGATAGGTGTTAGCTCTTCTCGAAATTTTTGGTAGAATTCAGCTGTGAAGCTGTCTGGACCTGGGCTTTTGTTTGCTGGAAGATTTCTGATTACAGTTTCAATTTCCGTGCTTGTGATGGGTCTATTAAGATTTTCTATTTCTTCCTGGTTCAGTTTTGGAAAATTGTACTTTTCTAAGAATTTTTCCATTTCTTCCACGTTGTCCATTTTATTGGCATAGAACTGCTGATAGTAGTCTCTTATGGTCCTTTGTATTTCTGTGTTGTCTGTTGTGATCTCTCCATTTTCATTTCTAATTTTATTGATTTGATTTTTCTCTCTTTGCTTCTTGATGAGTCTGGCTAATGGTTTGTCAATTTTATTTATCCTTCCAAAGAACCAGCTTTTGGCTTTGTTGATTTTTGCTATGGTCTCTTTTGTTTCTTTTGCATTTATTTCTGCCCTAATTTTTAAGATTTCTTTCCTTCTACTAACTCTGGGGTTCTCCAATTCTTCCTTTTCTAGTTGCTTTAGTTGTAGAGTTAGGTTATTTATTTGACTTTTTTCTGGTTTCTTAGTGAAAATGATCCAAAATCTTGAAATCAAAATGGAATCACAGATAAATAGCCTAGAGACAAGGATTGAGAAGATGCAAGAAAGGTTTAACAAGGACCTAGAAGAAATAAAAAAGAGTCAAAATATAATGAATAACGCAATAAATGAGATCAGAAACACTCTGGAGGCAACAAATAGTAGAATAACGGAGGCAGAAGATAGGATTAGTGAAATAGAAGATAGAATGGTAGAAATAAATGAATCAGAGAGGAAACAAGAAAAACGAATTAAAAGAAATGAGGACAATCTCAGAGACCTCCAGGACAATATGAAATGCTCCAAAATTCGAATTATAGGAGTCCCAGAAGAAGAGGACAGAAAGAAAGATCACGAGAAAATCCTTGAGGAGATTATAGTTGAAAACTTCCCTAAAATGGGGAAGGAAATAATCACCCAAGTCCAAGAAACACAGAGAGTTCCAAATAGGATAAACCCAAGGTGAAACACCCCAAGACACATATTAATCAAATTAACAAAGATCAAACACAAAGAACAAATATTAAAAGCAGCAAGGGAAAAACAACAAATAACACACAAGGGGATTCCCATAAGGATAACAGCTGATCTTTCAATAGAAACTCTTCAGGCCAGGAGGGAATGGCAAGACATACTTAAAGTGATGAAAGACAATAACCTACAGCCCAGATTACTGTACCAGCAAGGATCTCATTCAAATATGAAGGAGAAATCAAAAGCTTTACAGACAAGCAAAAGCTGAGAGAATTCAGCACCACCAAACCAGCTCTCCAACAAATTCTAAAGGATATTCTCTAGACAGGAAACACGAAAGGGTGTATAAACCCAAACCCAAAACAATAAAGTAAATGGTAACGGGATCATACTTATCAATAATTACCTTAAACGTAAATGGGTTGAACGCCCCAACCAAAAGACAAAGACTGGCAGAATGGATACAAAAACAAGACCCCTCTATATGCTGCTTACAAGCGACCCACCTCAAAACAAGGGACACATACAGACTGAAAGTGAAGGGCTGGAAAAGATATACCACGCAAATAGAGACCAAAAGAAAGCAGGAGTGGCAATACTCATATCCGATAAAATAGACTTTAAAACAAAGGCTGTGAAAAGAGACAAAGAAGGCCACTACATAATGATCAAAGGAACAATCCAAGAAGAAGATATAACAATTATAAATATATATGCACCCAATATAGGAGCACTGCAATATGTAAGACAAATGCTAACAAGTATGAAAGGGGAAATCAACAATAACACAATAATAGTGGGAGACTTTAATACCCCACTCACACCTATGGACAGATCAACTAAACAGAAAATTAACAAAGAAATGCAAACTTTAAATGATACATTAGATCAGTTAGACCTAATTGATATCTATAGGACATTTCACCCCAAAACAATGAATTTCACCTTTTTTTCAGGTGCTCGTGGAACTTTTTAATTTAAAATATGAAACTTCTAAGTAACGTCTGGAATTTAAGGTCATTCTACTTTTTTGTTGTTTTTTTCTGTTTCAGTGCTTTAAGATTTACTTAGCTCCTAGTAATGATAACAATGATAACTCTTGAACTGACTCTCCTAGCTTTCTCTCCTCCACTAGTTTTTGGTTAGTGATATGATTATTTCAGCAACAGCATGATTTATAGAATTTACATTTGGTTTTCTACCCACGTTCACAGAATATGTTAGTTTCAGTTTAATATTTAAATACGTTAATACACAATGCTAGTTCTTTTACCAAACTTTGGGTATTTTTGAGTTCCTTACTTTCACTCATCTTTTGAATATGTGAACTTCATATTATAGTATCTTTTAAAATGATAACTATTCAAGAAAGGCTCACCTATAGCACACTGCCTAAACCCTTCATGTTTGACCTTATCAGGCCATAGTTTCTACAATTGACACATGACTTAGATACAGAATTTTTGTGTCACTGTGCGGTTTTGATGCTAGTTGATATTAGAAATCCATGTTCCTCTTTGATAGGTAGATATAAATCTCTCTCACATAAGTGCTATCTTGGAATTGTTGAAGTTTCTATCCCTGCTTCTATTTATTTCATTTTCATTTCCAGGAATAGTATCATATACTTTTCTTCTCCTTTACCTCTCTTCCTTGTCATTCTTATCTACTCACATTATCTCTTCCTCTCCCTTTTCTCTCTTACTTCATGGAACTTCTTCACATTTCCCAGAAAGTACCGACTGTGAGCACAGAATTCATTTCTCATTTACTTTCTCTTGGTGTGGCTTTCATCTCTGAAGTGGATTCATTTTTCTTTTCCGTTTCTGTCCAGATTTGTTGAGCTCATTTTGATCACCTTTGGTTGTCTGATCATCCTATGTTAAGTTGTCGATATCAGTCATTTGATCCCCGTTTTCAGGGAAAATATATTTTCATGAATTTTTTCTGGCACTGTGGAAGAGTGTATGAACTCATTTGTCTCCTGGAGTAAATATTATTATTCTGATACGTGTTCCCTTTTATTTTTGCCCCTCTTCTTTTTCTTTTTCTTATTTTTATGAAATGTCAGTGTCTGTGCCTAGGTCCTATGTGGTTACCATCTTGAGCCTTCTAAATATGGAATTAGGATGTTTATTTAGCTACATGCTGGGAAAGACAGTGAGGGATGCAGGAGGGGTGAGAGCTGGGATCCTCTGAAATAAATAGAGTGGTGGGAATGGCAACTCACTCCAGGATTCTTGCCTGGGAAAGCCCATGGACAGAGGAGCCTGATGGTCTATAGTCCATGATGTTGCAAAAGAGACAGATATGACTGATGCGACTTAGCAGACAGGCATGCAGGTGTTGCCCAAAGCTTTATCAAGTCTTATAGGCCCTGTGTTCTGAAGACACATTTCCTCTGGGTTTTTGCTACCTGGAAGGTTTGCGAGACTCATGAGGAATCCCAACCAGTTAAAGAAGCTTGTGTTGTGATCTGGCAACTTCCTTTGTCCCCTTTGTCCTTCACTGGGAAGCATTTCAGCCATGTCCCATAACCAGGAGGCTGAATTATAAATAACAAAGCAATGTACTTCAGTTTCTTTTTTGCTTTCTCTTCCAATTACCTGCCATTCTCCACTTTTGCCTTCATTCTATCCTTGGTGACCAGTAGGATTAAATCACAGACTCTGAGAAAGAGAAGCTAAAGAAAAGCTAAAGCAAAGGGACTTTCATTGGGAAACTGCAGAGACAAAAACGTCAGAAGACTTCAAATTTGGAGCAATGATTGATGTTTCTGCTTCCTGAGAAGGATGTTCTGCTTGAATTGTATTGATTTCACAATATATTATAAAGGTAGGATGGGACTCAGCATCCTCACAGAAGAGCATAGCTATAAGCTGGTGATGGGAAATTCTTAAAAATCTTCACACCAGATGCTAGCATGAAAGGTGCAGATGCTGTTCCCAGAATCAGCGAAAACGTGTCCTCCCGGATGAATGTGGATCCTGGCTATCTCAATGAGTTTATCCTTGGAGTTATTTTAGTTCTCAGACTTGTGTCTATGGCAGTCAGATACACCGTAGAATTCTTGGGTCACTAAATATTGGTGACCCTGGAGGTTTTAAACTTGGATGAATTAATTGTGCTTCTTTTCTGTTTTTTTGTTTTTGTTTTTATTTTCATCTCAGCAAGTTAAACCAGGTCTTAGGAAGTCACTGTGACATGGTGACCGGTTTATGGGTGTTTCCACTGAAAGTATAAGCACAGATAGGGTATCTCAGTTCTTAACACACATGGTTTGTTCAGATGATATTTCTCAAACTTTACCGAACTTTGTTTGTATTCATTGTGCTTTATGATAAAGTTTTGAAGAAAAAAATATTAAAAAAAATATAAGCAAAAACAAGAGAAAAATATGTTCAGTCTATTATGTATAAATATTAGTTTTTATGTACATTCCTTTTTGCTTTAAATGATATATGTTAGGGATTATTTTTTATTTTATTTTTTCAGATAAATATATAGCAAATAATGAGTTTCTATATCAACCTACTGCCTTTTACAGCTTTATGTATTTAAGTCTCTCAGTGGTTCATCATATTTTTTTAATGTATTTTTCTAATCCAGTGTTTACTTTTACTTTAGAGATTCTCCCTTATTTGTTATTTTATACAGATTTTCAAAGAGTATTTTGCTTCATCACTTAATGAAGTAAGCTTAGAAAAGGAACTTTAAGTTAAAGGGCATATGAATTTTTAAGGCTTCTATTACCTTTCAGCAAACTGCCTTCTACAGAATTTGCACTAGTTTATAATTCTAACTTATGTGAGTCTGTGTATTACCTTGCTCTGTCCCTGGCACTAGTGGTTAATCAATAATTATATCTCAGCCAAAAGCCAGAAACTGAACATGGGGTAGCTCTGCTACTTTTTGATTTATTGTAAGTAAGAAAATATCATTATAAATTTCACACTGATTTACAGTTATGTTTAGTTACTTGTGTAAATCCTTTCACCGTTTTTTCCTACTGGAGTCCTTTTTTTCTTTTTTGGTAAATAAGTGTTTGAGATTGTGTGTGTGTGTGTATACATACACATACATACCTATATACTCATATCATGTAATCTTTCTTTAAAATTGACCCTTCTTTGTCAAATAAATCTTTCACTTTGTCACTTACTCTTAAATTTGCTCAGAGCATTTTACATTAAGAGAAGTGTTAGTTTTTAGGTGATAAAATCTATCAGCATTTTATATTATAATTTCAGAGTCTACTCTCATAATATGAAATATCTTCAGAAATCCAAAATTACATCTCTACTTTCATTTTTTATAAATGTATTTTATTGCAGTTGGATATTAATACATCTACACTTAATTTGATGTTAGATAGAATTCTTACATACCTCTTCAACTTGTCCAAACACAATTTATTGAATTAATTATTTTCCCCATAGCTTGAAATTCCCATTGTATTATACAATAAGTTGTTATAGTAAGTTCTTGGATCTATTTCTCAACTGCATAGGCATTTTCACTGCTCTGTTTCTCTTTTTCTTCACCAAATCCTGCCCTCGTTCTTCTCTTTTATTCCTAAAGTTTCAAGTTCCATCTTTTTCTTCTTTTTCTGAAAATGAACTATATAATAGTTTTGTCGTCATTCATATAATCTCGATGAGTTGTTAAGTGAAGTTAGTTTATGTTAAGAGTATAAGGACTCTGCAGATTCGTTTTTTGTTGTTTGTTTGTTTTGCTTTTTTGCGCGTGCATTTCTAGTGGTTCCAGTACTTTTCGTTTAGGAGTCACAACTCCATATATATATAATACATATGTATGTATTGCTCCCTTGCATTGCCTTTGCTCCTTGTTCAGTGATCAGTTGACTATATGTTTTTCAAGTTATTTTTCACTGGAGAATAGTTAATTTACAATGTTGCATTAAATTCAGGTATACATCAAAGTGAATCTGTTACATATATACGCATATGAGCAAACTGCAGGAGATGGTGAAGGGCAAGGAAGCCTGGCATGCTGCAGTCCATGGGGTCACAAAGAGTCAGACACAACTGAGCAACTGAACAACAACTATATATATATATATATATATATATAATGTAGAATATATATATAATATATTTTCTTCTTTGGATTCTGTTCCCATATAGGTCATTAGAGACTGTTGAGTAGAGTTTCCTTGTGCTATACAGTAGGTTCTTACTAATTATCTGTTTTATAAATGTGTGTGTATGTCGATCCCAAGCTCCCAACAGTTGACTATATTTATGTGAGTCTATTTCTGGAATCTTTATTCTGTTCCATTGATTAATGTGTCTACTCATGTATTAATATCATTCCATCATCATTATTACAGCTTTATAATAAGTCTCTTTTAACCACTGTGTATTTATTTTTAATATTTGTTTGGCTGTGTTGGGTCTTCATTGCAGCACATGTGCTCTCTAGTTGTGGCAACGGGCTCAGTGGCTGTGGTTCATGGTCTTAGTTGTCCTGTGGCGTGTGGACTCCTAGTTCCCTAACCAGGAGTCACACCCATGTCCCCTGCATTGCAATGCGAATTCCTAACCATTGGACCGTGAAGAAAGTCCCCATAGAGTAAGTCTTAATGTCAGGTAATGCCACTCCTCCAACTGTGATCTTGTCCTTTAACATTATATAAGATTTGAGGTACTGATGAGGCCCTTTGCATCTTGATTTAACTATGGTGTTAATTCACCAGGAATTCCAAATGAGAACCGGAAGGACATATCGAGTCCCTTCTCCTTGACAGGATCTGACTAAACTCATTTTTTTGATCCCCAGCACTATGAAACTGCTGAAATTCTTTTTTGTTTTTCAGCCATTGTCTGAATAGCTTCTGGGGCCTCTCTCTTTGGGAAACTACCATCAGCAACTGTTCAGAGAAAAAGAGACCAAAGATATTGGACACACTTCTACTTCTCTTTTTTCTGGGGTGTTGCGCTCTTAAGCCTGGGATGCCTTGACCAGAAATGCAATTTTTGCTTCCCAGTGTTATGGGATCACTGAAAACTCTTCTGGTTCTGTGACTCTTGGAAGCAGCTCTCTCCTCAAATTATCAGCCTCTCTCCTTAGACTAACTGGGAAAATTCCCTGGAGGGAAAAGTGATACATAGAAACTTGGGCACAGAAAATTTTACAGTTCTCTCAAACTAATCAGACTACAACTTTCCTCTCTTTTTTATGAGAAAAGGAATATATTCCATTAACATGTGCATGTGTGTGTGTGTATGTGAGTGAGTACTGTCAACTCCAAATCAGCACTTACCATGGGCACTTGCCATTATTAAATCATGAGCTGCTGCAGCTGCTGACTTTCAACACCCCCTGAAAGGAGTTCAGGGTGGAGAGCAGGAATGAGACACTCTGTGCCAGAAGGAAAAATTGGCAAAAAAAGGGCTTCAGATCGTTACGTAGTTTCAGGAACTGATTTTTTTAAGCCTAATTATTGCATCTCCTCATTATCTAGAAAAGCACTAAATCCCTTCATGGTGACAACTTCTCTTTGTGAACTAGTAGAAAGCTTCTGCAAAAATATGTCCTTGATTGCGTATACTGCCCCTGTACCAAAGCCCACGCATACGTTGACCTTTCCCCTACCTCTTTGAAGCAGTTTCTCAGAACTATCTGAAATGCTATCTCCTGGGCTATAGTCCTCATTTCACCCCATATAAACCTTAGCTCCCTTAATTCCCATCTCTAACATTGTGCAGTTTTTTTTTAAGTTGACAATATATAGGAAAAGTAGAGCTCAGATAGGTAATTTGTGTTTAACAGTGTCACATAGTATATTGGGGAAAAGGGGTGGGAAATACTAATACTCTAACTCTCCAGACTTGCAGCTGTCTTTTCTGATATTTTTTCCATCATTTTTCTAATGTCTACTATTAAAAGAAATATATCTAGAGATATAGATATAGATATAGATAAAATAAAATGAGCCCCAAGAGGAAAACTCTTGATTTTAACAGCTCAAAGGGATGCATCTGAGGAGGAACACTTTGGAGGTGGTCAGGCCTCCCTGGGTGGGACTCACACACCACCTGCCTGGACAAGAATCATTTGTAAATTCCTCCACACCTCAGCTTTGCAAGGGGCTCCTAAAGTTAAGACTGTTCTTTTCTATTAAGGAGTCTTTGCAGTGGCAAAGCAGTCATCAGCTTATGCAAATTCCTGTGGGTACAGGAAAGGGACCTTTTAAGCTGCCTATTACTTTATTACTGGTGAAAGAGAGAAAAGAGACGCAGAAAGGGAGAGGGGGTGGGGAGAATTAAGGATCTAATAACAGTGAGCGCTGGCTGCCCAGGTTGTGTCTCTTGCTGCGTTTGAATGATTTTTCTTTGTCGACAGCCTTGCACTTGGCTATTTTTAGCATCTCTTTAATAATTGAGCTGTAGCAATTGTGCTCAGCAGCTGGAACAGGCAGGGGAAATAGCAGCTCAAAGAAACAGTGCAGCCGGGTCATAATTTAAGTCAAGTTGCATTATGAAGCATACTCTCAAAGGCAGAATGCTGAGCCAAGGTAGGGGGGAATAAAGTTGCAAAGAGTAGAAAGAGAGGAAGACAACATGAAGTGATGGATGGGGAGGTTTTTGTTTTCCCGATTTTTTTAAACAAGCCTGAGAAGGTGCCCCACTGGCCAGATTCTTCTGAGGGTAAAGAAAGTGGGGCGGGAGGGACTAGTGCCTTCGGTGGCACACAGGACAGGAGCCTGAGGCTGCCAGCAGCTTTGGTGTTCTCATTCCCCTACAGGACACCGGGAACCTGTGACCTGGGAGTGGCAGGAAGCTAAAAAGTTGGGGGAAGAAACTTTGGCCACTCACAGAGCAACCAACTCGCGAGGAAGAGCTGGCCTCACAGTGCCTTATATTTCCCTCTCTTGAAAGGCTGCGAGCAAGGAGCACAGGCTTTTGGAAGATACAGTTGGGTTTTTTAAAGTCCAGTTCTCAGCTCCATCATGAAATACTCGATTTAGGTTCTTGAGGCATTGGGCACAGTGTACACCTCACCTCATGGAATTCATTGACTTTGGCTCCTTCCAGGCAGGGTTTGCAGAGCCCAGAGTGAAATGGATGCTTAATAAGTGGAGACAGACTAAGTGCTCACATGCCTGGTCCATGGAGACATTCAACCTGAGTAATTCAGGCAACCCAAAGAAACAGTCAAAATAGTAGACGGTGTCTTTAATTAGTGAAATAACCAAACTAACTAGACAGCTGCCGAATTAGAACTGAGCAGGACACTGTGGGGCCTTCCCAGGATTAACCCCTCCTCCCAGCTCCTCTGCTATAGCTCCTCTCTGAAGTACCCAGAGAACAGTGTCTGGCACACGTTTCCTGAGTTGTTTCACTGATGCTCAAACTGTTGCAGGAAGGGGGACCCCTTCCAGGGCCCAGGAGTGGGCTCTTGTCTAGCACTCGGAAATGAATCGTCCAAGAAGACACACAGGCTGACAAAGCAAGGGACGTTATTGGGAAGGGGCACAGCGGTGGAGAGCCAGGAGGCTCAGGGACCCCAGGAGAGCTGCTCTGCCACGTGGCTCACAGTCTCGGGTTTGATGGTGATGGGATCAGTTTCTGGGTGGTCTTTGGCCAATCACTCTGACTCTGGGTCTTTCCTGGTGGCGCACACATTGCCCAGCCATGATGGATGCCAGCGAGGATTCTGGGAGGTGGAAGAGCATGTGGTGTCTCCTTTTGATCTTTCCCAGATTTTTCTGGCTGCTGGCGGCTAATACTTCCATATTCCTTACCAGGACGTCCTATTGTGAAATAACTCGTGCAAGTGGTTACTATGGTGCCTGGCCAGGGTGGACGGTTTCAGTCAGCGTGTTTCCCCTAACACAACTCCCACTAAATGGAAGAAGTTAAGTACTTGATGATCAAGAGCTCATAAACCCCAGACCTAAGGACTGATAATGCTAACCTCTGTGACACCACCTTGTAGCCAGTTGATAATTACCTCACTATCAACCAATCAGAATTTTTAACATACCCTGCTGACCCCACTCCCTCATCTTGCCTTTAAAAATGTTTCTCTAAGGCTGAGATTAACATATACACACCACTGTGTATAAAATCGGAGAAGGCAATGGCACCCCACTCCAGTATCCTTGCCTGGAGAATCCCATGGATGGAGGAGTCTGGTGGGCTGCAGTCCATGGGGTCACAAAGAGTCGGACACGACTGAGTGACTTCACTTTCACTTTTCACTTTCATGCATTGGAGAAGGAAATGGCAACCCACTCCAGTGTTCTTGCCTAGAGAATCCCAGGGACAGGGGAGCCTGGCGGGCTGCCATCTATGGGGTCGCACAGAGTCGGACACGACTGAAGCGACTCAGCAGCAGCAGCAGCAGCAGTGTATAAAATAGGTAACCAGCAGGACTTACTGTATGGCGCAAGGAACTAAACTCAGTATTTTGTAATGATCCCTAAGGGGAAAGGATCTGAGAAAGAATAGATAGATATATATATATATATATAGACAGATAGATAGATAGATATATGTATACACACACACGTAACTGAATTGCTCTACTGTATACCTGAAACTAACATGAAATCAACTATACTTCAATAAATAAATAATAGTAAATTCAAATTGGACAAAAGCCAAAAAAATAGTCCTCCTGAAGCCCGCTGGGGAGTGAACTCAGACTTTTTGAGCACCAGCTGCCTTGGATTCCTTGTTTAGCGTCTGCAGTAAGCCCTGCACTTTCCTCCACCACAACCCAGTAGATGGCTTTATTGCACACAGGCAAGCAGACCCAACGGTTTGCTTTGGTAGCAGGACTGCTCCGTCCGTTTTTGAGGAGGCACAGGTTGCTGAAGAATGACCAGGTTGTGAACTTCCTTCCTCAGCACTTCAAACATTTTGCCTCTTGCATTTCCCTTCTTTTTGCCTCTGCCTTGCTGTATTCTGGTCTTCCCTTCCTCCATTCATTTTCCTCTCCTTCCTTCCTTCCTTCCACACCGTATTTCCCCCTGCCTTTTTACCTTCCCTCTGCCTCTTTATGTCCCCTCTGCTTTCTAGCAGGGTTTTATGTTTTTAATTGGAGGATAATTGCTTTACAATATTGCAAATATTGTTAGTTTCTGATGTACAAGTAACTCAGCCATATATACACACATACATCCCTTCCCTCTCACCCACCCCCATCCCACCCCTCTCGGTTGTCACAGAGTACCCAGTTGAGGTCCCTGCGCTATACAGCAGCTTTCCACTAGCTATTTACTCTACTGTGGTATTGTATATATGTCAGTGTCTAGCAGGGTTTTAGACTAGAGCCTTAGCCAACAGGATAAAGTTTCTAAGCTAAACTGAGCTGGTAAGACATTCCATCCAGCAGAGGTCAATGTGGCAAAGGGAATTTCACACTACCTTGGCATACACACAGCTCATTGGCGCAGTGTAGGGAAGGGGGACATGAGATTCTTTCCTCACAGGAACATTAATTATCAAAATAGCCATTTTCTTTAACATTCATCTTCAGGAACTTTGAAATAGAAAGTGTAAAGAAGAAATAACTTTTCATGGATTTCTTAAACCTCAGGGTCAGTGTTAACTCATACTTTCTTCTAAATAGAAAAAAAAATCTGTTTAAAATATCAGTCCTTATATACAGATTTAAATACTTGACGTATACTTTCGGTCTTCAGGAGGTCAAAAAGGGTGTCATAAATTTGAACAACAATCAAAAGAATTAGGTTGGATCAGAGTGAAATCTGGGACATAGGTCAGACCTCACTTTTTCATATAAATTCATTCCGTAAGAATTGGTATGTAAACGAGGCGCAATCAGTTAGGATTACTTGGCTGGAAAACACAGACACAAAGAATGCTAGGCAGTCTGCGCAGGATCGTCTTCAGATTGTGTGTGTGTGTGTGTGTGTGTGTGTGTGTGTGTGTGTGTGTTTTCTGCCCGCAAGTTGCCCAGCATGTAGAACACGCAGGCGCTGTGTTCTGGCAGGCGGGTAGAGATATCCATACATCATTACACTTGCAGGCATTTAGGAGAATGCCAATTTTCAACCTCAGAGGCTTTCCTGAAGGCCCACTCCAGCAGCCAATTGGATCTATGAAAGTGAAAATGAGATCTGACGGGTTTGAAGGGATTAGAACTTCGGAAGGTGTACTTGTGCACTCTACCTGACGCCAGCCACAGAATTTAGCTGCACCCTGTATTACTTACCTGGGCTTCCCAGGTGATGCTAGTGGTAAAGAACCCACCTGCCAGTGTGGGAGACATAAGAAATGTGGCTTTGATCCATGGGTCGGGAATTTGCCCTGGAGGAGGGCATGGCAACCCACTCCAGTATTCTCGCCTGGAGAATCCCATGGACAGTGGAGCCTGGTAGCTACAGTCCATAGGGTCGCAAAGAGTCAGACAAAACTGAAGCAGCTTAGCACAGCACATATTACTTTCCTAGAACTTCCAGAACAAATTGCCATAAACAGTGGCTTAAAACAAGAGAAATGTATCTTATCACAGTTTCGGAGGCCAGAAGTTCAAAATCAGTCTCACTTGGCCTAAATTAAGCTGTTAGCAGAGCCCAGTTCCCTCCAGAATCTCTGGTGGGGGAGGGGAGGGGGACATTCCTTGCATCTTTCAACTTCTGGAGGGAAACCAAGCAGAACTCTGTGGGGCTCCAGAGTACAGAGCCTTTCTGTTTCCTACCCCACCCACTGTTTCTTATTTGTAGGAAATAGGTACATTCAACCTCCTAGACCTTTCTGGAGTTCCAAAGGGCAGATTCAAACAGCTGCTAATCAGAGAAGGGAAGGAATGCACAAAGAAGAGAGGAGCAGTGAAGAAACAGTAGTGCAGTCTTGGGGCAGGGTCCTGGTTCCCGCTCAGGGAATATATAGAATATATCTCTGAGATCTTCTGTAGGTACTCAGGCCCCCACCCACCCAGGTAGAGGATGGCAACTTCAGGCTGAGCACAAGATTCCTGGAGCATCACCCTGCTATCTTGCTACCGATCAATCAGAAGAAAGCCACTGTAGCCCTCACTCCAAATTTTGCCTATCAAGATCTTTTCCCCCAAAACCATCAGGGAGTCCAGGGTTTTTGAGCATGAGTGACCCATTCTCCTTGCTTGGCCCTATAATACACTTTGCTATGCTCCAAAATCTGACATTTTGGTTTGTTTGGCCTCGCTGTGCGTTGGACACATGAACTTGTGCTTGGTAACACTAATAAGCCTGTCCTGGATTTTTTTAAAGCAGACACCAGCATACACAGTTCCTTCATTCACTTACAGACTAAGGAGCAAAGGAGATAGAATGAGCGAAAAGGGACGAGGGTGAGAGAAGGTGAAAGAAGACAGAAACTATGTGCGTGTGCGTGTGTGTGTAGATATGCATGTGCATTTCACGTGTAAACACACACACCACCTAGACTTTGAGTAAATTGTGTTATTTTAGTAGTAAAAATGTTAGAAGAGTAGGCAGGGAAGGGATTTTTACTGAGTTGTACAGTAAACTATGTCCCAATCATCTATTAAAAAACAGTAAATCACAACCTCAGAACAGGACTGCAAGGAGACCCAACCAGTCCATTCTGAAGGAGATCAGCCCTGGGATTTCTTTGGAGGGAATGATGCTAAAGCTGAAACTCCAGTACTTTAGCCACCTCATGCGAAGAGTTGACTCATTGGAAAAGACTCTGATGCTGAGAGGGACTGGGGGCAGGAGGAGAAGGGGACGACCGAGGATGAGATGGCTGGATGGCATCACGGACTCGATGGACGTGAGTCTGAGTGAACTCCGGGAGTTGGTGCTGGACAGGGAGGCCTGGCGTGCTGCGATTCACGGGGTCTCAAAGAGTCGGACATGACTGAGCAACTGAACTGAACTGAATCTTTTTTCCTCTGATGTTTTAGTGTTCTGTGTTGTTTTCTCCTTTCCTGACCTTGCTTATTGTCCATTTTTAAAAAGTTTTATGAAAGTATAGTTGATTTACAATGTTGTGTTAATTTCTGCTGCTCAGCAGAGTGACTCAATTACACACATTATATATATATTATTTTTTATAGTCTTTCATTATGACATTATAGGATATTGAATATAGTTCACTGTGCTATACAGTAGGACCTTGTTGTTTATTCAGCCTACATAGAAGAGTTTGTATCTGCTAATCCAAAAACTCACAACCCTTCCCTTCCATTGGCAACCGCAAGTTGGCTCTCTGTCTGTGTGTTTGTTTCTGTTTTGTAGATATGTTCATTTGTATTTTAGATTTCACACGTGAGTGATATCATATGGTGTTTTCTTTCTCTTTTTGACATATTTTGCTTAGTATGATAGTCTCTCAGTCCATCCATGTTGCTGCAAATGTCATTTCATTCTTTTTTTTATTTTTTTTTTATTTTTTTAATTTTTTTTTCATTTCATTCTTTTTAATGGCTGGGTAATCATGCATTGTATGTAGGGGTGTGTGTGTGTGTGTGTGCGCGTGCGCATGCGTATATATACATATGTATGTATGTGTGTGTATACATTGTTTTGCCAAGTGTTTTAACTTTCGTCTTAGGTTCAAAGGATTTGTTAGCAAAAGAGACTAATCATTATACACAAATAAACAATTCCCGCATTTCATACAAAATGATCTGTCTTACTTTAGATATACTAGCATTAAAAGAAAAAGGAATCAATGTGTAATAGAGAATATTTATCTTACTTCCAATATATAGTCATTAAAAAGAAAGAGAAATAGAACAGTAAGGGAAAATAACTGCTCATACATCACCAAATTGGGTTTTGAAGGACATCCAAACTCAAACAGTGCTGGGAAGTCCCATGTAACAGCACTTGGGAGTCCCAGTTGGATCCATGGGTGAGACTTCAAAATTGCAGTTTGGGGATTGCCAGTTGTAATCCCAGTCCACAAAAGAGCACACTGCAACTCTGGTTCTAAGTTAATCTTTCTTTACAACACTGTTTGTTTTGTCTTCAAATCTTGCAAAGTTATTAAGTTATTAAGCGCCAGGCATGGCTGGCCGGACCCCCTCCATTTGTTGTCACTGAGGTGTGTCCCACTCTTTGCGAGCCCAGGACTGCTGCACACCAGTCTTTCCTGTCCTTCACTGTCTCCCACAGTTTGCTCAAACACATGTCCATTGAGTCAGTGATGCCATGCAACCATTTCATCCTCTGTCGTCCCCTTCTCCTCCTGGCCCTCAATCTTCCCCAGCATGAAGGTCTGTTCTAACAAGTCGGCTCTTCCCATCAGGTGGCCAAAGTATTGGAGCTTTAGTTTCAGCATTAGTCCTTCCAATGAACATTCAGAGTTGATATCCTTTAAGATGGACTGATTTGATCTCCTTGTAGTCCAGGGTACTCTCAAGAGTCTTCTCCAGCACCACAGTTTGAAAGCATCAATTCTTTGGCACTCAGTCTTCTTTACGGCCAACTCTCATGTCCATACATGACCACAGGAAAAGCCATAGTTTTGAGTATATGGACCTTTGTTGGCAAAGTGATGCCTCTGCTTTTGAATGCACTGTCTAGGTTTGTCACAGCTTTTCTTCCAAGGATCAAACATCTTTTAATTTTGTAGTTGTAGTCACTATCCTCAGTGATTTAGGAGCCCCCCAAAATGTAATCTGCCAGCATTGCCATTTTTTCTCCATCTCTTTGCCATTAAAGATAAGATAGGATTTCATGATTTTAATTTTTTGAATGTTGAGTTATAGGCCAGCTTTTTTACTCTCCTCTTTCACCTTCATTAAGAAGCTCTTCAGTTCTTCTTTGCTTTCTGCCATTAGGGTGTCACGCAGTTTGCCTTTACAGCTGGCATGTAGTCAGGGCAGTGTACAGGCCGGTCGAAAGCAAGGTCAGAGGTCTGTGCTGCTTTCTTTGTCTCTGAAGCCTGAACAAGGCTATTGTCATTTACTTTCCCTAACAGTACACACTCCTGAGAAATCTGTATGCAGGTCAAGAAGCATCAGTTAGAACAGGACATGGAACACAGACTGGTTCCAAATTGGGAAAGGAGTGCGTCAAGGCTGTATATTGTCACCCTGCATATTTAACTTATATGCAGAGTACATCATGAGAAATGCCAGGCTGGATGAAGCACAAGCTGGAATAAAGATTGCCAGGAGAAATATCAATAACTTCAGATATGTAGATGATACCACCCTTATGGCAGAAAGCAAAGAAGAACTAAAGAGCCTCTTGATGAAAGTGAAAGAGGAGAGTGAAAAAGTTGGCTTAAAACTTTTAAAGTTTTGGCTCAACATTCAGAAAACTAAGATCATGGCATCTGGTCCCATCACTTCATGGCAAATAGATCGGGAAGCAATGGAAACAGTGAGAGACTTTATTTTGGGGGACTCCAAAATCACTGCAGATGGTGACTGCAGCCATGGAATTAAAAGCTGCCTTGCTCCTTGGAAGGAAAATTATGACCAACCTAGACAGCATATTAAAAAGCAGAGACATGACTTTGCTAACAAAGGTCCATCTAGTCAAAGCTATGGTTTTTCCAGTAGTCATGTATGGATGTGAGAGTTGGACTATAAAGAAAGCTGAGCACCAAAGAACTGATACTTTTGAACTGTGATGTTGGAGACGACTCTTGAGAATCCCCTTGGACTGCAAGGAGATCAAACCAGTCCATCCTAAAGGAAATCAGTCCTGAATATTCATTGGAAAGATTGATGCTGAAGCTCAAACGCCAATATTTTGGCCACCTGATGTGGAGAACTGACTCATTGGAAAAGACCCTGATGCTGGGAAAGATTGAAGGCAGGAGGAGAAGGGGACGACAGAGGATGAGATGGTTGGATGGCATCACTGACTCAATGGACATAAGTTTGAGTAAGCTCTGAGAGTTGGTGATGTACAAGGAAGCCTGGTGTGCTGCAGTCCATGGGGTTGCAAAGAATCAGACACGACTGAGCAACTGAACTGAACTGAACTGAACAACACACACACACACACACACACACACACACACACACATTCATGCTCAGTTGCTTCAGTTGTGTCCAACCCTTTGTGACTCTATGGACTGTAGCCCGCTAGGTTCCTCTCTCCTTAGGATTTCCCAGGCAAGAATACTGGAGTGGGTTGCCATTTCCTCCTCCAGGGGATCTTCCCAACCCAGGGATCAAACCTGCGTCTCCCAGTTCCTCTCATAGAAGCACTTAAATACATTTTTTAAAAAATCAAATTTCTAAAGCTACTGTCTTCCCAATGACAAATCCTTCTCTTGTCTTTGAAATTCTCTCCTTCCTTGACTCCTAAAACTCCAAGACCTATTTCTCCTCCAACCTCTTTGCCAGTCTTCTCATTTATGTCACCTGCTTCTAAATATCCTAAATACTAAATTCTAAATATATTCATATTATACACACACACACATACACACACACGCACACACTCACACACACCCCGCATCTTTGCATCATCTGTCAGTTGATGTTTAGACTGTCTCCATGTCTTGGGTATTGTAAGTAGAGCTGCTGAGAACATTGGGTACGTGTGTCTTTTTGAGTTAGAATTTTGTCTGGGTATATGCTCAGGATGGAGAAGGCAATGGCACCCCACTCCAGTACTCTTGCCTGGAAAATCCCATGGATGGAGGAGCCTGGTAGGTTGCGGTCCATGGGGTCACTAAGAGTCAGACACGACTGAGCGACTTCACTTTCACTTTTCACTTTCATGCGTTGGAGAAGGAAATGGCCGCCCACTCCAGTGTTCTTTCCTGGAGAATCCCAGAAACGGTGGAGCCTGATGGACTGCCATCTATGGGGTCGCACAGAGTTGGACACGACTGAAGTGACTTAGCAGCAGCAGCAGCATGTGCTCAGGAATGGAATTACTAGGTCCCTCTAGTTTTAGTTTTTTAAGTCACTTTCATACTGTCTTCCATAGAGGCAGCACCAACGTACATTCCCACCACAGTGTAGAAGGGGTCTCTTTTACGCACACCCTCCCCAGCATTTGTTATTTGCAGACTCCCTCATGATGACCATTGTGACTGGTGTGTAGCGGCCTGTGTTTCACACAGTACCAGGACCTGGAGATTAGGGATGTCTGGTCCTCTGAAAACAAAGCTACAAATATGTAGGGTGAACCACTGAAAAGAAGGCATGGGGATGCCCCCAAATGTCATCTGTTCTTAATGTCACCTTTTGGGAAAATTGTATCTCTGCCTCCAATTAGGATGCAGTGATTTCTTTCTTGAATACCATCTGCTCAGGTGGGATACCTGCTGAAAGAAACTGCGACTTCAGTTTTTTGACCTAAACTTTGTTTTTGTTCTTGTGGAAACTGATTACTCTCTGTTCTTGTTTGCAGGCAGTAAAATTTTAACCGTGATACTTGACTTTTAAGCTGCTTACATTTTTTAAAAAGTAATAGCATTTTTCCTACTGACTTAGAAGCAGTGAGTATTCACTAAAGAGAATTTAGAAATCTGGACAATTGAAAAGATGAAATCATCCAGTAATCCTAATACCCAGAGATGACCACTATTCATAATTGCTAAATTTCTTTCATGCCTTCTTTGTATTTACATATAAATATTATAAAATGCAATAATGTTATATGGAGAGTGTTGGTTTTCATCCTTTATACTTGACATCAAATAAGGTTTCCTGAGCTTAAATATTCTTCACAATGTGATTTTGAGAATAAGATGTTCTTTGTTAATGTATGGTAAAGGGTTCTCCAGAGAAACAGAACCAATATTGTTTATATTACATATTACATATTAAGAACCATATATATTGTGTGCATATATACTCATGCATATATATATGGAGAGAGATTTGTTGTAAGAAATTTGCTTACGTGAGTATGAGGATTGGTAAAATCTGCAGCCTGTGGTGTAGGAGACCCAGGGAGAGCTGATGTTCAAGTTCAAAGGCCATCAGTCAGGAAGAGTCAATACTGCTGATGAAATCCAAAGGCAATCAGCTGGAGAATTCTCTCAAACTCAGGGGAGAACTGGTCTTTTTGTTCTAATCTGACTTGCAATTGATTAGATGAGGCTCTCTTGCATTATGGAGAACAGTCTGCTTCACTGAAAGTCCTTTGATTTCAATGTCAATCTCAGGCAAAAACACTTTCCCAGATACCCTGGGATAATACCTGACCACCTATCTGGGTACCTCATGGTCTAGTCAAGTTCACGCATACGATTTACCATCACAGTGTATAGGCCTTCATTCATTTAACCAAATTTTATGAGGGACTGTTTAGGTGATTTTTAAACACATGAACCTTTACAATCAATCACCCCTCCTTCACCCATGACAGAGACATATTTTATTAAACAACTCTTCCTTTTAATGGAGAAACAGAGCTTTCTTTTATTTAAAAATTTATTTATTTATTTTTTGGCCATACCGCGGGGCATGTGGGACCTTCGTTCCCCCACCAGGGATTGAACCTGTGCCCCCTACAGTAGAAGCACAGAGTTTTAACCGCTGGACCACCAGGGAAAGCCCCAGAGCTTTTTCTAAACACAGCAACTGAAGACTCCCAGTGTCAGCCAGACTTGATGTGTCGTCAGAGAGGTTTCTTCTTTCTCATCCCATTTGTTTCTGACCGACTGACATGAAGTCGTTGTCTTTCCCCACTTTCTGCTCCGCTGAGATGCTGCAGTATATGGGCTGCCACTGCCTCCAGCAGGGCGTGCTGACAGGCTGCTTCACACCGGCACCTCCTGCTTCAAATGCAGGAGGTATCACCGGTCAAGGTGCAGTGCCTTGCGGTCGAACTATCCCTACCCTACTTCTCAGCCTATTTTCTCCCTGATTCTTGTTATGAATGAATATATTTTAAAGTAAAGATGCAAAATGCTGGGCTGGATAAAGCATAGGCTGAAATCAAATTGTGGGGAGAAATATCAATAACCTCAGATAAGTAGACGACACCACCCTTAAGGCAGAAAGCAAAGAGGAATTAAAGAGCCTCTTGATGAAACTGAAAGAGGAGAGTGAAAAGCTGGCTTAAAACTCAACACTCAAAAGACTAATATCATGGCATCCGGTCCTATCACATCATGGCAAATAGATGGGGAAACAATGGAAACAGTGACAGACATTATTTTCTTGGGCTCCAAAATCACTGCAGATGGTGACTACAGCCATGTAATTTAAAAAGACGCTTGCTCCTTGGAAGAAAAGCTATAAAAAACCTAGATGACATATTAAAAAATCAGAGACATTACTTTGCCTACAAATGTCCATCTAGTCAAAGCTATGGTTTTTCCAGTAGTCGTGTATGGATGTGAGAGCTGGACAGTAAAAATGGCTGAGTGCCAAAGAATTCATACCTTCGATCTAGGGTGTTGGAGAAGATTTAAGAGTCCCTTGGATAGCAAGAAGATCAAACCAGTCAATCCCAAAGGAAATCAACTCTGAATATTTATTGGAAGGACTAATGCTGAAGCTGAAGTTCCAATACAGTAATTTGGCCACCTGATGCAAACAGCTAACTCATTGGAAAAGACCCTGATGCTGGGAAAGTTTGAAAGCAGGAAGAGAAGGGGATGACGGAGGGTGAGATGGTTGGACGACATCATCGATTCAGTGGACATGAGTTGGAGCAAACTCAAGGAAGTAGAGAAGGACAGAAAAGCCTGGTGTGCTGCAGTCCATGAGGTTGCAAAGAGTTGGACATGACTAAGTCACTGAACGCCAAAAGTGAAGATGAGGGGGTAGAAGTAAGAGACACTCTTGAGGCAGAACCATGTTCAGACATCTCAGAGGCAACACACCTTAGGTAAAAGAGTAGGAGAGGTGCAGTGGGCATGCTATTTTTTATCGTTTACATTTTTTACGGTTTCATGGAGGCAAAACCATGAAAGACACACTTTGGCACTGCTCCCCATCTACCTCCCAAATCCCGTCTTATGTAGAAAATTCTACTTATGTCACGAGGTGTATTTCAGATACATCTGTGGCTGTGTTTTAATTTCTAATCCAGCCCAATTGGCCTCATTGTTAGAATAAGTTCTCTCCAAATTCCAGAATTAGCGTTTCCATCTGTGTTTGAGAGATTTCGTCTTTATTCATATTTTCTTAAGTAGAGAAGTCAAGAAAGACCATTTTTGAACCTGCAAATCAGACCCAATTTTAACCACTGACGTATGTTTTAAATAGGAATTCATGACACTGTTATCTTAAGCTGTGTGCCCACTGCAATCGGGGAAGGCCAGTGACCTAACTAATTGAAGTGACTTGATAAAGTTATTTCTTAATGCTCTATTGTACATTTTACATTTGCAACTGTAGCTAATTGTATCGAACGTGAAATCTAATTAAAACCTCATTGTACCATCTGTGTTCTTTGGTTAAAGGACATGTACTATTAAACAAGTGTTGAAAAGGAGGTATTGAAAGAGTTACTTAAAATTCAATTCCTTCCATTCTCAAAGACTGGATGGTGGCAGAATGTAATACTCCATTGTTGTAGCCAGTCTTTAAAGGGTCCCCAGAGCCATAGTTAATTTTCCTATTAGTTACAGACTAAAGACTGTATCACCAGATTCAATCTCATAGTTTTGGCAATGGAGAGAGAGAAAATCACACACACACACACACACACACACACACACACGCACAAATCTATCCAGTAAAAAACTAAGAACCTTGGTAATGCACAGACATAATGGTCTTTTAAGGGTTTCATCTTTTCTTCTCTCACCGTGTTGAATGCATATGAGAAGTATTTTGTTAAATGGAAGACTCTGAGAATTTCCTCTGCCAGCAAATGGACCAGCCCATTAATTCTTGTAATTTCTCTGTGTTACATGGTGCAAAAGTCAGAGAGTAGGAAAGGAAGAAAATAGAGAAAGGATCCTATTGGAGTGACAGCCACACATCTGCAAAAAAATTAAGTGGCTACTCTAGTTTAGCTCACACCAGCATGGCCTACACTTAGTTCATCCCTCCTGTAACAGTCACATGATGTCTGGAAAGAAATGACTGGCGCTGAATCTTCGTTGAAATACTAAAAGTTAGTTTCAGTGGAAGTTTTCCTTCTCCTTCTCTGTTAAAATATCTAAGACATATTAAGGCATTTCTTCTTTGTAGGTCTTAGGCTTTTAAAAAGCCCCAGGGTGGCTTCCAGTTTATTTATATACCAGCAGCTGCAGTCATGACATCAAGATGCAATAAAAACCATCTCTCAGAAATGCAGGCACCTGTTGTTAAAGAAAGAAATCTAGGACACACAGGCAGGGGCTCTCGGATCCTAAACGATGGTGGGCACCCTGAGAAACTAGAGGCAGTTTTAGGGCAGAGAAGCCAGGGGTGCACACGTCAGTGGCCAAATGTCCCCTGCTTAGGCCTTTTGTTAAATTCACCTCCTTATTCACACACAGAAAGACGTCAATTTCTTTGTGCAATTCACCACAAAATTGTGATGGGACAAAGTTTGTTTTCTCTTTGTTTTTGAAGCTATGTATTCTGTTGCAGAGGACCCAGAAACACACCACACGTCCTTGACACATATTCGTGAGTGACACATATTCCACCCTGAGATGATCCAGTATGCTGCAGTCCAGGGTTTTTCTTTTTTTTTTCCCCATTGTATTTATTCATTTATTTATTTTTGGCTGAGTTGGGTCTTTGTTGCTATGCACTGGCTTTCCTCTACTTTCAGTGAGCAGGGCTAATCTCTAGCTGTGGTGTGCAGACTTCTCATTGCAGTGGCTTCTCTTGTTGAGGGCTCCAGAGCCTGGGCTTAGTTGCTCCTTGGCAAGTAGAATCTTCCCAGACCAGGGATGCAACTGTGTGCCCTGCATTGGCAGGTGGATTCTTAATCACTGAACCACCTCAGAAGTCCCCAATTATTTTTTAAACAATGGCTATCCCAAGTCAAGCAGGCTCCCATATGTGGGAGGCAAAACAGAACTGTGTTTTCACAGTTGAGGATCCTGAGGTCCACACAGGCTAAGTGATTTGCCTAAGATCACATATGGAAGCTGGTCCGGGCTGAACATCCAGCTGTTAGAGCAACTCTTAAGTTCCTTGGGCACACACACAGCTGAGTTTGAATTCCAATTTATCACTTGTTTTCTCTCTGAAACTCAGTCTCCTGGTCTATATATAGTTTGAGGTGGGATCAAATGTAATAATCTAAATCTGACACAACCAACAACATGAATGGCCATCCAGTCCTCAAGTCCTTTTCTTGAGCCCTGTTTGTGCGGAATTCAAACTAGAACATTCTGTGCTTTATAAAAATTGGCAAAATATATATTATTACATGAATGCAATTTTCTAGTGAACATTTTTCTTTCAAAATATGATATACATGAAGGTTAAAAGTGTGAGGATGTGTCAATATAAATATCAGAGCCATCTTTTTTTAAGGATTCGTGATTTGTTATGGAAAAGCAAGGTCTTCACCAGAGGGAACAAAAAGACAAAATAAATTGAGTCTGAAATTCGACTCTTCCCTGGGATCTTCCTTACAAAGGAATTTAAGCAAATAATTGGTTCAAGTTTTCTAGTTCAAGGTTCAAGTCTTCTAAGTTATTTTCTATCACAGACCAGGCACAATAAAAGAGAGTTTTCTGTCACTTCCCCTCATACCTCTATGGTGTCTGCTAAGAATATTAATAAAGGCTTGGCGTGCTTCATCCAGAGGCACAGAGCTTCTGGTGAAAACAACAAGAAAAGGGGTGGTATGATGGGTGCGAACCTTGGGTTGGACGGCAGTAGTCTCAGATGATTATATATATGAAGCAATGATTTTGTCTGTTAAGTTTTTTTTTCTTTAACCTTGTGTAGTGTACTGGAATTTCAGTCAATATAATCACCATCCTGGCAATGACTGAATTTAAAGGGAAACCAGTAGGATGCTAGGTTTTAAGAACAAATTTGTATGCAGATGACAATTAACACACCATCATAGTTATATAAAAAGCAAGTCTTGCTTTGAAAAACAAAAAGATCAGCCGTGAATATTCACTTACTTTCAAATGCTGTATGAGTAGACTAGTGATAGATGGGCACTATAAGTCAGTCTTAGACATAAAATATGAAACTGGTTTGCCCTTAGAGATCATCCAGATCAGGCATCCCAAGTGGATCTGTTTTCACTTTCCCACCCTAATTGATTGGTGATGGCTACCAGATTAGCCATGTTCAAAAGGATTATAGGGCTTTGTGTAGAAACAGGAGAACAGTGACTGGGATGGATTAACAATGTATCCTGATTCCAGCCTCCAGTTCTAGAAGTCCTTAATTCCTATAATTGTTGGGATTTAGCTGTTGAGAAAACAATCAACTTTTTTTCAGTTTTAGTATCTTTTATTAAAGTATAGTTGATTTACATTGTTGTGTTAATTTTTGCTGTTCAACAAAGTAACCGAGTTATACCTACATACATACATACATATATGTTATTTTTAATGTTGTTTTCCATTATGACTTATCATAGGATACGGAATATAGTTCTCTGTGTTGTACGGTAGGACCTTGTTTATCTGTTCCATAAATAATAGCTTACGTCTGCTAATCCCAAGCTCCCACTCAGCCCCTCCCCTAAACCCCTCCGCTTTGGCAATCACCAAAGGGGTTATAAATTTCTGTTCCTATTTCATGGATAGGTTCATTGGGGTCATAGTTTAGATTCCACATATGAATGATATCATTTGTCTTTTTCTGACTGAATTCACTTCGTATGATAATCTCTGGCTGCATTTCTGCTGCTACAGATGGCATCATTTTGTAATTTTTGTGGCTGAGCAGCATTCCTCTGTGTGTGTGTGTGTTACACCTTCTTTATCCATTCCTCTGTAGTTGGGCGTTTAGGTTGTCTCCATGTCTTGGCTAGTGTGACTAGTGCTATATGAACATGTATGAACAGGAGTGCCTGTATCTTTTCAAATTATAGTTTTGTCTGGATATTTGCCTAGGAGGGGGATTTCTGGATCATACGATCATTCTATTTTTAATTTTCTGAGGCACTTCCATACTGTTTTCCATAGTGACTGCACCAAGTTGCATCCTCACCAAGAATCTAGGAGGGCTCCCTTTTCTCCACACCCTCTCCAGCATTTGTCATTTGTAGACTTTTTGGTGATGGCCATTCTGACCAGTGTAAGGTGGTCCTTCATTATTGTTATAACTTGCATTTCTCTAAAATGAGCAACGAGCAGCTTTGTATGTGCCTATCAGCCTCCTGTATTTCTTCTTTGGAGAAATATCTTTTTAGATTCCCTGCCCATTTCTGAGGAGAAGGCAATGGCAACCCACTCCAGTACTCTTGCCTGGAGAATCCTATGGACAGAGGAGCCTGGTAGGCTACTGTCCATGGGGTCGTGATCGCGAAGAGTCGGACACGACAGAGCGACTTCACTTTCACTTTTCACATTCACGCATTGGAGAAAGAAATGGCAACCCACTCCAGTGTTCTTGCCTGGAGAATCCCAGGGATGGGGGAGCTTGGTGGGCTGCCGTCTATGGGGTCATACAGAGTCTGACACGACTGAAGCCACTTAGCAGCAGCAGCAGCCCATTTTTTGATTGGGTTTGTTGTTGTTGAGTTGTATGAGCTGTTTGTGTATTTTGGAAATTAAGCCCATGCCAGTCATATAGTTTGCAAACATTTTCTCCTATCCTGTAGGTTATCTTTTTGCTTTGTTTTTGGTTTCCTTTCTTGTGCAAAATTTTGCACGTTTGATTAGATGTCTTTTGTTTAGTTTTGTTTTTATTTCTATGGCCTTGGAAAACTGACCTAAGAAGACATTGGTATGATTTTTGTTAGATAATGTTTTGTCTGTGTTCTGCTCTAGGAGTTCTGTGTTATCATGTCTTATGTTCAGTCATTAAGCTATTCTGTTTTTTTGTGTGGTGAGAGGGTGTGTTCCAACTTGATTTACAGGTGGCTGTCCAACTTTCCCAACACCTCTTGCTGAAGAGAAGGTGTATTTTTCCTACTGTATATTCTTAAATCTTTTGTCAAACATTAGTTGACTCTAGGTGTATGGGTTCTGGGCTGTCTATTCGGTTCCATTGCTCTATATAAGCCCTTTTTTGTGTGCAAATACCACTCTGTTTTGATTACTGTAGCTTTGCAGTGTTGTCTGAACTTTTGGAAGTTTATCCATCCTGTTTTGTGCTTTATCTCCACCATTGCTTTACCAATTCTTGGTCTTTTTGGGTTCCATATGAATTTTAGCATTATTTGTTCTAGTTCTGTGAACAATTAACTTTTAAAAACTAAAATAAAGTAAAAATAGCTAAGTTATGGTCAAGGTAATGACTCTAAATTTTTTTGAGTATGACTTATGGAAGACATCTTGAAAACCTCTTTTTTTAATTGAACTATAATGTGCATATGTTATATATGTGTGTGTGTTATATTTTTTATATAACATACAGAATATTAATCTTAAGTATATAGCTTGGTGGATTTTTACATAGGTAAACACCTATGTAACTACCACCTTGATCACTTTGATTGATGCATCCCAGAAATTTCCCTTGAACCCCTTCCTAGTCAGTAACACGAGAAGTAACCACCATTCTGACTTTTGCAACCATTGATTGGTTTTGTATGTTCTTGAACTGCATAGAAATGGGATTGTACTATGTACTTGGACATCTTTTATCAATGTAGGTTTATTATCTGTCTCTGCACTGGCAACTTATTATTCACAGTAAGTTGACTGAGAGCCTCAGTTCAGTTCAGTTCAGTAGCTTAGTCGTGTCCGACTCTTTGTGACCCCATGAATCGCAGCACGCCAGGCCTCCCTGTCCATCACCAACTCCCGGAGTTCACTCAGACTCACATCCATCGAGTCAGTGATGCCATCCAGCCATCTCATCCTCTGTCGTCCCCTTCTCCTCCTGCCCCCAATCCCTCCCAGCATCAGAGTCTTTTCCAATGGGTCAACTCTTCACATGATGTGGCCAAAGTACTGGAGCTTCAGCTTTAGCATCATTCCTTCCAAAGAAATCTCAGGGCTGATCTCCTTCAGAATGGACTGGTTGGATCTCCTTGCAGTCCGAGGGACTCTCAAGAGTCTTCTCCAACACCACAGTTCACAAGCATCAATTCTTTGGCGCTCAGCCTTCTTCACAGTCCAAATCTTACATCCATACATGACCACTGGGAAAACCATAGCCTTGACTAGACGGACCTTAGTCAGCAAAGTAATGTCTCTGTTTTTGAATATGCTATCTAGGTTGGTCATAACTTTTCTTCCAAGGAGTAAGCGTCTTTCAATTTCATGCCTGCAGTCATCTTACAAATGGAAAAGTTTTGTACTTAATAAAAGAGATTGTTATGAAGAAAGGAAAGGTTGTGTTAGATCATATGCAAATCTCCAATAATTAAATTCTTACTCTTTAAAACAAGGCTAAGCTAACACATACACCTTAAAAAGGCTTTATGGAAAACCATATACTTTGAAAAGCTCTCTATACAAATAACTAGAAATGTTAGATAGAATATAGAAAACAACATTTTAAATTCACAAATGACCTCAAAAAGCCTCCACAGAAAATTGCCAAGGATGGGGAAGGAATAAAGAAAACTGAAAACCAAAAAATAGTAATTTCATAATCTACTTCTGCAGCTTCTCTGCAGTCAGGGGATGAGAGGAAACCACAGCCCACAGTCAGGGATAGAAGATGGTTTACTGTACCCTTTCCATATATGGTCCTGGTATTGAGACCTTGTCTTGAAACAGGATACAGCAAAAGGGGCAGTGTGCAGCAAACTGAAGACTAGAAAAACCACCTTTCAGCTGGCACAAGCTGATGACAAGGTTGTTAGAGCCTGAGTGAGCTCTTTGCAGACAAAAACAAAATCTACTTAGAATTCACAGACATAGTGGCCACCTTGCCTGGATTTAATAGCCCATGTGGTATGAAAACTCTTAAAGGGAAACTAACATACACATGGCCTTCCCCATGGAACACTTGGCAGACGCAACTGCATACATTTAATCTATATCTTCAGGATTGTCATGAACACACCCTTCTAAACATGTGTTCAAGTTCCAATTATAATTACAAGATAAATGAATGAGAATCCAGATAAATATATATTACTCATGACTTTTTTTAAATTAAGCATTTGTTTAATATATGAGATGACTTAGTTTAAACTATAAGTAAAAATTGTAAGAAATTAATTGAACTCCATCAAGAGGAGAAAGAAAAGAACAACATAAAATTCTATAATTAAGTATATATGTTCAATCCCTGGGTTGGGAAGATCCCCCGGGGAACCCACTCCAGTATTCTTGCCTAGAGAATCGCATGGCCAGAAAAGCCTGGCAGGCTACAGTCCATAGGGTTGCAAAGAGTTGGACTTGACTGAAGCGACTTAGCACAAGTACAATACACATATGTAAAACAATTACCTATGACTTGTGCAACTTAAACCAAGTATAAAATCATTGGTGAAATGGAACATAGATGTAAGGCAAGTTTCCAGATAAAATTCTGCAGAAATTATATAACCCACTATGATGTCTAATACAAAATAATTATATTATATATATACACACCAAAGTCACCACCAATTTAGTGGCTGAAAATGATGCACATTTATTATCTCAGTTTGTTGGATCAAGCGTCTTGGAACAGCCTAGTGGGTTTTCTCTGCTTCAGGGTCTCACAAGGCTGTTGTCAAGGTGTAGGTTAGAGCTACAGTCTCATCTGAAGTTCAGATAAAGAAGGATCCATCTTCAAGTTCACAGTTGTGGTCATCATCTAGTCCCCTGTGGGCCGTTGGACTGAGAGCTTGAGTCTCTTGCTGGCTAACTGCTGGCCAACAAGCATGTGTTTCTTGCCATGTGGGTCTTCTCAGTATAACCGTTTGTTCTCAAACCTTCAACAGAGAATATCTTCTAGCAAAATGGGTTAAAATCTTATGGAACACTATTACGATCATGATATTTGCCAAAGTCACAGGTCCCATTCACAATCAAGAGCAGGAATTCCATAGAGTATGAATACCAGGAAGCAAAAATCTTGGGGGCCATCTTTGAGTGTGTCTACCCCAGAAAGGACTTAGATTTTTAATATATTTCATAGTTACACAAAAAATGGCAATAAAAGTTCTTTTCCTCTCCTTCTCTTTCTTTTCTTTTCTCTTTCCACTTATACATTTGTCTTTCTGTAAAGCTGATGTTAACAGATTCTTCTGAAGTTGGGATAGCTGGTACCCATGACGAGACACATGGCTAACTGTCTATATCACACTGCATATTATAACTTGCGTGTCATTTCAACAAGGAAACCTTCCCTGGTGGCTCAGATGGTAAAGCATCTGCCTGTAATGTGGGAGACCCAGGTTCAATCCCTGGATCAGGAAGATCCCCTGGAGAAGGAAATGGCAACCCACTCCATGGAGAATTCCGTGGATTGAGGAGCCTGGTAGGCTACAGTCCACAGGGTCACAAAGAGTCGGACACGGCTGAGTGACTTCACTTCACTTCAACAAAGAAATTCCACCAGAAATTTGAGAGTGAATAATGTTTCCTAAATAATTAAGTATTTTAAAGAGAGAATAACATCTTTATAGAAAACAAGCTGAGTAGAAAAACAGGTCTCCAGAGAGATATTCCAAATTGTTTAGAGCTTCAACAAGTACAAGAGAGTATTGAAAGAATTAATTTACGCATGTTATTGACTACAAGTAACTCAAGCTAGGGACTACCGGACTGACAATAAATTTCTCCTCTCATGGATTTGTCCAAAATTTCCTTACTATACTGTACATCTGCAGGATGAATTTTTTAGTGGAAGTGATCATTTGTATCTATTCCATTGTCTCTTGGAAAGACTGATGTCTTTCAAACAGCCAGGGCTCATTAATTCAGACTACTTCTTAGCCCAGCCAAAATATTCAGAAATAGCTATATTCATACAAAAGAAGATCACATAAGTTATTAATATATAAAAACCAATATATTTTAGATTATTGGAGAATGTAATATTATAATTTATTAAGTCCCTATATTAAGAGTGATGTTACTTTCTATAGTTAAATATAATAACTGAAGCTGTATCAACAAAGACATACTTAGTTTTGGAATCAGCAAGACCTGTTTTAAGAATTTATATCTTTTGCTCATTAACTTACTTCCTTTTTTCTCTTTTAATTGCCTTGGACTTATTGGTTTGAAATGACTGAATGCTTTGACATTTTATTAATGTTAATTTAACTAAAAGATCTTTATTCTTTTGCTCCAAACCAAGTTATTTCTGAGAAATTTGTTTATAGACTCCAGACAGTCTTAAGTTCCAGCTCAAAATTGTTAGGATGGCTTCAATCAAAAAAGAGGCAAAGTCTAGGTGTCCTTCCTAAGAATCACTTGTCTGGAATCTTAGGTATTGTTTCTTCTCCTTAAAAACTGTGTTAAGCAATCTTACAGCTCTCAGATTTGCTCTTTGTTAAACAGAGGAGTCCTGGGATAGTTTCAAAACATTTCCGCTTAGAGCACTTCCACTTACCCCTAATTTATATGAAGGACTGCTGTATCAATCAGAGAAATGACAGAAGTATTAATGTATCAGGAAAGCCTGAATTTGTCAGTATAGGCATGTGGATGCTTTGGGATTATAAAAGCCCGATCTTGGAAAGAAGAGATGAGGTTTAACAAGGAAAAGGGTAGATTACTATCCAATTATTTATGTCCCTAAAAGCTAGAGTAATATTTTCAAAAAATCCCTCTCCTTTTCTTTCTTTCTTATAGCTGTCTTGTCATTTTCTCGTGCTTTGGGGCAAAGTTCAAATTTCTTAAAATGTTCTGTAGAGTTTTGCTCTGTTTGACTCACACATAACAATTGAAAGATGAGCTTAATGCTTTAATGATGGATGAAGCACTATGCACTACCCCAGTCCTTATCTGGGGTAACCAAACTGACTGAGAAGATGCAATCAGTGAAAAAAAAAAAAAAAAACACCTCTGTGAGCTATTTGGGCTTTCTGGACAGACCACAGGAAAGTGAAATGTCGCCCTGAAGGCACTGGACTCCTGCCCCATGGAAGGGTTTGTGTGCCGTGTGCACTTATGTCCCCTGACTTTTCACTCTGGCTTCTTCCCCAGCTCCTCAATGCAGTGTGTTCTCTTCCACCACAGTGTCCTTGCACATGCTCTTCCCTTTACATCAAAACACACTCCCTGAATTCACAACCTCTCTCTCCTCCCACTCACCATCTCTCCATCTTTTTCTTTAGTTAACACTGTTCCTTTAGACCTGAACTCAATGTCTACTTGTTCAAAATAGCTTTCCCTGGCTTTTAGGATGAGTTTTAATGTCAACTTTACCACATTTCAAAGCAACATGCACCTCTTTTCACTAGCAATGGACATAATTGTGATTTTCTCTAGTTTGTGTGACTATCTGTTTAATGATCATCTGTTTCATTAGGGGTTATAAGCAGCATCAGACCCTTGTCTGTTTTGCTGATTGTTTTAAGTCCCTTCCAATAGTAGAGATCAATAAATTTTATTACTGAATTCATGTATCATATCTTTACCATATGTTGTCTCTGCTACTGCTAAGTCGCTTCAGTCGTGTCAGACTCTGTGTGACCCCATAGACAGCAGCCCACCAGGCTCCCCCGTCCCCGGGATTCTCCAGGCAAGAACACTGGAGTGGGTTGCCATTTCCTTCTCCAATGCATGAAAGTGAAAAATGAAAGTGAAGTTGCTCAGTCGTGTCCGACTCTAGCGACCCCATGGACTGCAGCCCACCAGGCTCCTCCGTCCATGGGATTTTCCAGGCAAGAGTACTGGAGTGGGGTGCCATTGCCTTCTCCATATGATGTCTCTAACTACTATCATACAATGTAGATAGTTACTTGGTAATGATAGAGGTTGGAAATAACTTGAAAAGAGGACACTGTACTGTCCACACCAAGACAAAGGCTTCCTGTGATATACAGGTGGGTTTTTTGATGGACTCAGGGACTGCAGGATCTTTACTTTCCATGATGAAAATTATAGCCTGCCTGATTAGTCTTTGTCATCACTTAATGATCAAGAGTAAGATAACAAAAGAGGGAGAATTCAGTGGGGAAGGAAATAATAACGCAAAAGCAGATTTATGCCCCCTTCCTCCAAAACCTACCAAAATATATCAATAAAAGTTTAAAATGTACCAATACTATAAAACCCCATACGACTCAAATTTCACCAATGAATAAGTAATGGAAAAATATTGTCTTTAAAATCAAAATGAAGCATGAACACCTCAGTGACAGCCCTGTGAGAAAGGATGTGAATGGAGGAAATCCACTTGCAGATTAGATGTAAAGAAGCCAAAAATTCCTTTATAAAAACAAACAAACAAACATTCTTGCCACTGTGGATAACTAGGGACACAAAGAAGGAGGAAAAAATTCTTTAATTTGCCATTTATTTTAACATGGCCAGGAGAAATAACAGGAGTGAGTACAAAGAAAATTCTCTCTAATCATTAATAAAAACACATGAAAGGGGCCTTTTGAAAATCTTTCTTCCAGTGATGGCTAAGTGCTCAATATCTAAAACCTTAAAGCACTGACTGCCTTCTCCTTTAAATCTGCTCTGTTTCTCGTCATAACAAAAAAGAAGATAGAAGAGTAGCATTGAAATAAAACTCAAAGATAAGACTTCCCTTGTGCTCCAGTGGCTAAGACTTCATGCTGCCATTGCAGGGGCCTGGGTTCAGTCTTTGGTCAAGGAACTAGTTTCTGCATGCTGCAATTAAGACCTGACATAGCCAAATAAATAAATAATTATTTTATAAAAAAAAAAAAAAAGGAAAGAAGACTCAAAAGTGATGGCATACACAGGGCTTAGACAAAGAACAAAATCAGTCAGGGAAGACCACAAATAAATGGTCTGGGTAAAGATACACATATGTTTTGTTATTTTCTAGGTGAAGATATTATAGAACACCATATAATGACATTGGTAAATAACAGCATAATTAGAAAATTTTAAAAACTCGTCTCCTTGGATATACTTTAAACTTTCTCTTGAACAACTTCTGAATTGCAGAGAAAATCAAAATCCCCAGTGGTCACAGTACTGAAAGCCAGTGGACATTGGAGCTCAGGTGTTTAATCCAAGTAGGCAGCCTCCCATGGGAAAGAACAGGATGGAAACTTGGAAAGTCACGATGGAAGGGCACGCAAGAGATTTCTGGCCCAAGGAAAAGAATAGATGAACAGAAGTTAGACAGTGCATTCCAAAATTTTCTTGGATACAAGGAATCAGATAGATTTTGACAAATAGCCAAATACATTTAGAAGTAGATACTTTGGTACATAAGCTACAATGGTGGGTTCTTAAATAGGAAAATAAGACACAAAAGCTAGTGTTGCAGGAATATCAGTTTGGCCATTGTTCAGGTCAATTCAGTTCAGTCACTCAGTCGTGTCCGACTCTTTGCGACCTCATAGAGCAGAGCACGCCAGGCCTCCCTGTCCACCACCAACTCCCGGAGTTTACCCAAACTCATGTCCATTGAGTCAGTGATCCCATCCAACCATCTCATCCTCTGTCGTCCCCTCCTGCCTTCAGTTTTTCCCAACATCAGGGTCTTTTCCAATAAGTCAGCTCTTCACATCAGGTGGCTAAACTATTAGAGTTTCAGCTTCAACATCAGTCCTGCCAATGAACACCCAGGACTGATCTCCTTTAGGATGGACTGGTTGAATCTCCTTGCAGTCCAAGGGACACTCAACAGTTTTCTCCAACACCACAGTTCAAAAGCATCAACTCTTCGGCACTCAGCTTTCTTTACAGTCCAACTTTCACATCCATACATGACTACTGGAAAAACCACAGCTTTGACTATGTGGACCTTTGTTGGCAAAGTAATGTCTCTGCTTTTTAATATGCTGTCTAGGTTGGTCATAACTTTTCTTCCAAGGAGTAAACATCTTTTTATTTCATGGCTACAGTCACAATCTGCAGTGATTTTGGAGCCCCCCAAAATAAAGTCTGACACTGTTTCCACTATTTCTCCATCTATTTGCCATAAAGTGATGGGACTGGATGCCATGATCTTAGTTTTTTGAATGTTGAGCATTAAGCCAACTTTTTCACACTCCTCTTTTACTTTCATCAAGAGGCTCTTTAGTTTTTCACTTTCTGCCATAAGGGTGGTGTCATCTGCATATCTGAGGTTATTGAGATTTCTCCCAGCAATCTTGACTCCAGCTTGTGCTTCTTCCAGCCCAGCGTTTCTCATGATGTATTCTGCAAAGAAATTAAATAAGCAGGGTGACAACATACAGCCTTGATGTACTCCTTTTCCTATTTGGAACCAGTCTGTTGTTCCATGTCCAGTTCCAACTGTTGCTTCCTAACCTGCATACAGGTTTCTCCAGAAGCAGGTCAAGTGGTCTGGTATTCCCATCTCTTTCAGAATTTTCCACAGTTTATTGTGATCCACACAGTCAAAGGCTTTGGCATAGTCAATAAAGCAGAAATAGATGTTTTCTGGAACTCTCTTTCTTTTTCAATGATCCAGTGGATGTTGGCAATTTGATCTCTTGTTCCTCTGCCTTTTTGAAAACCAGCTTGAACATCTGGAAGTTCATGGTTCACGTATTGCTGAAGCCTGGCTTGGAGAATTTTGAGCATTACTTTACTACTAGCATGTGAGATGAATGCAACTGTCCAGTAGTTTGAGCATTCTTTGGCATTGCTTTTCTTTGGGATTGGAATGAAAACTGACCTTTTCTAGTCCTGTGGCCACTGATGAGTTTTCCAAATTTGCTGGCATATTGAGTGCAGCACTTTCAAGCATATTCTTTTAGGATTTGAAATAGCTCAACTGGAATTCCATCACCTCCATTAGCTGTGTTCATAGTGATGCTTCCTTAGGCCCACTTGGCTTCACATTCCAGGATGACTGGCTCTAGGTGTTGATCACACCATCATGATTATCTGGGTCATGAAGATCTTTTTGTTTACAGTTCTTCTGTATATTCTTGCCACCTCTTCTTAATATCTCCTGCTTCTGTTAGGTCCATACCATTTTTGTCCTTTATTGAGCCCATCTTTACATGAAGTGTTCCCCAGGTGTCTCTAATTTTCTTGAAGAGATCTCTAGTCCTTCCCATTGTATTGTTTGGCTTTATTTCTTTGCACTGATCACTGAGGAAGACTTTCTTATCTCTCCTTACTATTTTTTGAAACTCTACATTCAAATGGTATATCTTTCCTTTCCTCCTTTGCTTTTTGCTTCTCTTCTTTTCACAGCTATTTTTAAGGCCTCCTCAGACAGCCATTTTGCTTTTTTGCATTTCTTTTTCTTGGGGATGGTCTTGCTCCCTGTCTCCTATATAATGTCATGAACCTTCATCCATAGTTCATCAGGGACTCTGTCTATCAGATCTAGTCCCTTAAATCTGTTTCTCACTTCCACTGTATAATCATAAGGGATTTGATTTAGGTCATACCTGAGTGGCCTAGGGGTTTTCCCTACTTTCTTAAATTTGAGTCTAAATTTGGCAATAAGGAGTTCATTATCTGAGCTGCAGTCAGCTCCCGGTCTTGTTTTTGCTAACTGTATAGAGCTTCTCCATCTTTGGCTGCAAAGAATATAATCAATCTGATTTTAATGTTGGCCATCTGGTAATGTCCATGTGTAGAGTCTTCTCTTGTGTTTTGGAAGAGGATGTGTGCTATGACCAGTGCATTCTCATGGCAAAACTCTGTTAGCCTTTGCCCTGCTTCATTATTCTGTACTCTGAGACCAAGTTTCCTTGTTACTCCAGGTGTTTCCTGACTTCCTACTTTTGCAATCCAGTCCACAATTGGCCATTGTGGGCAGAGTAAATGGAAAATCAGGAAATATCAGTTTGGGCATTAAAAAAAAAGAAGTTAGCATACAGTCTAGTTTGGTGGCTTTAGGATTAAAAGTAAGTGGTTTATACTGTATGATCATTTTATCCAAGTGAGTGAAAGTTGCTCTGTCATGTCCGACTCTGTGACCCCATGGACTGTAGTAGCCCTTTTATCTGTGTATCTTTGAGCAATCGCATTCCAGTCTTGGGGCACCTTTTTCTCTAGAAGACTTTTAAAGGGTAGAAATCACTTTAGTGATATAGTAACAAATTGCCAAATTATCCTTCAGAACACTTGTATTGATTTATAGTGTGTGTGTGTTAGTCACTCAGTCATGTCCAACTTTTTGTGACCCCATGGGTTGTAGCCCTCCAGGCTCCTCTTTGCATGGAATTCTCCAGGCAAAAATACTGGAATGGGTTGCCATTCCCTTCTCCAGGGGATCTTCCCAACCAGGGATGGGACTTGGGTCTCCTGCATTGCAGGCAGATTCTTCACTGTCTGTGCCACCAAGGAAGCCTGCATTGATTTATACTGCTCAGTATTAGGTATGAAATTGTCAGTTTCCCTGTGATTATCACTTGTTTTCTTTTGAAGTCTCATAGGCCACTGAGAGGTTCTTTCCGTTATCTTAGAATGCCCTGCAAACATCTCTGTCACCAAACTCATCATATTTTTAATCTGTTTCTGTGTCTGTCCTAGGACTTCAAGTGCCTTTCATTTCAGCATTTCTGTTATCTTTGTAATTTTCTCACATTTTGTCAGCATGGGGATCTCTGAGAATAAAATTGAAGAGAAGGTCTCAGAGGAGCACAATTAGATGAATGATATTGTAGGACCAAATGAAAGAAGATGGCACATAAATGCATGGATTTGATCAGCAAGAGGAGTTTATTTAAAGAAAATAGAATTGATAGACTACTAAGGATGAAACCTGGATCCCCTGACATGCCTAATAGACATAAAGCAGGAAAAATTATGTAGGCAATGATTGTCACAGTCAGAAATACGTTCACCATTGGAAGGACTGGTAGATTTGGCCCCTGATTGCAACGATAATCTGTCTACAAAAATATGAAGAAACAGAGAGGCAGTATAATAATAGGAGGTGACTCTGAGTGAATGAAGCAATTCCGTGAAATCCCAGGGGAGAATTGTTTTGGTTTAACTTGGGAAGTTTCTGAGGAGAGGTCGTTAGTTAGGAATGCAGGGGTGCACTAAAGTAGAAGAAAGAAGATAAAAGAGAGAAAAAGCTAGTGCCTGGGAAGTATATATTTGTCTTTAAACAAACTGAGAAAACCAATAGGTCTGTACAAGAGCAGAGAAGACAATGAAGAGTTAAACATTTGACAAAATAATAGTCTAATTAAAGAACATAGGGCTATGAAAAGAGGCAAATGTCTTCCACTCACGTGGAAGAATAAAGCGAGATATCACAATTTCAAAGTTAAAATCATTTTGGCGTCATAACCAGGAAATAATCTTAATAGTCATATTGTTAGATGGTTACTTTACTTATAATTAAGAGAGGTGCCATATTTTAAATAAATGTGTAACATCTGGAATATAAGTCTGTTCAATTAGCATATAATATAGAATTTAATGAAACTTCTTTATTACAGTTATTCCTTCATGAAAAAATAAAAATAGGGGAAGAATTTATTAATGAAGACAACTGAGATGGGATTTGCTCCTATAGATCCAAAGTCTCCCGAAGATCAGAAACCTTCAGTTAATTCCACTTGTATATCGCCATCATGTACACTCAGGACAGATTTTTCAAGCTCTCTGTAGATAAAGCTTATTGCAAAGCTTATAACAAATTATATACTGTATCATAGACGTTAGTCTGCATGCTACAAAATTAGAGTCTTATTGACTGGGGTTTTCATGAGTATGTATTCATTAACCAAAGACCTTACAGCAGGTAGGAATTGAATACACCTGGCAGGGGTACCAACTCAGTATGCCGGGTATTCAAGTATGCGGAAGAAACTGAGACCGGAAGTAACTAACTGAGACCGGAAGTAACTAACTGAGACCGGAAGTATCACAACCAAATGTTCCGTGGGGGAGGGGCATCCTTTGTCTCTGTGAAAGGTTGCTGCCAGAGTCCACGATTCTGGATCTCTCTGCTCTTACTTTTGCTGCTTGTTGTCACTTTACAATGCCCTTCACAATAAGCTGCCTGATTCCTCAACGTCTCTTTCAAGTGGGAAAGACAGCATTCACCTCCTCTCCCTGACAAAAGAGAAGGACCTTCATTCTGGTACATGCATATCTCAACATCAATTTCTTGATGCTTTCTCAGTGTACTGACCTGAGTTTCTCTGCTCTTCACCCAGGACTGCCCATTCTGTTGAGCATTCTTATTCCTGATTGAAAGACTAGCTGTGGTAACCAAGGGCACTCAGGGGTGAACTTCTGACATCAACACTCGGGATAGAAGCCTGTCCCACACACCCTTTCTCTAGCCTCCCCTGAACCACTCCCTTTTCCAACTTTCCTATTTCCAGCAAAGAGTCTAATGTTCCTCCGTTTGCAAAAATTGCAAACAGTAGAATTCAAGGATTGAAAACTCAAAAATAATGAGACTTCCTTGGTGGTCCAGTGGTGAAGATTCTGTCTCCAATGTAGGGGGCCCGGGTTCAATCCCTTGTAAGGGAACTAGATCTCATATGTTGCAGCTAAGACCCAGCACAGCCAAACAAATAAATTTTTAAGGAAACCTCAAAAATATGAAGAAACATTGCAAAATATCTACATTCTACATTAGAAACTGGTTTTGTTGTAAATTCAAAATTCCTTCAGTTAGGACTGGTTCTCTAGAGAACCTAGTTAATAATGAGGCTTCATTTGTACCCACTGGGAAAGCTCCATGATAGATTAAAGATGTCTGGTTCAGTCATCAGACTAGTGTGAGGTCGCTTGTGCTGGAAATGACACGTTCTGATTATAGCTGATTGGCCTTTTTATCAGTGCAAGGGTCTAAGGTTCTAAGCATTTAAATAACTATCTTTTGAATACACAGCTGGTGGATCTCACTGCTGGAAAGAAACACCAGATTTTCTGAGTCCTAGGAACATAATGTCCATGTATCAAAGGAAATCTAATTCTAAGAGTCACATTATCTTTGCTTATTCCATATTAAAGCAGATCTCATTCACAATTCCTTCAAACTTTCCCTTCTCCAGTTTTCTGTTTTTCCAGCCCTTGAAGTATAACATTTTCTTCTCACACAAACATTATGTCAAGCTCCTGGTAATTGTTTTTCTTGTCTTTCACTACTGCTCCAATCAACCCTCTTCTTAGATAAATCTAATACACTATTAGCATAATCTTGATCCCCAGCTTTAAAAACAATCAAAAATATAAATATTTCAAAGATGAAATAAGTCCCTCCGACTACATTTTAAACTCTTTTATGAAGTCAGACTTTTTGTTCAGTCCCTCAGTCATGTCCAGCTGTTTGTTACCCCCATGGACAGCAGCACGCCAGGCTTCCCTGTCCTTCACCATCTCCCAGAGCTTGCTCAAACCCATGTCCATTGAGTCAACTATCTCATCCTCTGTCATCCCCTTCTCCTCCTGCCTTCAATCTTTCCCAGCATCAGGGTCTTTTCTCATAAGTTAGTTCTTCGCATCAGGTGGCCAAATTATTGGAGCTTCAGCTTCAGCATCAGTCCTTCCAATGAATATTCAGGACTGATTTCCTTAAGGATTGACTGGTTGGATCCCCTTGAAGTCCAAGGGACTCAAGAGTCATCTCCAACACCACAGTTCAAAAGCATCAATTCTTTGGCAGTCAGCCTTCTTTATGGTCTAACTCTCACATCCATACATGACTACTGGAAAAACCATAGCTTTGACTAGACAGACCTTTGTCGGCAAATAATGTCTCTGCTTTTTTATATGCTGTCTAGGTTGGTCATAGCTTTTCTTCCCAGGAGCAAGTATCTTTTTTAATTTCATGGCTACAGTCACCATCTGCAGTGATTTTGGAGCCCAAGAAAATAAAGTCTGTCACTATTTCCATTGTTTTTCCATTGTTTCCCCATCTATTTGCCATGAAGTGATGGGAACAGATGCCATAATCTTAGTTTTCTGAATGTTGAGTTTTAAGCCAGGTTTTTCACTCTCGTCTTTCACTTTCATCAAGAGGCTCTTTAGTTCTTCACTTTCTGCCATAAGGGTGGTGTCATCTGCATATCTGAAGTTATTGATATTTCTCCCAGCAATCTTGATTCCAGCTTGTGCCTCATCTAGTCCAGCATTTCACATGAATATGTAACTCGGCATAAAAGTTAAATAAGCAGGGTGACAATATACAGCTTTGATGTACTCCTTTCCCAATTTTGAACCAGTCTGTTGTTCCATCTCTGGTTCTAACTGTTGCCTCTTGACCTGCATACAAATTTCCTTGGAGGCAGGTCCGGTGGTCTGGTATTCCCATCTCTTTAAGAATTTTCCAGACGTTGTTGTGGTCCACACAGTCTAAGGCTTTTAGTGTAGTCAGTGAAGCAGAATTAGATGTGGTTTTTTTTTTTAGAGTTCTCTTGCTTTTCCTCTGATCCAACGATGTTGGCAATTTGATCTGTGGTTGCAAGAAGTTAGACTACTACTTGGGAAAAATGTATTTCCTACTGTGACCCAGTGGGTCACATACTCACTGGCTCATTTTGTTTTGTCATATATGCGATGATGGCGTCATAATTTCTACCTAGCTAAATCCTTCACTTGGTTTTTCTCCCCAGTTGTTGTCAACTGCCTTTTTACCTCTTTCCTGTAGCTGACACTAGCTCACTACACAAACATCCAGACACATAGATTCACAGTTCACCTTCTACACAACAGAAATCGCATGAGTGCTGCATAGGTGAGGTGAAATAACTAGAAAAGCTAAGCGTGACATGAGGACTTTGGCATATCAGAAACCACAAAGAATGTGCTCTCAGATCTATACTATACATAGTAAGAAACCCAATAAATATTTTTCTGATAATGACGTTGATATAAAAAATTGTTGTTACTCAGTTTGGCCATAATTTTATTAGCTTGAAGTCTATCTACATACTGATTTTCTCCCAAAATAGACCCTTTAGACTCCCTAGACAATTCTTTTCATTACTTTTCTGAAATTGATCAATTTCATCCCTGGCTTGTTTGACAGTCACCAAGGAAATTGAATTGCTTTTCAACAAGTAAATGGGTTCCCCCTCCTTTTCCTACTTGAAAGAAAATACTTCTTTGCAGCACAAATAAACCCCACACCTGTCCATTTCTACAATACAAAAATTATTTGAGGAATCTGCTCAACTGGAAAATATATTGGGGTAAGAAACTACGCGCAAGTCAAGAAAGGCATTAGGGTAAAAAATAAATCCGACAGAGTCTGTATCTATTTATTCCTTGTATAAAGGACAGCTGTGGCACCAAAAGTTCCAGTTATTTTGGGTATCTCTTTACCATAATCCTGGGTCGGGTGAGGTTGGAGGGAGTGGAGGGGGGGAAGGGAAAATCTAAACTAGATATACTATGATGTTTTTTCCTTTAATGTCTGTTTGGTATTTTTTGGTTTGTTTGTTTTGATTAATGTTTAAAAAATTAGAAAATATGATTAGTTGATAATGGTTAAGTTCTGGATACATGTAATCCTGCAGAATTCTATAGTTTATTTGTATCCCCTAAAGATCATGCACGGTGTCACTTTCAGCATTTAGGAAGCGTATTTGCGCATAATACGTATAAATCTTGCATAATTGCTTTCCCTTGCTCCCATGGGTCCTGTCATGGAATCTGCATCGTGGCCTTCCCCTCTGCGGTCAGCTCATAGCCCTCTCTCTGGGGTGACCCTTCTGGTGAGGTGGCTTTCTGGGACAGAATTCTCTGCCCATGGTGTCCTTGTTCTCTGTGCCCAGTATGATCAACTGCGGGTTTTTATTTTCCTAGGAGTTCTAGAATCCAGCTCACTATGATCCACTTGCTGTCAACCCAGGAGTTATTCTCCTGAGATGATTCTTGAGTTCTGTTCTTCTACGGCAGAAATAGGTTTGCAAGTGAGTTGTCAGTTTAGGATGTCTAACTTTAGGACTCTGTTTATTTATGCTTTCCAAATGGACACTGCTTGATATCATCATCATCAAAATAATGCATGGTCTTTAAACAAACAAGTGAAATATAGTAAGTAATACATGAAGTGAAAATGTATCTTTTCAACTCATCCTCTTCTGTAAACAATTATTTAAAATTAAATGCTGGGACTTCGGTGGTGGTCCAGTGATTAAGAAACCATCTTCCAATGCAGGAGATACATGTTCAATCCCCAGTAGGGAAGCTAAGATCCCACATGCTATGGAACAACTGAGCCCACACACCAAAGCTGAGACCTAACACAGCCATAAATAAATAAATACTAAAATTAAATACTGCTAGCAGGTTGATTGATATAGTCCCAGACATTAAAATTTGTGTAAGCATGTATGAACATAAGCTCATATTATTAATGCATATAATATACATTCATATAATATATTTAAATTATATAGCAACATACATAAGCATAGTCTTTTGGAAATGTCTTCCCTTCTTTAACTGTAAATATCTTTAATTTAAATGTTAATATTTACATGCCAATATATACAGATCTACATTTCTTTCCTTTTTTTGACTGCAACAGGTTATGTGGATGCACCACTATTTCTTTTTCATCTCATTAAAAAATACATACATTTCTCCTCAGAAAATATGCAAATCACAGGGAGTGGAGTGAAATATTCATAGTATTAAAAGAATGAATCCACCAGCTATAAAAATAGTCCACAATTACAAAAACTTTGAAATACTGTTGAGAATAAAGTCACAGACATATGAAAGATGAAATGTAAGACCTCACTGTGGGGCTTCCAAGTTGACTCACTGGATAAAGAATTCTCCTGCAATGCAGGAGACACAGGAGATGACAGTTTGATCCTGGGTCAGGAAAATCCCCTGGAGAAGGGCATGGCAACCCACTCCACTATTCCTGCCTGGAGAATTCCATGGACAAAGGAGCCTGGTAGGCTACAGTCCATAGGGTCACAAAGAGCCTGACACAGTTGCAATGACTGAGTGCAGGACCATGATGTCCACCATTCCATGTTCACACGTTTGAAAATCATGATGGAAGATGTTTTTCAGAGATTATAAGTTTGAGATGCTGTGCATGTCTCTATAATGTTATTTCATTTAAATCTCTACTGTATTTGCAGAGATAAATTTCATATGGACATCTATTTCCGGAGTAATTTTTACAAATGAGTTTAACAAATTGGTCTAAAATGTCAGTTCTGAAATAGATAATGCATTACAAGAAACACACTTGGAGTTTTAGAAAATAAAGATTATTGCTGAAATTATGTCTTATTTAAAAATTTAACACTCATCTTTCTTTGTTGGTCTTTAGTGATAAGAGTTCCAATGGATTCTGTTTATTTACTAAAGAAGTATTCATGGTGGGAATGCACAAATAGAATCTACTGGAAACAACAGGAGGTGTTGTATTCATGCTATGCGTGTCTCTAGAATGTTATTTAATTAAAATACACATATTTTATTTGCAGAGATAAGTTTGCAATGATGATCAGTTGCAAATAAAAACCTTAGCCTAGATAGTTTTATGGATGAAGTCTATCATACCTTCAAAGCATGATAATGCCTTCAATATTAAGTTCTAGAACATAGAAAAATTCAAGCTTTCCCATTAATATTATACAACTAGCATAACCCTAAAAGTAAATTACATTAGGAAAATAGCCTAACAGAAATGTGAAGACCAATCTCAACTAGAATATACATATAAAGTTTAATTAAAAACCATCCCAACTCAAATTTATATTATATACTATTAATAAATAATATTTGGAAAGAAATCAAAAGTTGTTTGACATAAAAAAAACCTTACTAATATAATTCAATCTATTAATTCTTAAAAAGGAATCTTCTTATTTTTTAAAAAGGACATTTGATGATATTTGACACACATTTTTGATAGAAAATCACTACTCTTGTTAAAAATATTCCTTCAGTTCAGTTCTGTTCAGTTCAGTCGCTCAGTCATGTCCGACTCTTTGCGACCCCATGAATTGCAGCACGCCAGGCCTCCATGTCCATCACCAACTCCCAGAGTTTACTCAGACTCACATCCATCGAGTCAGTGATGCCATCCAGCCATCTCATCCTCTACTTCCAATAATATCCCCTCAAAATTTTTATCACATGTTGGCTCCACTTTTATGTATTTTTAATTTAAGTTAGCCTGCATAATGATCTATTTCCATCTTTTGCTTAATACTAGGCTGTATCTTACTTCTATGTGTGTATATATATTTACATGATATACAACATATATTATTATATATTTAAAATAATATATACTTTATAATATATAAAAGTTATATATCTGTATAGATACTATATATTATCTTTTATATTTATCTTTTTTGTATTATAAAGTATATATTGTTCACCAGGCCATTTGCCTTTTATGCATTAGTATGGTGCCATGTCAGGAAAGAACTTATGAGCCATCGGTTCAAAATCACTTATGATGCTGTATGTCAGGCATGAAACTCTTTAAGGATACAGACATGAATAAATCATAGGCCTTGCCCTTGAGGAGCTCACAGTCTAAGTAAAGATAACAGGTCTATAATGTACATCCATAGTGGCTTTGCTTCGAGAGGAAAATTATTTTCTCTTACAAGAGTCACTTGCACTAGCAGTGAAGTCCTGTCTTAATTTAAATCCTCAGCAGAATACCCATCACATAAATGACAACTTGGGCAAGTCCTCCACTCTGGAGTGTATGCCTAGATTTTGAATTTCAGCTTCCCCTTGAGCCCAGTTCAGTGGATGATAGTGGATTGATTCTCACATCAAAAAGAACTCAGAGCTATACATACTTAACCTTTGGAACCAGCTACTGCTAAAAAATAATAAGCAACTCTTAGGAGGGAAAAAGTGTTGCTTGAAATTCTGCAGTTCTTTTAATCTTGTGAAGCATGGGCTATAAATCAATAAATAACAATAACATCAAGAGGTGCAATTACATTTTCTATCCACTTAGAAACTGGAAAGAAGTCCTTGGTTCCAACAGCTTTCTTCCTTTAAAGTAATAACAGACTAAGTCTTTACTTCTGCAACTAGGGCATGAGCCTGGGTCTAGGTTGGTGTCCTTTCACTGAATTGGAAATAGTGTAACACAAATTGATGGAAAGATACATCTATGCCAAGAGATTCTTTCCTCAAACTCTCTCAAATTAGAAACATATACATCTTTAGTTATGTCTTAAGTAGCTCCAAAAAGTAGACATTTATGCAAAAAGTTTTAGACATAGTTGGAGTCTTAGTGGTCAAGTAAATCATTTCAAGTGAGGAAAGTCACTTACTTAAAGCAACGTGGCTAATTTTGGAGGTATTTGATTCCTAATTCTGAACTAAATGCAAAAAATTCTTGCTAAGAATTGAACCAAATTTGGTACAATATCAGTAATTTTCTTATCTTTTTGTAGTTAATTCCCTCCAAGCCAAAGGTAGTTTTAATTTCTCAATTAAGAATAGTCATGTCCTTTCCCTTGATTGGTTTGATTAGAAAGGTAATGAGATTTACCCCCATGGAACAGGTCTCATCACACTGTTCAATTTCAGGTGTGAAATAATATGCCTAAATATCCCAATGAAAACTGTCCAATGGATGTGTGTGTGTGCACAGAGCTCAACAATGTATTTCCTTCTTTTTGAAAGAAATTGTTCTTTCCCCTACTACCTGAGTTGTTCAAGTGAGCAGTGTGATGGAGAGTGTGAAACTAGGGAATAAATCCTGAGACCCACGGATCATAGAAGTCAAGGAGAAAGGGAGGATTCATCAGCTGGTTAAGTGGGATGGGTTGGAATAATAAATAAACATAGGTGGAATTACATCCGTGACTGATGAAAACTTCATCTAAGTTATTGAAGATGAAGTTATTGAAGATGTGTCTGCACAGGGTAGATTCAATGGGGAATCTGCAGTGGCTAGGAGAGCTTGTGTTTATAGAGATAGGATTCTCAGGTGCACTGATTTCGCTCCAACTCAAACCTTTTTTTTTTCCCTCTCTCTCATTAACTGCTTTTCTCAGCCATAATGAACAACCAGACTTAGAATTTTTAGTTTCATTCATCAAGTAGAGAGAATCCTAAATGGCTATTTGCTGGGTAAATGATCCTTTTAAAGAGATATAAACAGGTGATGGACGCACCCTCACTCCAGTGGAGAGAGAAATTGAGCACCAGGGTACCCAGGGCCTACCCCCTCCTCCATGCCTCCTGGGTCGGAGGTTTTGGCTGGAGCAAATTACGTGGTTCAGAAACTCTCTCTCTGTTCAACTGTTTCTCTCGGATTCTCTCCTACCTTTTGATTGTACAATAAAACTCATATACAGAAAACCAGACAAAACAATAGCTGGGTGAGTTATTAGAAAGCCAACAGTCTTCTCCCAAACAGCACTCAGGTCAAACAATAAAACCTTTGCAGGCTAATACAGAAGGTCCTTCTTCTCCCTCCAAATGAAAGTTTTCTCTCAATATTCACCACGGCCTTGCCTGTAACAGCACAACAAGCAGGCAAATATGCTACAACGGGAAGTAATTAACAAAGCCGATAAAGAAATTCAGTGGAATACTATGCAACAGTTATAAAGATGGAGACTGAATCACTCAGTCAGTCCTTTATTTGTGAACCTGCAGGCCCAGTCCTAGCTTCTGGGGAGATGAGAGTGAACAAAATAAAGAGTACTCATGTACTTTTAGAGATGACCTTTGAATGAGGGAGACCAACAATAACAGACCAACCCAAGAGTAAACAGTAACATTGGAGTTAATGGGAATACTTTGAGAACAGGCGATAGAGAGAAAGATGCTGTCCGTAGAAGGGCTTTTGGAGGCATGGACATTTGAGCAAAGAGTGAAGTAGGTTTGGGGGAGAGAATTCCAGTTAGAACAAAGAGCACTGTCAGTGGAGTCTTCCAACAAAAGCAAGGCTAAAGTGAAAGGCTGTGCTGTGCTCTGCTTAGTTGCTCAGTCACGTCTGACTCTCTGCAATCCCGTGGACTGCAGCCCGCGAGGCTCCTATCAGGAGATAGATTCCGGGGAAACAAGATAGAGAGCCCCGAGGCGCTCAGAAGCCAAGGGAGGAAATTTGGATTTTATTTTAATTGCATTGGGTGACCACTGGAGGGTTTTGATCAAGGAGGTCACCATCATATTTATGTTTCTAAAGATCACACTGACTGATGAGGAGCAATATTTAGGAGGCCTCTTGTCTCAGACTTGGAGAAAGATGATGATGGAAGGAAATTCTTCTTAAAATAATATGGAAAGCTCTCGAAGGCATATTGTAGATTTTTTTTTAAAGCAAAACATTTCTAACGCATGATCTTAGTTATGTAAAAATAGCAAAATTAGTACTTTCAGACCCCACAAATGTAAGCTTTGTATGTGTGACTATGCATAAATGCTTATTTAGAAAGCTCTCAGGAGAATCATAGAAGACAACACAGCAGACAGTAGAAGTAATTCTGGGAACAGAGTGGGTTTGGCTGTGGGTGGGGATGAACCACTTTTGAATGATTTATTTTTATTTTTTACAACAATAATGTATTCATTTGTTGATTGCCTATCTCATATACAAATTATAAGAATGATAGAGCTGAATCAAGTGCTTGGGGTATGGCTAAAATAAAAATTATAAAGATTTTTAACAGCTGCCTTCAAAAAGATAAATACTTTAGAGAATTGGTGATTCTGGAAGCGTGAGCTAAATCTCATAATTTTACATTTACAAATTTGCTGTCAAATTGTTTTCCCACAACATTAATTTCAGAAAAGATTAGATATACATTTACATGAAAGATGAGTAGGATGTTGAGAAGGTGTGAGAACAGGTACAGATTTATGACAGTTCATGCAGAAATTTTGATCTCGAAACTGCTGATGGAGGATAAACAGAAAGGAAAGCTAGTTTTCAGAGCACTGGATTTGGACATTTTTGTTATAAAAATAGACAATGTAAACCTAGCGTGGAACCCATGCTCCTTTGTTTTCTGAGCATGGAATTAATGGGAATACTTTGAGAACAAGAGATGGAGAGAAAGATTCTGTTTATAGAAGGGCAAGTCACTTAACCTTTCTGAACTTCCATCTCTTCTCCACTTAAAGGTAGCTATTCCTACCTGATCAGTTTACAAAACGCATAGCTGAAGGAAGGAAGAGAAGCAGAGGGAGAGAGAAAGAGAAAGACTGTTACCGAAAATCACAGGTGATGGCAGCTTCTACCCCTACAGGGGTGTCATTTCTCTTTGGAGCAGGTAACCTTTTGTTGAGCAAAATGAAATGTTGGGACATTTGGCTGTGACAGTATCATCCTCAAGGCATGCTAAGAAAGAAAGTTTGTGAAAGAAAGAGATGAAATTGCCCTACACAATAAATAAGAATTTCCAAGTTTCTAGAACTGGAGAGAAGCCCACTAGGATGAGGAGGGTGGGGGCCCTGGGACTCTCAGCTGGAAAGAGTCACTCAGAGCCTTCTTAAGATACCATCTGCCTAGCAGTGACCCATTGTGATCTGTGTGACACCCTCATGTCCATCAGCCACCAGGCTCAGTAAATGACTGCCCAGAAAAAGGCTTCTCCACTTGGGACTCTGAATGAATGAGGGGAAGGTGTCTGTCTGGGGAGATTAAATAGTTACCAACATGTAGGATCCCAGAAGAAACTTCAGAAGAGTTAGGAGTTTCCTATCACAAGGAAGGTAAAAGTATTAGTCCAACTTTTTGTGACCACATGGACTGTAATCCACCAGGTTCCTCTGTCCCTGGGATCCTCCAGACAAGAATACTGGGTTACCATTCCCTTCTCCAGGGGATCTTCCCAACCCAGGGATCAAACCCAGGTCTCCTGCATTGCAGGTGGATTCTTGACTGTCTGAGCCACCAGGGAAGCCCCTTCTTATCACAGGTGCAGTAGAATTTGTCACCAGTGACAGTGTGTCTCCAGGTGACATCCAGGTGGATTAAAATAATGCATAGAAAGAATGGTTCACAACATACCTTATTAAATAAAGGCTCTTTATTTAAGTCTTTAATTTTAGTTTATTTTTGTGTATGGTGTAAGAGAATGTTAATTTTCAAAATAGACAATGAGCTTCAGGCAGCTCAACAACAACAAAATAAAACTCAATTATAATCCTAGTTTAAATGAGTGTTGATGCTGGGTGTTAACATTGAGCAATATATGGAACTCTCTAGGCTTTCTCTTGGTTTCCTTATCTCAGGGCTTCTCAGGTGGCTCAGTGGTAAAGAACCTGCCTGCCAATGCAGAAGATGTAGGTTCAATCCTTAGGTCAGGAAGATCTGCTTGAGAAGGGAATGGCAACCCACTCCAGTGTTCTTGCCTGGAGAATCCCATGGACAGAGGAGCCTGGTGGGCTGCAGCCCACGGGTGACAAAGAGTCGGGCGTGACTGAGCATGCATTCACACACACACACAATCTTGAAAGTAATTCTAACTTAGATATTTTGTGTTTTTTTGGCAAGAATTTAAAAGTTAACGTACATAAAGTGCCTAGAACTATGCCTTGAATGTTGATGGAAACAATCAATATTTGTATTACATATTTATTTCCTTTATCTATTATACTACAAACTAATCTCATAATGTTACTTGCAATGGAGGCAGCAAGACATTCTGGAAAGAGTAGTAACCCCAGGAGTCCCTCCACCCCTACCATCCCATTTATTCACTCTGGGACTCTGAGTCCTTAGTCCCTAAGTTAAGTTGTTTCATTTCTAAATCATGACCTTTGAACCAGATGATCACAAAGATGGATTTCCATTCAAACTAGCAAGTTGTGAATCTCAGATCCTACATGAACCCACCTGTGACACAGTTCCCATGCATCACCTGACATACGAAAGTGGTTAAGCTTGTTTCCCATCCCCTTTATTCTCTTGAAAAGGCTCATAAAAGTAAAAAGCAACTTCCTGTCCAAGCCATATAGTTTCATGGAGATGGCTTTGTCTTTCTGAATCTTGAGTTGCCCAGGTATAAAAATGTTTCTTTTTGTTTTTTTTTTTTTTTAAGAATGAAGTCAGTTCAGTTCAGTCACTCAGTTGTATCTGACTCTTTGCAACCCCATGGACTTCTGCACAGCAGGCTTCCCTGTCCATCGGCAACTCCCAGAGCCTGCTTCAAACTCATGTCCATAGAGTTGGTGATGCCATCCAACCATCTCATCCTCTGTCATCCCCTTTTCCTCCTGCCTTCAATCTTTCCCAGCATCAGTGTCTTTTCCAATGAGTCATTTCTTCATATCAGGTGGCCAAAGTACTGAAGCTTCAGCTTCAGCATCAGTCCTTCCAATGAATATTCAGGGTTGATTTCCTTTAGGATGGACTGATTTGACCTCCTTGCAGTTCAAGGGACTCTCAAGAGTCTTCTCTAGGATCACAGTTCAAAAGCATCAATTCTTCAGTACTCAGCTTTCTTTACGGTCCAACTCTCACATCCATACATGACTACTGGTATGTCTAGCTTTCACTAGACAGACCTTTGTTGGCAAGCAAAGTAATCTCTCTGTTTTTTAATATGCTGTCTAGGTTGGTCATAACTTTTCTTCTAAGGAGCAAGCGTCTTTTAATTTCATGGCTGCAGTCACCATCTGCAGTGATTTTGGAGCCCAAGAAAATAAAGTCTGTCACTGTTTCCATTATTTCCCCATCTATTTGCCATGAGGTGATGGGACCGGATGCCATGATCTTCATTTTTTGAATGTTGAGTTTTAAGCCAACTTTTTCACTCTCCTCTTTCACTTTCATCAAGAGGCTCTTTAGTTCCTCTTTGTTTTCTGCCATAAGGGAGGGAGGGAACACCGCCCCGCCCATCTGCCCTGAGTCAGACTTGCCCATTAGTGTCTAGGAGTCTCTGGTGGAGGCATGGCTTGACAGTTTGACCTCAGGCCAAATAACAGGGAGGGAACACAGCCCTGCCCATCAACAGAAAATTGGATTAAAGAATGAAATACTCCTTTTCAATGTGGGATTTGACTCAACATTAGAAGATGAGTATGGCCAAAAATAAATAAGAAAATAGCCCATTCCCAAGCTCTCTTAAAAAAAATTTTTTTTTCAAAGAATAAAACTAACTAGTAGATAAGTGACTTGCAGGTGTGAGAAAAATAGTCCTCTTCACACTTCATGACCAGGAAAGAGATAGGTATATCTTGGACTAATATAATGGAATTAAAAGTGAAGAGAAATTGATATATGTGAGATAGTTTTGCAAGTAAAATTGATATTGATAGGATTTCCTGATGCAATCGATTGGGGAGTTGGGAAAAGGAAGATCAGAATGATGCTATTTCTGATTTAAGCAAATGACTTGAATGATGCCATTTAATTAGGTGGGAAAGGTTAGAAAACTAGCATGAGGAAAGAAGGAAGGCTCAGATTTCATCTTGTGCCGGGTTGCTTGAGATGCACCTCTGACTTCCAAATGGAAAAGTCACCTATATACCTGATGAATAACCCTGGCATACAGAGAACAGGTTTGAGGCAGAAACAGCCCTCTTGTTGTGGTCCATGCACACACATGACCTTTAGAAGCACCAGAAGTGGATGAAATCACTAAAGCTACGAGGACCTAGCATCAAATCCTGGGGGGCAGATGCAGAGTGGCAAAGGAAAGGGAACCTATTAAGGTGAGGGCTGCCCTCGTGGCTCAGTCGGTAAAGAATCCACCTGCAATTTGGAAGACCTGGGTTCGATCTCTGACTTGGGAAGGTCCCTTGGAGGAGGGCATGGCAACTCACTGCCGTATTCTTGCCTGGAGAATCTCCAAGGACAGTGGAGCCTGGTGGGCCACAGCGCATGGGGTCACCAAGAGTTGGAGCATGAGGGAGGAAGAGGGACTAAAGAAAGAGGCTGACCACTTCAAAAAAGTGGAGCATTCATCTCTGAATTGCAACTAGGAAGATGAAGAAGAACCAATTGGATTTTGAACATGGAAGTTATTGTTTATCTTACAAGAGCAGCTTTGGTGGCACCTTAGGAGCGGAACTCCAATTGAACATTTTCAAAAATGAATTTGAGGTCTGACTGAAAAGAGGCTACACATAGTAAATTGTTTTGCAAAAATTTGTCTTTAAGAAATGCAGGAACTGTATTTTGTTACACCAAAAAAGAGAAAAAGAACTACAGAAGGGAGTTTGATCAACTTGAATTTAAAGATGTCTCCAGGGTTTTCAGGTGTTTCCTTCTCATTGCATGGTATCTCAGTACTTTTTTAAAATTTTAATTTATTTTTGGCTGTGCTGAGTCTTTGTTGCAGTGTTCAGGCTTCTCATTACAGTGGCTTCTCTTGTTGTGGAGCACGGGCTCTAAGGCGTGCAGACCTTAGTATTTGTGGCATGCACGCTCAGCCTCTCCATGGCAAGTGGGATCTTCCAGGATCAGGAATCGAACCCGTGTGCCCTGCATTGGGAGGTGGATTCCTAACCACTGGACCACCAGAAAATCCTCTCATCCCAACACTAACACAGTCTGACTAAAGCAGGTTTAGTTAGCAGTGGTGGACTCTGGACGCACCATGCCTTAGCTTTTATATAATGTTAATTTAGCTGAAAGTGGTAGAGACTTCTAATCCATCATGGGTTTACAGACTTCCCTCTGGAGCCCAGAGACTAAGGAGGATATGAGGGCATCCTAGTAGAAATAGCTCATTCAGGTTAGGAACGTGATAGGGCTCTTCAGGTGGCGCTAGTGGTAAAGAATCCGCCTGCCAATCCAGGAAATGTAAGAGATGCCGGTTTGATCCCTGGGTCGGGAAGATCCCCTGGAGGAGGAAATGGCAACCTACTCCAGTATTCTTGCCTGGAGGAACTCGGATAGAGGAGCCTGGAGGGCTAAAGTCCACAGGGTCGTAAAGAGTCAGACACAACTGAAGTAACTTAGCACGCATGCAGGGCTAAGTTACTGGAGAAGGGACGTGGCTCCTTCCACACAGGGCAATGTAGGTGAAGGGGAAGAACCAAGAACAGTACCTCGTGCCAACCCTTAGAGGAAATTGACTGTGGAAGGAGTTGAATATGCGGTCATCAACTCAAACTATTCACCAGTCTTTCCAATGCCTGACCTATATGCATTCAACTTTTTCCTAAACATCAGCTCCTGAATATTCTGGCCTTGGCACAGCCTCACAGACCCCAGGGACAGTTTACCTTTATACTTGACTCAGACACAAGTGTCCCTGTCCCAAAGAGAGACCGCAGGGTGGATATCTAGTGAGCTGGAATCTGAGAGGTGGAGAAAACCATGGGGCCCATAGAGAGTGAAGATTTCCCTGGTCCAATGCACTACCTCCACCAGAGGCTGCACAGAACTTTCTCACACAATTCAGAACCTAGAAGGTTCCAAGAAAAGATGGCATTCAAGTGAATTGAGATAGCATTAATATTTAGTGTAAAAGTTGAATGCATATAGGTCAGGCATTGGAAAGACTGGTGAATAGTTTGAGTTGATGACCACATATTCAACTCCTTCCACAGTCAATTTCCTCTAAGGGTTTCAGGATAATATTTATAAATATATAAATATATTTCATGTATATTTATATAATATAATTATGTAAATTATATTATATAACATAATTATTTCAAAATTATACCATGTTATGTCTTTTGCCTGCATTGTCTAGCTTTATTATTATAACAGTCTTGGGCTTCGTTGGTAGCTCAGTTGGTAAAGAATCTGGCTGCAATGCAGGAGACCCTGGTTTGATTCCTGGGTCAAGAAGATCCCCTGGAGAAGGGATAGGCTACCCACTCCAGTATTCTTGGGATTCCCTTGTGGCTCAGCTGGTAAACAATCTGCCTGTGATGTGGAAGACCTCTATTTGATCCCTGGGTTGGGAAGATCCCCTGGAGAAGGGAAAGGCAACCCACTCCAGTATTCTGGCCTGGAGAATTCCATAGACTGTACAGTCCATGGGGTCAGAAAGAGTCAGACATGACTGAGCGACTTTCACTTTCACTTTTTCAGGATACAGAACATTGAACATGATGTGAAGAGTATGTAACTCTGAGATTATGCCACATATAGAGGATAGGAAGAGAAGAGCAGTGAAACGGCGTGTGGTGGTGGACAGCAGGCCTGGTGGGGGGTGGGGACAGTGTGGGAAGACTGGTGGCCGGCAGTGAAACCAAGCCACGGAGATGCGCTGCAGAGTTCCTCTCTTTAACTCAGTTCAGGTCAGTTCAGTTCAGTCGCTCAGTCGTGTCTGACTCTTTGTGACCCCATGAATCGCAGCACGCCAGGCCTCCCTGTCCATCACCAACCCCCTGAGTTTACCCAAACTCACGTCCATCGAGTTGGTGATGCCATCCAGCCATCTCATCCTCTGTCATCTCCTTCTCCTCCTGTCCCCAGTCCCTCCCAGCATCAGGGTCTTTTCCAATGAATCAACTCTTCGCATGAGGTGGCCAAAGTATTGAAGCTGAAGCTTCAGCATCAGTCCTTCCAATGAACACCCAGGACTGGTCTCCTTTAGGATGGACTGGTTGGATCTCCTTGCAGTCCAAGGGACTCGCAAGAGTCTTTTCCAACACCACAGTTCAAAAGCATCAATTCTTTGGCGCTCAGCCTTCTTCACAGTCCAACTCTCACATCCATACATGACCATAGCCTTGACTAGATTTCTCTTTCCGAACAACACCCTGACTTCAATTTGAAGAAATATTTCTAATGTATTAGAATCAGCCTGGCAGCTTCATCATAGCTAAAAGGTGATCATTTCACTCAAGTTAGACCAGTTGGGAGGTTCTTCTCTGGGATTATAAACTTAGAGGAACAAAAAGACTGAAATGCCCAGTATAGACTTTGTCTCTATGAATGAGCCCTGAACATTTGGGACCATCTTTCTGCTTCTTACTTCTGCAGCTGCCTTGCCTCCTGTCTCACTTCTCTCACCTCTCATCAATTCACTGAGCCCCTGGGATCCTTTGTGTCGGGAGGTTTTTTGCTTAAATGCATCCGGGTTGAATTTCTGTTGCCAGCAATCAGGGAGCCCTGATTGGGTCAGCAGACAAAGTCCACCAAAAGCTCGATGAGCACTGTTAGAAGGTGTGTTTCAGGGAAACACACCTGAAACTGCCAGGATTTTTAAAGATGAACAAAGAAGAGTAACTGGAAGAGGTTTCATTTATCCAAACCCCAAGTGCAGGAGAAATCAAAGCCTTTCTTTGTTTCCTTCCAGTCATACGTAACATGCTCAGAGGCCCCCTTCTATCTGAAGGATAGATTAAGTAATCTTAGTTATCAGGGAACCTTCCCACTCCAACCATTAGATATACGAGAGTCTGCAACTGATTTGCTGGCAGGAAAAGCCGTGCTCCTGGCCTCGTGTGGTCTCCACCATCTGTCCCTTGGGCACCTCTCATCGGTCCACAACGCTGACCACAGATGCTGCATCACAGCTACCCTTCTGTCATCCTATCACCTAAGGCACTCAAGGCCAGAGGAACCCTTGTCTGCACTTCCTTCCTTAGTGCCCAAGGCCTGTAAGAAGCTCAGATTTGGTGTCCAGCCTTTTTTTACTTTTCCCATTCAAAAATGTGGCTCCACTTCATCCCTCTTCCCAGTCAGTCCAAATCTAGCATTGTTGTTCAGTTGCTCACTCGTTTCCAATTCTCTCTGACCCCATGGACTACAGCACATCAGACGTCCCCATCCTTCACTATCTCCCAGAGCTTGCCCAAACTCATGTCCATCGAATCAGTGATGCCATCCAGTGATCTCATCCTCTGTCACCCCCTTCTCCTCCTGCCTTCAGTCTTTCCCAGCATCAGGCTCTTTTTCAATCAGTTGGCTCTTCGCATTAGGTGGCCAAAGTATTGGAACTTCAGCTTCATCATCAGTCCTTCCAATGAATATTCAGGGTTGATTTTCTTTAGGATGGACTGGTTTGATCTCCTTTCAGTCCAAGGGACTCTCAAGATTCTTCTCTTGCACTACAATTTGAAAGCATCAATTCTTTGGCCCTCAGCATGAATCCCCTTCAGTTCACCTTTGAAACCCATTAACAATGACTTCTTTCTTGTAGGACAGGAAATGCTAACACCAGGGTTTGTTTTCTTTTTTCCTTAATATCATCCTCTGTGGAATAACTAATGTAGTACATACCTGATTGTTTCATAATTAATTTGTTTGTTGCTGTGTGAACAATTTAATTTTAAAAATTGATCTCTGTATTTCCCATTCCCAGTTCCTGGACCTACTGAACACTCAATGAATGTTTGTAAAATAAAACCACAAAAACCTACTGTGTAGACTCATCTTAACATCTTTGCACAGTTCCTGAAAATAGCTTTTGTGGAAAGTCATAAAAATGCATCGATGGGTAGATAGTATCCCCCAAACCAAGATTTTCAAGTGCTTTTCAATAATTAAATTCTGAGGAACAATTTAAAGCTTGCATAGTTTTCTCTCAAATGCTCTCTAGAGACAGCTGGTGCGCGCTGGGGTTCATGGACTTCATTACGAGTTCATTTTCCTCTTTTCTGCATTGGGTATACTGACTGAAATGAGAAGGAGGGAACCAGGAACACAAATTAAACAGGTGGAATCTGGAAGGTGGCAGAGCCCGTACACAGATTATTAAATAGTCGGCTTTGCACTTGGTCTTGACAAAGCCAGGGTTCACCACTCTGAATGAACTCAAGCAAATAGTTGCATGAGCATAACATGATATTCAGTGTCTAAGGGTCTAAGATCATTAAACAAGAATCTGCCCACAATGCGGGAGATCCAGCTTCTATCCTTAAGCCCAGAAGATCCCCTGGAGAAGGGAATGGCAACCCACTCCAGTATTCTTGCCTGGAGAATTCCATGGGCAGGGGAACTTGACGGGCAAGCCACAGACAAGACAGGTCAGAGTCAGACACGACTGAATGACTTTTCAGTTTCCAGGGTCTGAGATCAGTTAATCAGGGGCCTTTAACAAGTCTATTGTATATTTTGCACACCATGTCTCTCTTTGGATAACAGGATTTATAAGCTGCTGTCTCAGTGAGAAAGGGCGAGAAACACCTTCTGACTTCCCATGTGCCTAAGAGTGTAGAGACCATGCTAGAAGTTTAATACAAAGAAGCATGTGACTTGCCCAAGTTAGAGTTTTAATAAAAGTCATCCTGGAGGCTTTTCAGGTTTTATCCACTCAGATCCCTGAAGTTTTGTCAGCCTGTTAGAGCTGTTCAGAACTAACTCTCCACCCCTGTCTGCAACCCATCACAGGAACTCCTTTCAATCCTTAACTCCCCAGGCACATCTTCTTTCTCCCCCTCTAAGAAATCTTTCCTTTCTTAAATTACTCCCCCCCCCCAAAATCCCTCTTTAGGCGTTAGCTGGCAATACCTATCACAGTTGCAATAGCAATGATGATGCTGACTGTAGAGCGAAATCGGTGCATTTCTCCGATGATAGCTTCTAAACTCTAAGAGTGATCCCTGATGTAAATTTCAGCCTGTGCCTCACAGGTGATGGAGAAAGCACATGGGACCAGAATGGACATCTGGGAGACAGTAGCAAGAAGGGTTATTGTCTAACTCTAGAAAGCATTTCCATGTCCTACTGCTTGGGTTGGAAATGTTTAAAACCATACTTTGACTTGAATAGAAGGCACTGCATACTTATGGAAATGTAAAAGATTGCTTTTCAGAAGACATTGTAGGGACTTCCCTGGTGGATCAGTGGTTAAGACTTTACCTTTCAATGCAGGCGGTGTGGGTTCAATCCCTGGTCAGGGAGCTAAGATCACACACGCTTCATGGCCAAAAAACATAAAACAGAAGCAGTATTGTAGCAAATTCAATAAAGACTTTAAAAATGGTCTACATCAAAAAAAATATTTTAAAAAGACATTCTATCAAGTTTTAAAGTGGATTCTCACTAATAAAACACCTTATAAATTAGACAGGACTTCAAAGAGTCAGACACGGCTGAGCGACTGAACTGAACTGAAGGGAATCATTAAATAGGATTTTATAAGGTAAGGAAACCACATCATAGACAGAAAAAAGAGATATTACTTTCCATTCTGTCATTGCCATATTTGGGGATTTTTGCTTTTGTGCTCAGATGTTCAGTCGTGTCCAACTCTTTGTGACCCCATGGTCTGTAGCCCACCAGGCTTCTCTGCCCTTGGGATTCTCCTGGCAAGAATACTGGAGTGGGTTGCCATTTCTTCCTCCAGGAGATCTTGTTTACCCAGGGATTGGACCCAGGTATCCTGCATTGCTGGTAGATTCTTTACCACTAGCTCCACCTGGAAAGCCCATTGTGAGGTTTAAAACCTACCCAGCAGCAGCAGCAGCAGCAATGCATGTGAAGGCTGCAGATAGGAAAGGGAAAGTGAAAGCTGCTCAGTCACATCTGACTCTTTGCAACCCCACAGACTATACAATCCATGGAATTCTTCAGGCCGGAATACTGGAGTGGGTAACCCTTCCCTTCTTCCAGGGGATCTTCCCAACTCAGGGATTGAATCCAGGTTTCCCACACTGCAGATGATTCTTTACCAGCAGACAGGAAGATTAGCATAATCACTGTACCCACCCCACCATGGGAGTCTGTGCTAAACCTAAATATGAATAGTCTGAGATTTAGGGTGTATCTCATATAAATGCTTAGAAAAATGGTTAGTATCATGTTATAACATAGGATTCTTAACTTTGTTAAAGCCTTTATCCCAGATGAACTCAGGTAGTAAGTCAAAAATAGAAACTCCATAGCCATCAAACTTACCTTTGCAGTTACTTTCTTCCTTTCAATGCAATTGATCCATGAGATCGACTCGAGTGTCCCTGAGGACAGGCTTACAATTGAGGATGACTCTCCTCAAGCCTAATAATGGTGCCCAGGATTGAAATCCAGACTCAGTTGCCATGGCCATGCTGTTGAACCTGTAGAAGCAGTGTTTCTATTTGCGATGAATGACTTTTTGAAATTCAGGGCTCAACAAAGTACAGGACCTGCTGCAAAGGGCTAGATGATTTGGGGTCAGAGTGATCCTGTTCACTGTCCGCTCCAGTCGTTGCAAGGTTCCAAATCTTTAGTGCTGTAGTGAGCACAGACACACATGATTATTTTGTATTAACCTGGGTAAACAATTTGAGATTTATGTTTACACACTGTTAATGCTGGATTTTTAAACAGGAAAGCAGTATACTAATAAATGTCCTCTGCTTCCTCTGATCTGTGCAGCCCATGAATATGGAATCCCCTCCCCTTCACTGTCCCCTTAGCCTTATCATGCTGCTGCTTTGAGAGGCTGAAGGACATCCGATTAAAATATGTGTGGGGGAATCCAAGAGACAGCTGATGGAGTTGGCAGCAGTTTAGAATGGCTTCATTGAGTATGACATTTTTTAGCAATGCCTTGTGAAAGCTGTAACATAAATAGGGTAGATACAGAGGCCAGTCATCAATATCTCCCTGCTACTGCTACTGCTGCTAAGTCGCTTCAGTCGTGTCCGACCCTGTGTGACCCCATAGACGGCAGCCCACCAGGCTCCCCCATCCCTGGGATTCTCCAGGCAACTGGATTCTCCTGGAGTGGGTTGCCATTTCCTTCTCCAATGCATGAAAGCGAAAAGTGAAAGTGAAGTCACTCTTCGCGACCCCACGGACTGCAGCCTTCCAGGCTCCTCCGCCCATAGGATTTTCCAGGCAACAGTACTGGAGTGGGGTGCCATTGCCTTCTACGTATCTCCCTGAAACCTGTATATATAGCTTCACATTGATGATTTGATGTGTTGGGCAGAGTTTTTGCCTGCTTGGAAATATCAGTTAGATATAGTGCTGTAAGATTTTAATCTGCTTACATAGAAGCATAATGGCATCGCTCAGTCCAGACTGAAGTCAATGTTTCATGGGGTCTTCGGGAATTTCTTCTGTCTATTATTTATTACAGGCAGATGTGCTTATAGAGTGTCCTTGAATGTGGTGGAAATCAGTCCTGAGTTCTGAAGTCTTCTGTCACAACTGCTAAGGTGTCAGGAAAGTGAGGTACAAAAACCAAAACAAACAAGATGGAAACTTGTCTTCATTGAGTGGGTCAAGAGGGGTCCATTCACTATTAGACTTTCTTCTTGCTCATGTGAGAGAGGTTTCTAGATAAAAAGACCTGCTACCTTGCCAAATTGTTTTTTTGTTTGTTCATTTGTTTTCATTAGTTCAGCAAAATCAAGTCACAGATGGGCAATAAACTGAAAACTATATAAACTTTTTTTTTTTAAACACACCACATTTGTAAAAGCAATTGTCTTAAGGGATGCTAAACAACAGGTTTTTTTTTTAAAAAAAATTTATTTCACATGGTTCCCTAGAGAAAACAAAACACAATACCAGCCATCTTTAAAACAAAGACCCTGTGTTAATATGATCAGAGAGGTTTAGATGACTCTGTGGGACAATTTGTTTCTTCTGCTTAGTCTTGTTGTTAGTTAAGGGCCTTGCCTGTATTCTTTTTCTGCTGTGGTTGTTGAGTCGCTAAGTAATCCCTGACTCTGTGACTCCATGAACTGCAGCAACCAGGCTTCCCTATCCTTCACTGTCTCCTGGACTTTACTCAAACTCATGCCTGCTGAGTCAGTATGATGCCATCCCTGACATCTAATCTGGCGTATTTTAATTTCAGAGCCAGGTTGTTTTATGCTCCCTCTTTTCATGGTCCTTCTGTTTTATGGTCCTTCAGAGCCAGCATTCTTTATGGTCTTTCTTTATGGACCTTGGGGAGAGCTCAACAGACAGCCTTGAAATCAGGTTATCACAGTCATGCCATCTCATCCTCTGTCACCCCCTTCTCCTCTTGCCTTCAGTCTTTCCCAGCTTCAGGGATAAGTCAGCTCTTTGCCTCAGGTGGCCAAAGTATTGGAGCTTAAGCATCAGTCCTTCCAATGTATGTTCAGGGTTGATTTCCTCTAGGATTGACTGGTTTGATCTCCTTGCTGTCTAAGGGACTCTCAAGAGTCTTCTCCAGCATCACAGTTCAAAAGCCTCAATTCTTTGGTGCTCAACCTTCTTTATGGCCCTATTCTCACATCCATACATGACTACTGGAGAAACCATAGCTTTGACTATACAGACCTTTGTCAGCAAAATAACATCTCTGCTTTTTAATATGCTGTTTAAGTTTGTCATAGCTTTTCTTCCAAGGAGCAAGCATCTTTTAATTTCATGGCTGCAGTCACCATCCACAGTGATTTTGGAGCCCCAAAAAATAAAATCTGTCACTATTTCCACTTTCTCCTCATCTATTTTCCATGAAATGATGAGATTGAATGCCATGATCTTTGTTTTTTGAATGCTGAGTTTTAAGCCAGCTTTTAAACGCTTCTCTTTCACCCTCATCAGGAGGCCCTTTAGTTCCTCTTTCTTCTGTTATCACGTTGCAATACCCTTCTGAATGGGGATCAATCTTCCCACTTAATGTCTGCCTAATAAGGGCAAGGCCTCTCTTTGGGTTGCCTGAGCCTTGCAGAGGAAGAGCTTTGCCTCAAAGGGTAACTGAAAACAAAGTATATTTGGTTCAACTGAAATATTTATTCAGGACTTACCTGGTAGTCCAGTGGCTAAGACTCCGAGCTCCCAATGCAAAGGGCCAGGGTTCAATCCCTGGTCAGGGGACTAGATCCTGTGTGCCAGAACTAAGACCTGGTGCAGCCAAATAAGTTTTAAAAAGAAAAGAAAGAAATATTCATTTCACTTAACTGATGAAAGTGATGATTCTTTTATGAACAAGGTCCCAGTAGTTGGTATGAAGGACAGAAAGCCATTAAGACTTTAAGACCTAAAGAATATCCAAGGCCAAAGCTTCTGAAATTAGAAGGTGGCATGTTAGATGCCAAGAATGAGCCCTGGTTGGAGGGAAGGAAGCTGGATATTTGAAGCTCTCTGTTCATCCTTCCAGTTTGCACTCAGTTTCCTGTTTGTTAGAATCTTAAGGTCATTTATTTTTAGACTTCACAAAGACCTAAGAAAGTCACTGACCTTGGGGAGAGCTTAACAAGATAGCCTTAAAATCAGGTTCTTACAGTCATGTCAAACTTCCCAGTATAGAGGGACTGTATATACACAGAAACGTATTAGTCATGTAACTCTTACTAATAAATAGATCATAAATATCAGAAGTGTTTTAGGTAATACTAATTATGCTGCCTGGGAATCGGGTCTGGATTACTAAACAAGACTTTGCAGTTGTGTAGGTTAAATAAGTATAGAGACCTAATGTACAGCAAGATGGCTATACTTAATAATACTGTAATGGGGTAGGATGAAGAGTGGAAGGGAGGCTCAAGAAGGAGGGGACATATGTATCCTTATGGCTGATTCACTTTATACTACAGCAGAAACCAACACACTAAAAGCAATTATCCTCCAATTAAAATTAAAAATAAAGTGAAAAAAAAATAATGCTGCAGTGAATACTAGAAATTTGCTTAAAGAGTAGATTTCATTTGTTCTCACATCATACACACACACACACACACACACACACACACACACACGTGAAATGTTACTTAGCCTGACTGTAGTCATCATTTCCCTAGGAATATGTATATCAAATAATCTTGTTGTAAACCTTAAATACATAAAAAACATATTTAAAATGATTAAAATAAATAAAAATTTTAAATACCAAGAATTTGTGATTCATGTTGATAGAATGACATTATAAAAGAAGCACTTCTCACAATCAACAAATTTAGATTATTTTCATGAAAAGAGAAATGTATATTTATGGAAAAATGTGAAACTATGAATAATCCACAAAACATAAATGTCTTAGCCCTTGGTGTCTATTAAACTCAAGTTTATTACTTTTTAGGAAAAAGAAGGCACATATTGTGGATAGTAGGAGTCAGTAATTTTGACTTTTTCTCTAATTTTTCTATATTTTCAGAGTTATTGACAACATCCATTAATTTCTGATCTAATTAGGGAAAAATCCATCAAAATCTGCTCTGGCGAGATTTCTTGAAAGCTGTCTCTTCTCACAGAGATCTTCCCTGTGACTCTACTATAAATCATTCCAGTTGATTAAGTGTCTTTATGCTCATGTAGAAACAAAGAGATTTTTATTTTTAACATTCAGCTGTACATTCCTGGCTTGTACAGTTAATATTTTGATGGGATTGGCTCTCTAGAATCTTCTTCTGAAGCCTCAGGTAGATTCTTTTGTTGACTCAGGAGGTCTGAATAAATTTCCGTGAATCTGAAAGTCCCTCTTCATAGCATGATTGATTTTATCTCTTTAAGTCAAAAATAACCCATAATCCCAGACATGACTTTTTGAAAACTTTTCTAGTGTATTTCTAATATTATTGTTTTATTAACTCTGTTAGTCCCGTCATAAGTGACATCTCTGAAAACTACATATTGGAAAACTCTATGTCTTCATAGCACAGCTGTAAAAATCAAGGCCAGATAGGATCAGAAAGTAGTTAGGCTACCATCTGCTTGCTTCCACCAGCCTTACATATTTGTATCATCAGCTTGCTCAAGGCCAAGTTGTAAAGTACTTTAGCCTGAGGATTAGTGGCCCTCTGCCTTTTCACTCAGTAATGCCAGTGTGTCTCCAGAAGCCCAGAACTCCCTGAGCAATTCAGCACCTTTCACCTTTATCCCCTGAGAAGTGCCTCAAAATCTGTATCTTACTTCCTCTCAGTTCAGTTCAGTCACTCAGTCGTGTCTGACTCTTTGTAACACCATGAATCACAGCACGCCAGGCCTCCCTATCCATCACCATCTCCCAGAGTTCACTCAGACTCATGTCCATCGAGTCAGTGATGCCATCCAGCCATCTTATCCTCGGTTGACCCCTTCTCCTCCTGTCCCCAATCCCTCCCAGCATCAGAGTCTTTTCCAATGAGTCAGCTCTTTGCGAGACGTGGCCAAAGTACTGGAGTTTCAGCTTTAGCATCAGTCATTCCAAAGAACACCCAGGGCTGATCTCCTTTAGAATGAACTGGTTGGATCTCCTTGCAGCCCAAGGGACTCTCAAGAGTCTTCTCCAACACCACAGTTCAAAAGCATCAATTCTTTGGCACTCAGCTTTCCCCACAGTCCAACTCTCACATCCATACATGACCACTGGAAAAACCATAGCCTTGACTAAACGGACCTTTGTTGGCAAAGTAATGTCTCTGCTTTTCAATATGCTATCTAGGTTGGTCATAGCTTTCCTTTCAAGGAGTAAGTGTCTTTTAATTTTATGGCTGCAGTCACCATCTGCAGTGATTTTGGAGCCCCAAAAGATAAAGTCTGACACTGTTTCCACTGTTTCCCCATCTATTTCCCATGAAGTGATGGGACCAGATGCCATGATCTTCATTTTCTAAATGTTGAGCTTTAAGCCAACTTTTTCACTCTCCTCTTTCACTTTCATCAAGAGCCTTTTTAGTTCCTCTTCACTTTCTGCCATAAGGGTAGTGTCATCTGCATATCTGAGGTTATTGATATTCCTCCCGGCAATCTTGATTCCAGCTTGTGCTTCTTCCACCCCAGCGTTTCTCATGATGTACTCTGCATAGAAGTTAAATAAGCAGGGTGACAATATACAGCCTTGACGTAATCCTTTTCCTATTTGGAACCAGTCTGTTGTTCCATGTCCAATTCTAACTGTTGCTTCCTGACCTGCATACAGGTTTCTCAAGAGGCAGGGTAAGGTGGTCTGCTATTCCCATCTCTTTTAGAATTTTCCACAGTTTATTGTGATCCACACAGTCAAAGGCTTTGGCATTGTCAATCAAGCAGAAATAGATGGTTTTCTTGAACTCTCTTGCTTTTTCCATGATCCAGCAGATGTTGGCAATTTGATCTCTACTTCCTCTGCCTTTTCTAAACCCAGTTTGAACATCTGGAAGTTCATGGTTCACAAATTGCTGAAGCCTGGCTTGGAGAATTTTGAGCATTACTTTGGCATGTGAGATGAGTGCAATTGTGCAGTAGTTTGAGCATTCTTTGGCATTGCCTTTCTTTGGGATTGGAATGAAAACTGACATTTCCAGTGGCCTGTGGCCACTGCTGAGTTTTCCAAATTTGCTCGCATATTGAGTGAAGCACTTTCACAGCACCATCTTTCAGGATTTGAAATAGCACAACTGGAATTCCATCACCTCCACTAGCTTTGTTCATAGTGATGCTTTCTAAGGCCCACTTGACTTCACATTCCAGGATGTCTGGCTCTAGATGAGTGATCACACCATCGTGATTATCTTGGTTGTGAAGATCTTTTTTGTACAGTTCTTCTGTGTATTCTTGCCACCTCTTCTTAATATCTTCTGCTTCTGTTAGGTGCATACCATTTCTGTCCTTTTTCGAGCCCATCTTTGCTTGAAATGTTCCCTTGGTATCTCTAATTTTCTTGAAGAGATCTCTAGTCTTTCCTATTCTGTTCTTTTCCTCTATTTCTTTGCACTGATTGCTGAGGAAGGCTTTTTTGTCTCTTCTTTTTATTCTTTGGAACTCTGCATTCAGATGCTTATATCTTTCCTTTTCTCCTTTGCTTTTCGCCTCTCTTGTTTTCACAGCTATTTGTAAGGCCTCCCCAGACAGCCATTTTGCCTTTTTGCCTTTCTTTTTCTTGGGGATGGTTTTGATCCCTGTCTCCTGTACAATGTCACGAACCTCTGTCCATAGTTCATCAGGCACTTTATCTATCAGATCTAGTCCCCTAAATCTATTTCTCACTTCTACTGTATAATCATAAGGGATCTGATTTAGGTCATACCTGAATGGTCTAGTGGTTTTCCTTACTTTCTTCCATTTAAGTCTGAATTTGGCAATAAGGAGCTCATGATCTGAGCCACAGTCAGCTTCTGGTCTTGTTTTTGCTGACTGTATAGAGCTTCTCCATCTTTGGCTGCAAAGAATATAATCAGTCTGATTTCGGCATTGACCATTTGGTGATGTCCATGTGTAGAGTCTTCTCTTGTGTTGTTGGAAGAGGGTGTTTGCTGCTTCCTCTGACTTCCATTTATAAAGTCACTTCTGTAATCTCTGGGGAACCCTGTTCCCTACATTCCCTGTTGACGGCCAGGTATGTATCTAGCTCCACAGTGCAAGCCACCTGCGTCATCTCCATGGCAGCTGGACCCATGGTGGCGGGGAAGACTGGTGTGGCCTCCCGCACCTTCTGGTTTGTTCTTCTCACAGCCACTTCACGTCTGTCTCCCAGTGGAGTGCTAGTACCCACTTAACGATAATTTAACAAAATTCCTGAGTATTTAACAATTAGCGTTACCAGTCCAGCTCACTTGAGACCCTGCACCTATAACAAATCTTCTGTTTTGGATATTGGACAGAAAATATAGATATAGATCCTACTAGTTCTGCTTTTCTGATAAAGCCCTAATTGTTTGACTACTCAAAGAGAACAAATGTATGGATACCAAGTGGGGAAAGATAGGGGTGGGATGGATTGGGAGATTGGGATTGGTGTACACACACTAGTATGTATGAAATGGATAACTAAGGAGAACCTACTAGATAACATAGGGAAGTTTACCCAGTGCTCTGAGATGACTAATGGGAAGGAAATCCAAGAAAAAGGGGCTATGTATATATGTACAGTTGATTAACTTTTCCATACAGCAGAAACAGACACGACAGTGTATAGCAACTATACTGTAATAAAAATAATTTTTAATAAAAATAAAAATTTTAAAGGATTAAAGACCACAGTCCTTAACAGTTGTGGTCAAGTTTCTCAAGGAAATTCAGCAAATTAAGAGATCTCTAATTTGATAAAATTTTTGAGATAAAATTCACTTGGGTCCATGGGGCTTCCCAGGTGGCGCTAGTGGTAAAGAACCCACCTGCCAGTGCGGGAGACTTAAGAGATGTGGGTTTGATCCCTGGGTCCAGAAGATCCCCTGGAGAAGGAAATCCAACTCACTCCAGTATTCATGTCTGAAGAATCCCATGCAAAGAGGAGCCTGGCCGTCTATAGTCCATAGAGTCGCAAAGAATCAGACACTACTGAGCAACTAACACTTTCACTTTCAGAGATGGTCATTACAAGATAGTTGTTAGCAAAGGCTGATAGTTACACACGGATAACTTCTGGAGAATGTTTAAATTTTAACTAATTCATTGGAAATAGTATAATGAATGGTGTTAACAATTCAAGATGGCGAATGTTCTAGATTCTGAAAACCTCATGTCAGTCACAGGCCCGCACAAGGCGAAATCATCTTCCTTATTGCTGAGATTTGTTTGTACTTCTACAGTCTCTTAGCTGATCATGCTAAATCTGCCCCTGTGGTTTACCTTGAGCAGCAAATGTGAGGTGTACCTGGAAGACACACAAAACTAACAACCCAAAAGTTCCTGCACTATTGGCTCCCAAGCATGTTTCGCTGGAGATATAAGCCCCACGCTGGGTGGACCACTGCCGCATGGCCCTGTCACTGGGCCCCTGTGTGTGTGTCCACCGCAGCAACCACAGAATGCTCAGCAGGATGGAACTGGATGACCTAGCTATTCTCAACTGGAATGAATTTTTCATTTTGGATCAGACTTAAATGTTCTGGTTTTGATAGAGTCTAGAAAATCCAGTTTGGGCCTCGTGACCTTGGAATAAATTCTGTTCAGATGATGCTTTCCTATATAAATGTTATTACTCTCAATTCCTCTTCCTGCATAGTACTTAGCATCCTCGCAGAGGGTGTTGGCATAACTAGGTGGTGTTTATTCTGACAAAATATTACTGGGTAAATAAATATTTCAGAACGTATTTGCATACCATGTTAGTGATACCCTAAATTTTAGACCCAGCTAAGATAACGGGCATACTCTAACTGCATAGTTTTGTTTATTCGTTTCAACTAATTTAGCATGGGCCTAGACAGATGCTGTCTTAATTACTCCAAAAGAGTTTTTTCGCAGCTTGAATGTTTAGCGGAAATATCTCTGAGTGCTTAAGATGCTGTCTCTGGTGAGATGAATGTTTATAACAGAGAGCACTGGTGTTTTTTGATAACCCCCAAGCCAGCGTCTCTTGGCTTATGTGGATGTGTGGACAGTGTGCCATGTAATTTGTGGCTTCAAGCACTGGCCCATCACCACTTTGTGTTTGAGCATAAACATAATATAAAAGACTGTTGGACAGGAGCTGCACGAGGATGCTCTGATGGGGCCAGCCAGCACACACTCAGTGACTGCTGAGGAAGACGGATGGTCAAATAAGCTACCCAGTGCTCGGACAAGCTACCTTGGCGTGATAATCTTGTTTAAGATCTTGCTACATTATTCATTGCTCTTCTCCACTACTAATCTTTGCGACATGCTTCTGTAATGTTTCTGCTTGCATTCTCAGAGCTATAGAGACTATTGTTTTATGATAGAGATAAAGCTTTTCATTAATTTGCCCATGCTTTGCAGGGAGAGCAGGGAAGACAATAATCTCTGGTAGCTACTGTTCACAGACCACTTCCTGCAACTCGTAATTTCCACCGGCTAGAGAAGAATTAATCGTATGTGCATAGAGATGATGGCAGGCTTAGGCATGGTCTCTGTCAAATGTCCATGGAAAAAGGGATTATTTAAAAGACTTTGAAATAATCACTTCCTTATTATAGCACCAACCTGATTCTACCATTAATATGTTTGTTTATGAACATTTGGATCTATGGACATAGATGTGAATACTGCTTCCTTGCAAGCATCCATATTCCATTGCCTGGGGGTTTTTTCCTTTTTTTTTTTTTTTTTTTTTTTTGCTGCTCTGGTTCTTGGTTACGTGTGGGCTTTGAGTAGTCGCAGTGAGCAGGGGCTCCTCTCTAAGTCGCGGTGCACAGGCTTCTCAGCGCAGTGGCCTCCTTTGTTGCAGAGCACAGGCTCTAGGGCTTGGCACAGCCTTGTGGTGGTTGGGCTTAGTTGCCCTGAAGCATGTGGGATCGTAAGTTCCTGGACCAGATATCAAACTTGTGTCCCCTGCACTATAAGTTCAGTTCAGTTCAGTCGCTCAGTCGTGTCCAACTCTTCGCGACCCCATGAATTGCAGCACGCCAGGCCTCCCTGTCCATCACCAACTCCCGGAGTTCACTCAGACTCACGTCCATCGAGTCCATGATGCCATGCAGCCATCTCATCCTCTGTCGTCCCCTTCTCCTCCTGCCCCCAATCCCTCCCAGCATCAGAGTCTTTTCCAATAAGTCAACTCTTCACATTAGGTGGCCAAAGTACTGGAGTTTCAGCTTTGTAAAGCATACTCCTAACCACCGGACCACCACAGAAGTCCCTCCATTGCCTTTTAACGTTGACAGCATTGCAAGGATAAGGTGAGTTAGCACATAGATGCAGTTACGGAATCACGAAACAAAAGCTAAGAAGTTTCACAAGAATTTATTAGGATACTGAAGTCGGCAGTGGAAGCTGAGCAGTTGGTTGCTGACAAGCTCAGAAAAAGACATGAACATCGAGCATGGGAGGCTCATGTGGTGGAAGTGACAGGAGCTGATCCCCAGGATGGGCCACATTCGGGAGGCCTGTAGTGCCCACTCCTCCTCCAGAGGGCAGGCTGGGGAGGGGAGTGGTGAACACTGAGGCCAGCAAAAGGCCTTCAAGGAAGAGAGAAGCCAAGCCCTGCCTCCAGTAACATAAGAAGCTTAGTTTGTATCCCTAAACTGTTCCTTTGTAAAAACAAACAACAATAATGACAAAATCCCATGAAAAACAAAACACCTTTGGATTTTGAACAAATTAAAGAATTTATCAGAATAAATCCTGGAAAATAAGACACCAACTCAAAATAATAGTGACCAAATTACTAATGGAATTAACATGCTCTACTAGGATAATTCACTCATCCAGAAGAAAACAGTAACAGAAGAATAGAGAAATTTAAAGGATAGGAGATACAAAGAAAACAAATAGTAAAATGTTAGACATAAATCCAGTTTTATTGATAATGATGTTCAGTGTGACCAGATTAATCAATCCAACCAAAAGGCAGAGATTATCAGACTTGATTAAAAAGGAAAAATCCAACTATTTGATATCTATAGGACATACACTTCAGGTTCAAAGACACAAATAGGTTGAAAGTAAATGGATGGAAAAAATGCATAAGGCAAATGGAAGCAATAAGAAAGCTGGAGTGATTATAGTAATAGCAGACAAAATAGACTTTACAATAAAATTAAAATGTTGCTAGGGGTCGCACAGAGTCGGACACAACTGAAGCGACTTAGCAGCAGCAGGAATAATAAAGAGCATTTTACCATGATAAAAGGGTCAATTCATCAGTAACAGTAATAATTATAAATATGTGTGCATCTAATATCCATGCTCCAGGGCTTCCCTTGTGGCTCAGACAGTAAAGAATCTGCCTGCAGTGAGGAGGACCTGGGTTTGATCCCTGAGTTGGAAAGATCCCCTGGAGAAGGGAACAGCTACCCATTCCAGTATTCTGGCCTGGAGAATCCCATGGACAGAGGAGCCTAGGGGGCTATAGTTCACGGGTTGCAAAGAATCGGACACAGCTGAGTGACTTTCACTTTTGTGCATTTCATAACAGAATCCCCAAAACACATGAAGTCAAAACTGACAGAACTGAACAGAAAATAGACAATTTAACAGTTATAGTTTGTTACTTCATACTCTGCTTTTAACAATGGCTAGAACATCTTTACAAAAGATCAGCACAGAAATAGAAAACTTGAACAACACTAGAAATCAACCTGACCTAAAAGACTCTTTAGAATCTTTGACTCATCGCAACAAGATACCCAGTCTTATTAAGTGCACATAGAACATTCTCCAGATTATGTCACATACTCCAAACAAACCTCAGTAAATTAAAGAGATTGAAAACATGCGCAGTAATTCTTCAAATGCAGTGGGAGGGAGAAACAGAAAAAGAGAAGTTCAAAAACAGATACCAAGTTGGAAATTAAAAGTGAAATAATATCCTCTAAATTACCAGTGACTCAAGAAGAATCGCAAGGGAATTAGAAAATACTTTGAGATGAACATCAATAAAAACACACTGTAGCAAAACTTATGGGAGACAGCAATGCTTAGAGGAAAACTTGTAGCTCTAAACACTTATGTGAAAAGAAAAAAGGGATCACAATTTAGGAACCTAGCATTGCACCTTAATATGCTGGATAAAGAGATTGAGGTGCGTCTAATGAAAGAAGAAGAAAGAAAACAATAAAGATTCAAGTAGAAATTATTAAAACAGAGAATGAAGAAAAGAACCACCAGTAGCTGATACTTTTAAAAAGCCAACAAAATCGACAACTGAAGAGTCAACAAAATTTAACTGGACTGGCCTAGAGAAAACAAGGTGGTTCAAATTACTGACATCAAAAATTAAACAGGAGGCATTAATACTGACCATACAGAAAGTTAAAGCATCATAAGGAAAGTCATTGTATGCCAGCAAGTCAGATGGCATGAGTAAAATGCACACACTTCTAGAAAGACACAAGCTACAACGTGAATCAGTTAGAAGTAGAAATCTGAATAGACTTATAACAAGTGAAGAGATTTATTAGGCTTATTGTTATAAGTTTTAATAAGGTATTCAACTTTAGAATATTTGTAACCAGGAGCCGAAAGACTTCAAGAACTCTGTCTCTCTTTTACACCAAGAGCAATCTTAGCTTTAAACTTTGTAATTGTTAAGACCTCAGAATCCTCTATTGCGTTTTAATAAAGAAGCTGTCATTGAATTGTGTCTCTCTCTGAAATACTAACAGAAAAATCAGAATTGGTTTACACTAGTATGCTATCTGATGAGCCAGAATGAAAGCTGGGAAATATTCTGGTAAGTTAGGAATCAGGTAATTATATACTTTAACCAAAGGAGTAATGATATTACAGGTGGGACTTAAAAGCATCAGTTCTCACTTTAAGTAAGATAATTAAAAAAAAAAACAAAAACAAAAACCAGTGGTGTTGGGAATTCCCTGGCGGTAAAATTGTTGGGACTCTTCATTCTCACTGCTAAGGGCCCAGATTCAATACCTGGTCAAGGAACTAATATTCCACAACCCATGTAGCATGGCTAAAAAATAAAATAGAAAACATTTTCTAAACAACGGTGTCTGAAAACAAGCGGGGAAAATGGGAGTGACTGGTCCATGACATGGCACCTACCTACCTTTCTTTAGTTAGCAAGTAGCAAATTGATCACACTGCAAACTCTAATGGGCCAGACTCCGCATGTTAGAGAAAGTTAGCTTTGCTTGAATATTTGAGCCCAATCAATACAGGAGGAAGGAAGCAGAGTGGAAAGTCCTGGGTGGGAATTGTGGTGTCACGACAGGGGTAACAACTTTAATATACTGAGCCCCAGACTCCCTGTAATTGTAGTAGTAGCCAAAGCAAGCTGTAGTAATAGCCACTGGACGTTTACTCTGTGCCAGGCACTGTGCTGAGAACTTCACACACAGTAACTCAGAAGAGATACATCATTCTACTTGGAAGATGGGAAAGCAGGTTGCTGCTGCTGCTAAGTCACTTCAGTCGTGTCTGACTGTGTGACCCCATAGATGGCAGCCCACCAGGCTCTGCCGTCCCTGGGATTCTCCAGGCAAGAACACTGGAGTGGGTTGCCATTTCCTTCTCCAGTGCATGAAAGTAAAAAGTGAAAGGGAAGTTGCTCAGTCGTGTCCAACTCTTAGCCACCCCATGGACTGCAGCCTACCAGGCTCCTCTGTCCAGGCAAGAGTACTGGAGTGGGGAGCCATTGCCTTCTCCAGGGAAAGCAGGTTAAGTAGTTAAGTAGCACATATAACTTACCCAAGGTCACAGATAGCCAGTCTCCTATTGCATGTACACTCACTCTAAAGCTTAGGTTCTTTAATGCTACCCTTCACTCAGAAATGAGAGACTCAGGAATTCCCTGGTGGCCCAGCGGATAACAGTCCACCTGCCACTGCCGAGGACATGGGTTCTGTCCCCGACCAGGGATGTTCCACTTGCTGCAGAGCAACTAAGCCTGTGCCTCACAACTGCTGAGCCCTAGAGCCCATGCTCCCTAACACAGGAAGCCACCCCAGTGAGAAGCCCACTCACGGCAATGAAGAGTAGCCCCTGCTCACCACAGCTAGAGAAAGGCTGCACACAGCAATGAAGGGCCAGCGCAGCCCAAAAAATAAAAGAAATGAGAAACTCAGATGCTCGGCAGAGCCAGGAAATGATGTGAGTGAGCAGTGACTGTGGGTGCAAAGCACTAGGAGGATGGGGCCTGCAGAGGAGAGACCATCTCGTGCATGTTCCTTAGAAAGGCTTTGTTCTAATTTGCTTTGTTTTATTCTTTTTTCACTTTAAAAACATTTACTCACCAAGGACAAATTCAGCAGTCTGCCAGTTGACAGCCTCCCAGTGAGTGGATGAACGTCGAGGGCTTTGTGAAAAGTCTGACCCAGAAAACCAGCCTTTTTAATTTTTTTTTTCCTTCTGAGGAATAAGTGGATCCTTTCCAATTAGCACTTTGCATCATCTATGGACAAGGAAGTGGGTGATAAAGCTCACAGAGCACACAGTCCTCTGCTCACACTTTCCCACTTCCAGATGCCTCCTGCAAAAAACAAATAACCACATTCAAGAATCCACTTTAACTGGTGGGATGTCAGCCTTCCAAGCCTATGCAATAAGACTGTAAAATTCAAGAATACAGAGGTGGTCCCCTCAGTTTCCCCCTTTTAACCAGCCAGGAGCTTCTGAAGCAGCTGGTCCTTAATCAAGCCTCACTAAATGTAACAGAATGAGCAGAGCAGGAAAGGCTGAAGGGACTATGTTTCCTCATAAGCATACACTAATAAGCCCTAACTATGCTTGGAGAAGGCAATGGCAACCCACTCCAGTACTCTTGCCTGGAAATTCCCTTGGATGGAAGAGCCTGGTAGGCTGCTGTCCATGGGGTCGCCAAGAGTCAGGCATGACTGAGCGACTTCACTTTCACTTTTCACTTTCATGCATTGGAGAAGGAAATGGCAACCCACTCCAGTGTTCTTGCCTGGAGAATCCCAGGGATGGGGGAGCCTGGTGGGCTGCCGTCTATGGGGTTGCACAGAGTTGGACATGACTGAAGCGACTTAGCAGTAGTAGTATGCCCTGTACTTACCTTCATAAGCAACTCCATGCCTACTCGTCCCCTTGGTTACTTGTCCTTCTCACAGGGGACAGTGAGGAGGACTAGCTATAAACCTAAGCTTTACAAACCAAGGTTTCATTTCCGACTCTCCTTTTAAAGGCTACCTGTGTACAAGTCATTCCATTTGTGAGAACTTTGGCTTCCTTAACTGCTAAAGGAATGGTGCCCGTTCAAGATTTGCTGTAAAGTTTAAATGAGTTGATGCCTGGGACATGTTCATTGTTCAGTAAATGGTTCTTGTTATGACTTTCTCCAACTTTCAATCTGTCCAACGTTGGACACCCAGCTCCAATGTTATATTCCCCATCAAGTCTTTTCTATTTTTTTCATTTATTTCATTGAGGTATAATTGATTTACAATGTTGTGTTAATTTCTGCTATACACTGATGCAGATATATATGTGTGTGTGTATATATACATATATTCTTTTCCATTATGGTTTATTACAGGATAGCAAATATAGTTCCATGTGCTATACAGTAGGACCTTGTTCTTTATCCTCCTCCATCAAATCTTAAATGATCTCAATAGACAGAAGACTTCTTTGATTTTCCTGTGTCTATAAGTCCCATATTTTTCTTTGTTACAACATGTGTTTCAATAGGTAAGATAGTTATATAACTTCAATCTAATGAAAATAGTTGTACAATTTCTTTTTTTTTCTATTTTAAGTTATGATGTTCTAAAGGTAAAAGCCATGTCTTGTTCATAGTATAGTATAGTATCTTGCTGATAGAAATCACTCAGAAACATTCACTGAATAAATTCAACACTCTTTCTAGCCTTTGACTGAAGTATATCTTATAAAACATTAAATTGCATGAGTTGAAATCGTGCATGATGATGACAGGATGCAAAATGAACGTATCCTTGTAAACCACCACTCAGGTTTAATAACAGATGTTACTAGCAGATCTCTAGCACCCTGGAGGCCACCTGTTGAACCTTGCCAGTCATAGCTGCCTCCTCCCACACTGATGACCACTCTCCTGGCAATTAACACCCTGTAGTATTTTAGCTTTGTCTGTGATTTAAATGTATGCATCTCTTTATGTAGAATCCATATGCATAGATAAGAGTGTTTTTGTTTTGTTTTGTTTGTTTTCTGATCAACAGCACTAGCATAACAGGGGCTAAAGCACTGCTTACCAGTTTTAAAACCCCTTTTAATTCGAAAGCACAAGCCCCTCAGTGATGACAGGCACCACTCCAGTAAAACAGCATCTCTACATTTTCACAGTCTCCCGCTTCCCACTGACAGTTTATAACCCTCAAGAAGCAACTTCTATTTTCCAGTGGAGATGACTGAGGCTCACTTTGCAAGGTGCTCTATGGAACAAGGGTGAGAAGTCCATGTCCTCAGAGAGCTGAAAGCCTTCAACGTCTTAAATTCCTTGGGAACCAAAACAACTGGAAAATTTAATAAAGGACAAATATGAGGCTTGTACCTTGGGTTTTAGAGGAGACAAGATCTTGCAATGGATGCAGGAAGCAAGAAAGTTTGTCTCTAAAACATTTCAACTGTGCTTGCACCAGTTAGAAATTAGGGAACCTACCCTGTCTATCTTTGGGGAAGTAAGTATCTGATGAGTTAGCCCGCTGGTCTGGCATATTTCCCATGCCTTTTGTTTTGCTTACATGTCGAGTCTGCCCCTCCTACCCATCTTGTTGTGGTTGCTTCATTTTGTTTTTGGTTATAGAAGACCTTTTCTGAGAAGTTTCAGCCTTCTTCATAGGTGGTTGTTCTGCATGTATTGTGGTTTGGGTGTGCTCATGAGAGGGAATGAGTTTTGGGGCAGAGGGGTCTTGGTTATCCTTCAGTGCCTTTGGTTTTCATTGAGAATAGCCCAGCTGAGTACCTGAGTCAGAACTTGCAGTCTTGAGTTGGAGCCAAGAGAGTTTGTGAGGATGGGAAGAATGAGAACGTAGAAGGTATAAAGAAAGCATCCTTTCATTTACTTATTTATTCATTAACTCAGAAGATTCCCAAACTCCACTCGGCACACAGTCTAGTGGTTTGGAAAGACAGATAAAAATGACAACGATTACGTACCAGATTTTTATGTGGGTAAAGCATAGGTAGTTCCTGAGATAAAAAGAAGAAGAAGAAAGAAGAAGGCAAGAGATTATTTTCATTATTTTAGTTTTAATTTACCGTTCACATTAGATGCTGAGAAAACTCAGGTTTATGAATCTTCCGTCCTTTCCTGAGTGGCAATATGGTTTCCTTGGGAAGATGGCATTTGAGCAAGATCTTGAAGAATGAGTTAGGGTGTAGCAAAGACGCTAGGCTCCTTCTCTGAACGCTGAGGATGTGCTGTGAGGTGTTAGGGTGTAGCAGTCATTGCTAGTGTTCCACCGTGTGTAACAAGCATGAAAACGGAAAGGGTCACCATTATTCAGTTCTAATCGTGATTGCCAGACATGTTACCTTAGAGAGTTAGTTCTAATAGCTACAGAAATCAATGGGAGACCATGCTTTGCTGTGAGTCTTTCAGACAGAGCTGCTACTAATCGCTCTGTAACTATGGGTCTGACTGTGTTATCAGCCTTGCTTCACAAGTGAGCCTGTTCTGGTGTAATTCTCCTTTTAATAGCTGTTCGTACTTAACAGCAGGGTCACAATGGCCCTTGGAGACAACTTGTCCAGACTTTTATCACTGGAGCCCTTTCTCCAGACACAATTCTCTTCAATGTTGTAAGTAAATCAAAGAGGAGTGTTCAGCATAAGGAGCCCTTGTGTGTGGCCTGGTCTGTTTAACCACTGCTCAGACTCAGAGCTCCACTGACCCTGGAGGAAGCTTCAAGTGTGTCCTGTCACCTGAGAGAGATTGGTCATTGTCTTTTCTAACGCCTTGTTCTTACAGGTGAGGAAATTGATATCCAGCGAAGTTAAGTGATGACTCGAAGTTATACAGCAAGGAGATGTCATAGCGACCACAAATTCTTGTTGCCTTTCACTCGAACATAGTTAATCTACCAAGTCTCTTTAGTAACAAATAGCCAGAGTTGGATACAAAGTGTAGAGTAAGATTTTGGCCACATAGAATAAAACTCATTTAATCTTTTCATTTTTTGGAACTTCCCTGGAAGTCCAGTGGTTAAGAAGCTGCTTTCTAATGCAAGGGGTGCAGGTTCGATCATGCCTCATGGCCAAAAAACCAAAACATTAAACAGAAACAATATTGTAATAGATGCAATACAGACTTTAAAAATGGTTCACATCACTAAAAAAACTTATTAAAAAAAAAAAAACCCTTCATTTTCTCACATCAGTTTGCAGTACAACAGATCTCAAAGCCTCAAGGACTCATGAACAACACAGAATTCTTGACCCCATTCCAGAATTAATAAAATCTCCTGGATCAGAATGAGAGAACAGGTATTTTATAAGGCCATCCAGATGATTCTGATGTAACCTGTCAGTCAGTGGGATTAAGATTTGTCACTGGACTTACTGTTCTAGGGGAGTTGGGACTCATTCAACTTTGGAACTCGGAACCTCATGTGTAGAATATGTGACTGGTATTTCACTTTCTATGAGGGCAAGATGACTTCAGCTAGGGAGGAAGTACATAGAGTTCACGAACAACTGTAGTTTGGGTGAGCAGTGGGCCTTCCCATCTGTCTTGTGAGATTTGTGCATAAAACTGATGGGCCTGAAACCATCCCTCCAAGTCCACTGGGAAAGACTATGGAGCCTCATCAATTGTCTCCTTCAGTTTTCTCTCTGGATGTGACCATCTGATGGTAAGAATCGGTTCCAGTAAGATTTTGGCCTCCAAAGTTAAAACTACTAAAGATCTCTTGGAAAAGCTCAATGTACAAATATATTATACTTTCATACTGTTTGAATTAGAAAATCCTAATTCATCCTAAGTAGGTAGAGATAGCTTTCTTTATAAAATGATGAGTTTTTCAGACTTCAGAGGGGTCTCAGAAATCACAAAGTTTATCTCCATTTTTTTTTTTAAATAGAGATTGGTTAGGGCTGAGGGCTACCATACGTAGATGGAGGCAGGGCTGGGCCTTGAGTCAAAACCAGGAAAGTGAGTAAAATTTTTTAAAGTGAGTAAATATTTTGAATAATTTATTACATGGTATACAAACTAAAGTTTCCTCCAGAATTTTATATACTGAGTTGGCCACAAAGTTCATTCGAGTTTTTCCGACTTATGGAAAAACCCAAATAAACTTTCACGGTCAGTTCAATACATGAAATTTGAAATAGGGAAACCTGGCATGCTGCAGTTCATGGGGTCGCAAAGAGTTGGTCATGACAGCAACTGAACCACAGAGCGAAGAGAAACAGAGCGGGCTAAGGAGGACATTTAATGCAAATTAGGTTACAGATTACTTGAGCACTTTTCTAAATCATCACTGTTATTTTTCAGCTTGTGTCTGTTGTAAATCAAGATTGGCACACAGCGATTTAGGAAAAAGGATTCACCCTCATTAGTTTCTCAGCAAAGGGGTAAAAAAGCAACAAGATAGAACGTGGTTTTTAAGACACTGTGATTTTAGATGGAAAATTTCCTACAAAGAAAGAGCAAAAGGCCAGCATACTAAAGGCAGTGAATAACTAGGGGCTGTTCTGAAAACTGCTTGGTCCTTTAAGCAGACATGCAGACTTTCCAAGCATAACTCACACTTCTCAGCAAATTCATTTTACACACTGAAATGCAGCTTTTGACAAAATTCATCGTTCCGCCTGCATGTGCCTTTGGCGGTGGCTTAAGGAGCTGTCTCTGACTCCTCTCCAGTCCATCAGCTTATGAAAAAGATTCAAACGGGCCAACTCTGCCTTCCAGTGAGGACAGAATCGAGAGACTTTGCTGTCCTCCCTGCCCCAGCTACCTCTTTATCTTTTCTTATGGTTTTTGTGAGATTTTTATTTATGCGTTATTTATTTTTGGCTGTGCTGAGTCTTCATTACTGCACACAGGCTTTCTCTTGTTGCAGTGAGCAGGGACTACTTTCTAGTTGTGGTGTGCAGGCTTCTCATTGCAGTGGCTTCTCTTATTGCCGAGCACGGGCTCCAGGCATGAAGCTTCAGTAGTTACAATGCCTGGGCTCAGTACCTGCAGCTCACCAGCTCTAAAACCTGAGCTAAGTAGTGGTGGCACACAGGCTTCGTTGCTCCACAGCATGTGATATCTTCCTGGACCAGGGTTCAAACCCATGTACCTGAGTTGACAGGCAGATTCTTAACCACTGGGCCAGCAGGGAAGTCACCCAGAAGCCTCTTTCTGCAGGTTCCCACTAGGAAAGGCAAAGAGGATTCAGGAAAGGTTGCTTCCAGTGATGAGGGAGTTTCAGTGTGTGTAAGCAGGTGTGGCACTTGGCCACGTATTGACTTTGGAGCCAGACAGGTCTAGCTTTGGTCCTTGCTTTCTCCTCTGAGATCTTGTGCAAATTATTTCCTCAGTCTGATCTTGTTCCATCTCTGGGCCTCAGTTTTCTCATTCAGAAAGTAAGAAAGATAAGAATACTAGTTTCCTCTCAGATTGGTTTAGTTCATTCTTTTTTTGTACCCAGAGCAAAAATGAGTTCTCCTTCAGTTCAGTCAGTTCAGTTGCTCAGTCATGTCCGACTCTGTGACCCCATGAATTGCAGCATGCCAGGCCTCCCTGTCCATCACCATCACCCGGAGTTCACTCAAACTCATGTCCATCAAGACAGTGATGCCATCCAGCTGTCTCATTCTCTGTCGTCCCCTTCTCCTCCTGCCTCCAATCCCTCCCAGCATCAGAGTCTTTTCCAATGAGTCAACTCTTCACATGAGATGGCCAAAGTATTGGAGTTTCAGCTTCAGCATCAGTTCTTCCAATGAACACCCAGGACTGATCTCCTTTAGGATGGACTGGTTGGATCTCCTTGCAGTCCAAGGGACTCTCAAGAGTCTTTTCCAACACCACAGGTCAAAAGCATCAATTCTCCGCAGCTCAGCTTTCTTCACAGTCCAACTCTCACATCCATACATGACTACTGGAAAAACCATAGCCTTGACTAGACGGACTTTTATTGGCAAAGTAATGTCTCTGCTTTTGAACATGCTATCTAGGTTGGTCATAGCTTTCCTTCCAAGGAGTAAGCACCTTTTATTTTCATGGCTGCAGTCACCATCTACAGTAATTTTGCAGCCCCCCAAAATTAAGTCTGACACTGTTTCCACCGTTTCCCCATCTACTTCCCATGAAGTGATGGGACCAGATGCCATGATCTTCGTTTTCTGAATGTTGAGCTTTAAGCCAACTTTTTCACTCTCCTCTTTCACTTTCATCAAGAGCCTTTTGTGTTCCTCTTCACTTTCTGCCACAAGGGTGGTGTCATCTGCATATCTGAGGTTATTGAGATTTCTCCCAGCAATCTTGATTCCAGCTTGTGCTTCTTCCAGTCTAGTGTTTCTCATGATGTATTCTGCAAAGAAATTAAATAAGCAGGGTGACAACATACAGTCTTAATGTACTCCTTTTCCTATTTGGAACCAGTCTGTTGTTCCATGTCCAGTTCTAACTGTTGCTTCCTGACCTGCATACAGGTTTCTCAAGAGGCAGGTAAGGTGGTCTGCTATTCCCATCTCTTTCAGAATTTTCTACAGCTTGTTGTGATCCACGCAGTCAAAGGCTTTGGCATAGTCAATCAAGCAGAAATAGATGTTTTTCTGCAACTCTCTTGCTTTTTCCATGATCCAGCGGATGTTGGCAATTTGATCTCTGGTTCCTCTGCCTTTTCTAAAACCAGCTTGAACATCTGGAAGTTCATGTTTCACATATTGCTGAAGCCTGGCTTGGAGAATTTTGAGCATTACTTTACTAGCATGTGAGATGAGTACAACTGTGTGGTAGTTTGAGCATTCTTTGGCATTGCCTTTCTTTGGGATTGGAATGAAAACTGACCTTTTCCAGTCCTGTGGCCACTGCTGAGTTTTCCACATTTGCTGGCATATTGAGTGCAGCACTTTCACAGCATCATCTTTCAGGATTTGAAATAGCTCAACTGGAATTCCGTCACCTCCACTAGCTTTGTTTGTAGTGATGCTTCCTAAGGCCCACTTGACTTCACATTCCAGGATGTCTGGCTCTAGGTGAGTGATCACATCGTCGTGATTATCTGGGTCATGAAGATCTTTTTTGTACAGTTCTTCTGTGTATTCTTGCCACCTCTTCTTAATATCTTCTGCTTCTGTTAGGTCCATACCATTTCTGTACTTTTTCGAGCCCATCTTTGCATGAAGTGTTCCCTTGGTATCTCTAATTTTCTTGAAGTGATCTCTAGGCTTTCCCATTCTGTTGTTTTCCTCTATTTCTTTGCATTGATCACTGAGGAAGGCTTTCTTATCTCTTCTTGCTATTCTTTGGAACTCTGCATTCAGATGCTTATATCTTTCCTTTCCTCCTTTGCTTTTCACCTCTCTTCTTTTCACAGCTATTTGTAAGGCCTCCTCAGACAGGTTTTTTTGCATTCTTTTCCATGGGGATGCAACCTCCATCATAGATTTCATTTGATGTCTTTCTTTTGACAGGTATACTAGTTAGCTTATGCTGACTAGTGGACTACCCTAAACCATTTTAAACAAGACTGTTTCCTGAGCTCAGGGTTCCCCCAGTTGGCAATTTGAACTGGATTTAGCTGGATGATGTGTTATGGATTTGGCTGATCTTGGCTGGGCTTGCTCTTGTGACTGCACTTAGCTGGTAAGGCACCCAAGGCTGCCTGTGACAGGGGGTAGGGGAGACCTTTTTGAAGTGGCTGCGTTTGTTCCCACGGAAATAGCAAAGGCGCAAGGAGAGCAAAATGGAAGCTCTGAGACCTCTTGTGTCCCAGGTGTGAAAGAAACACTTTTCCTCTGCCACAGTCTTTGGCTCATCAAGTCATAAGCCCAGCCCAGATTTAAGAAGCATAAAATACATTCCTTTTCTTGATGGAGGAGCTGAAAGAATTTACGCGATGTTTGCCGTCTGCCAGGTAAGCCCCTTCTAGATGCAATTTTAATTGACAGAGGAACACTGTACCGCATGGCAGGATGCTCAACTGTAAGTCACTTCACTGAGTCTATCATCACCTGCAAGAGGGCATTCATAGCAAAAACTTCGTAGTTTTAATTTAGAATTGTATCTCCTTGTGATTCATCCCAGAGCTAAGACAAGTATGGATGCCATGCATTTATTTATTGGAGGGTTGGGGACACTTCCTCTTTTTTTCTCTCTCTCTCTCTTTCTGACAGGTGTCCTGGGAAATCCTTCTGGAGTAGCAATCTGGCCTTTCGTCTCATTTTGCCAATCCGATCACCCTAGGGTAGGGCGATTTAACAGGAGTAATTAATCATTGTGTTTTCTGAAATTGGAAGCCAAGGCACATTAGCCTCATACCAGAGAGCGTGTATGCAAGTGAGGGGGTTATGAAGGAGTGTGTGTAATGAGAGAGGTGAGAGTCTTATAATTAAGGAGGAGCATAAATAATAATGAAAGTCATTAGTGCCACTCGGTTGAAAGAATGTCATCAATGTAATTGGGGCATTAAAGTGAAATCCATTATGACAAACATTAACACATACAAAGGAGGGGAAAATGTGGTTATCTTGAGTTTGACAGATAGTGTCAGCTTCCAGTGGGGCCCAGATGGCATTCAGGAAAATGTTATGAGCAGTTTTATTTTAATATTTTTGGTTATGTGATATTTGGGAATCGAATGACATAAACACATGAGGAATTCTCACATGCCTGGCCCTGAAGCGGCTGGCAGAGAGGGGAGGTCACCAGAGGCAGCAGAAACTGGAGGACTTCCATCGCCATGCACGACGTTTTTTCTTAGGTGTTGCAATGTAACTCAAGGCATATGATGCAGCCTGGCATTTTTTTCCTCTGTGAAATTCCCCATTGAACCACACATGCAGTTTGGATGCTTTCTTTAAAAAATAGCAAAGTGTGGGGAGAGCGACAGGGATGAGAATGAGGACATTTAAACAATTATGCAGGAAATTATATGATGCTAAAATTGAACACGGGCAGACTGTGCAATGGCAGGATTCCCACCCGTGCTGAGCTTTGCAGAGGAGAGGGTGTTTTTTTTTTTTTTCCTTTCTCTCTGGGACTGTAATTTTTTAGCATAAAATAATTCAGAATATAAAACAAAAGGGAAAAAATTTAAATATGTCTAGAGATGGAGGCAAAGAGAAATAAAAAAGAAGGCAATTGTAAAAAATAAGAGAGAGAATTGAGATGAAGTATATGTGTGTGTATGTGTGTGTGTGTGTGTGTGTGTGTGTGTGTTCAGAAGGAGGAAATGATAAATGACTGCAGTGGTTTGCAAAGAGACATGTTCTCTGGGGTTTCTTTCCAGGGTAGGAAAGACTCAAGGGGATGGAGTCTCTGCCAGCAGGGGTATCATGAGGATTCAATGAGTCTATATATGTCAAAGACTTAGCACACTGACTAATGGTAAGCCCTCGATAAATGGGAGCTGTAATTACTATTATTATAATGTTATTGTTTGTCAAGGCTGGTAGAGCAGTCCATATACAGGGGGTCTAGATTATTCATGCATGATGGGGAAGAGGAGGAATACACTGACATCGATGTCAAACCCACTGTATGCAAAGAGATTTAGATAATATGTTAGCTCATTTAATCCACATAGCAAAGCTCCTCAGCAGGTATTATTGCCTATAATCAAGGAGACAAAGGCTCAGATAGTTTAACGCATGTAAAGCAGTTAAAACGGTGACTGTCACATAATAAAGGCTCAATAAATGTTGGCTCTTATGATTGCCATAAAAGCTGTGTAACTCGAAGTTACACAGTCAGCCACTGGAAGAGTCAAGATTGAAATCCTTCTCTCTTTTATTCCAGTCACACCAAACTGTCTCTCACTTGACTCACCTGGAACAAACTGCACCCCCACAGATGAACATTCTAGGGTGAGAAGGCCACGGAGACAGCTGGGATGTGATGGAAAGTCCTTGAAGCTTGGAGCCAGATATTTAAGTTGAGATCCCTGCTACTGCGCCCTTGATGCGTGGTTCGTGTAGACTACATGCAGTCACATGCCCAGAGTCCCCTTTAAGGAAGGACCGAGTTATCCCAGTTACTGGGAAAACTGTTAGTGGACCTCGTATAAAGGCACGGCCCTTAGTGAGACAGTCCATACTTGATCTTGATGACTGATGGCTGTGGAATGTAAAGGTACAGACATCCCAACTTGGAAGGAACAACTCAGAGGGGCCATTATAGCTCTAGGGCTCCATGCATGCAGGGGTGTCTGTGTGTGTGGAATGAGTGTTGGCTGAAGCTGGCAAATGTCCAACAAGACAACTCTACTCCACCTTTATTTCCGTCTTTTCCATCCCTTCCACAAGAACAGACCTCAAGCACTCTTTTTAATCAACGTTTTGCAGATTAAACTCTAGTTCAGAATCTGCTTCCTGGGGAACCCGAGTGGAGACAGTTTTGAATCTGCAAAGGGAGGTGGTATGGTAGTTCCCGAAGATATTTCTGTGAGGAGCTGAGGGGAGCTAGTCAGACTGTTCAGGCAGGAACACAGAGGTGAGAGCATAAGAAAGTTTCAGAAAATACTGATGGAAGAAAAGATGGTGAGCACTCATCCTAACGTAAGCTCTGAGCAGGCTCATTCGGAAGACTGAGGAATTTCCGTCAGCATCTCCATCCTACCCTGAGGAGATGCCATCCCTAGAGGGGCTTGCCAGGAGGCAAAAGATATTGTTTGGGTGACAATGTCTTGTTGAACTTCCCCCACAAACGTGCTCTAATGTAGGGGGGAAACTGTTTAAAATGAACATCATAGGTATTAGAGAAGAACAAAAGAAAGTCATAAAACAGCAATGTTTAAACCTAGGAGGAAATGTAGAGAATAGGCTTGTGTCTTCGTTTAGGAAGCCTGATTTAAGAGGCTAAATAGTAAGTAATAATAACAAATAACAGTGAGTGTATCTAAGGAGGAATAATAGAAGCTAGTTTGAGAGACTGGCTTAATTTTGTCTGTTTCCTCATTTGTTTTTAAATTCCATTATTTACCTCAAAATAGATGAATAACATAAAATATGACCTCATTCTTTGGCATTGCCTTTCTTTGGGATTGGAATGAAAACCAACCTTTTCCAGTCCTGTGGCCACTGCTGAGTTTTCCAAATTTGCTGGCATATTGAGTGCAGCTTTTTAACAGCATCATCTTTTAGGACTTGAAATAGCTCAACCAGAATTCCATCACTTCCACTAGCTTTGTTCAGAGTGATGCTTCCTAAGGCCCACTTGACTTCGCATTCCAGGATGTCTGGCTCTAGGTGAGTGAATACAGCAGCATGGTTATCTGGGTCATGAGATCTTTTTTGTATAGTTCTTCTGTGTATTCTTGCCACCTCTTCTTAATTTGAGAAATCAGTATGCAGGTCAGGAAGCAACAGTTAGAATTAGACATGGAAAAACAGACTGGTTCCAAATTGGGAAAGGAAAGAAGTACATCAAGGCTGTATATTGTCACCCTGCTTATTTAACTTCTGTGCAGAGTACATCATGCAAAATGTCAGGCTGGATGAAGCAGAAGCTGAAATGAAGATTGCCAGGAGAAATATCAATAACCTCAGATATGCAGAAGACACCACTTTTATGGCAGAAAGTGAAGAAGAACTAAAGAACCTCTTAATGAAAGTGAAAGAGGAGAGTGAAAAAGTTGGCTTAGAGCTCAACATTCAGAAAACTAAGATCATGGCAACTAGTCCCATCACTTCATGGCAGAAGATGGGGAAGCAATGGAAACAGTGAGAGACTTTATTTTGGGGGGCCCCAAAATCACTGCAGATGGTAACTGCAGCCATGAAATTAAAAGATGCTTGCTCCTTGGAAGAAAACCTATGACTAACCTAGACAGCATATTAAAAAGCAGAGACATTACTTTGCCAACTAAGGTCCATCTAGTCAAGGGTATGTTTTTTCCAGTGGTCATGTATGGATGTGAGACTATAAAAAAGCTGAGTGCTGAAGAATTGATGCTTTTGAACTGTGGTGTTGGAAAAGACTCTTGAGAGCCCCTTGGACTGCAAGGAGATCCAGCCAGTCCATCTAAAGGAAATCAGTCCTGAATATTCATTGGAAGGACTGATGCTGAAGCTGAAATGCCAATACTTTAGCCACCTGATCTGAAGAACTGACTCATCTGAAAAACCCTGATGCTGGGAAAGATTCAAGGCGGGAGGAGAAGGGGACAACAGAGGATGAGATGGTTGGATGGCTTCACCAACTCGATGGACAGAAGGTTGAGTAAGCTCTGGGAGTTGGTGATGGACAGGGAAGCCTGATGTGCTGCAGTCTTTGGAGTCGAAAAGAGTCGGTCATGACTAAACGACTGAACTGAACTGAATGATGACCTCATAGTCAAAAAGAAGCAAGTGATTGGCTTAAGGATCTAATCCTAAAGGACTTGATCCTGCTCCCCATAGAGGTTTCCTTTTGGGAATAGAAAAAGTTGGGGGGCTAGAGATTATGTTAGTGAATATAATATTTGCTTTTTTATTTTTTAAAATAATTTTCAGTAGCTTTTTATGTCTCTTTTTAACTTACAGTATTCTTTGATATATCTTTTTTTCAAGCTTTAAAAAATTTTTTTGTAGACAAATGTTTCTAGCTTATTTTGGAATCAAACAAAAGAAATCTCTCATTTGTAGCAATGTTACTCTTATGCATCCTATTAGAGTGTTTATTTCTATATTTTTTCTTTATTTTCTTAGAGAATTACCTGATTTTCAAGGAATGAACTATTTTTGGAAAAATGATCTTTCTTATAATTAAAATAAAGTACAAATAATTTGTTCATTATCCTTTTATATTGCTTTCATTTCTGGTTGAACTATACTTGTCTTTCTTTTTCAGTTGGGTATTTAGATAATCACATCAATTATTTTTCCATTTATCTATCTCTTTACCTACCTACCTATCTCTATCCATTGTTTGTAGGGATATGAAATCCCCTCTGAGCACAGCTTTAGCTACTTCCCAATAGCTTGAAAAACAGGTCATTTAAATAATTTTATCTGTATTTTATCTAGTTTATTATTTCAAAGTAGAAAATATAATTTCTCAACATGTTTTGGAGAGCATTAGCCATTAATATATTACTGATTTATGCTTTGATTTCATCAGGGTCAGAAAATATGTTGTCCATATTTTTAAAAATTAAAGATAATTGCCTGTTGCCTAGCATACAATCTGTTTTTATAATGTTTCATTGGTTTGGGTTTGTAAAAAAAAAAAAAAGTCTATTTTTTTCTTTGAAAGATATGAGCTGCTTTTGAGAGTTTTTTCATCATACTTATTAATAGTACAATCATATCTTTACTATTTTTCCCTTTTTTAAGGAAAAAAGTTCCAAAGTCTCTCCTATGGATCCGCCCACTTTAGCTTTACATATTTGTAAAGCTGCTGCAAAATCTCTCTCTACATTTTCAAAATTCCATAATGAGAAATGGAATCCTTCCCATCCAGATGGATTTTTATTTTCAAAAATTTCTAAAGAAATGCCACCAGCCCTAGAAAAGGTGATACTTCCAGCTGGCCTGGCAATCACCAGGTATTGATGCCATCTCTCTTCCCTCCTGGGCCTTTGCCAGACTTGGCTAATTGATCAAGGTCTTCCTTCCTGCAGAGTCCAGATGCTACCTTGGAATATAGTGCTCCAGTCAGTTCCTACCAACCAGTCACAGTTTGCCCTTCATTTAAAACCTATTTGCCTTCTCTGTTCAAAACATTATTAGTCAAGGTAAGAAAATAAAGTTGACCAACGCCTGCTAGGTTTGGAGAGATGCCTCAGATTAATATTACCTGTCAAGCTATTATTCAAAGCAGTTAGCCAACACAGTTTAACATGGGAAATCTCAAGGTAAAAAAGTATCCTTGAGACCTTCTCAAAATACTTAGTTGACAAGATCCAGACAAACACGAGATGAATCAAAATAAACATTAAAGAAACTATGGTCATGGAATCCATCAAAATAAGGTTAAACAATTATAGTTACAGGACAGATATACATAGTTTATTCTTTGACCATGGAAATAAAGAATGTTACTGGCTGAAAATAAGTTAAAATAGCTAGTCTGTAATTATTGGAAGAATGTTGTTGGGGAAGGGAAAAAGCTGTTGATCTCACCTAATCTTTTTTAAAATGGTAACTAATGATGACATTTGGTAGGAGGGAAGGTTCTTATCTATGGAATTACCTTAACAGAACACCCATGGGTTAGAATTGCCTGTGATGAACAAGACCAGTACAAATGGACTCATGAAACCTGTGTGTGTGTGTGTGTGTGTGTGTGTGTGTGTGTGTGTGTGTGTGTGTGTCTGTTCAGTTGTGTCCAACTCTGCAACCCCATGGAATATAGCCCCACCCCTCACCCCAGGTGGGGCTGTCCTTGAGATTTTCCAGGCAAGAATACTGGAATGGGTCGCCTTTTCCTACTCCAGGGATCTTCCTATCCCAGGGATCAAACTTACATCTCCTGCATTGGCAGGCAGATTCTGGCAAGCCCCATTATAAAGCATAATTCCCAAAAAATATTATATAAGATGTATGACTGTCTGGAATATCAAATGAAAATGTTTCGTGACCAAAATGTTTTCCGCTGTGTAAGACTGGCAGATTTCAATCAGAGGCCTCATTTATTGCTCTGGTCCAAAGACCTCTCACCTTGGCAAAGGAAGGAAGAACCTGAGGAATCACGGTCTTTGGAACCTCTGTTTGCTTTGGTTGAGCTTCTCAATTCTTGCATATTAAATTATTATTAATAGTAAAGCTTGATTGGTAAGGATATTCATTTGCTTGACTCATATCTTACAATCAGCTCTTCATATTTGCTGAGAACTTGGGGAGACATATAGATAGATGTGGCACTTCCCAGGTGACTCAGTGGTAAAGAATCCACCTGCCAATGTAGGAGACATGGGTTCAATCCCTGGGTCGGAAAGATTCCCTGGAGAAGGGAATGGTAACCCACTCCAGTATTTTTACCTGGGAAATCTCAGACAGAGGAGCCTGGCAGGCTACAGTCCTTAGGATCGCAAAGAGATGGATACAAGCAAGTGAACAAGCATGCACACGGAGACAGAAGTGCAAAACTGCTTGTTTCTTCTTCTTCCTAAGTGTGGAATCCACCAAAACTGAAACATGGGACTGACAAATGTTTTACTCTCAACCTGTTACTGTTTTTCCTAGTATTTTTTACATACTTACAGGATTTGGGGGCAATCCCACCACTTAGAGTGTAAAACGTTCGCCTATTATTTAACAAACCATATCGTTTTGCTTCTGTTTCTCCTCACCCTATACCCAAGTAAGTTATTATTATTAAAAGTAGCATGTACTATAAAATTCCTCTGAAAGGTTTTGTTTATATCTACCTACTTACCTACTGGCTACCTACATACCTATATTTTTTGTTTAAGGAGAACACACACATTACAAAGATGATTTAACCTTAAATTCTTTATAATGTATGTAAATAATTTTCAAATAATAAATTGTTATTTAGTTAAGAAATACTTGCGAGATACTTAGTTAGGATTGATTTGACAGGCATAAGAGCCTCTGGTATGTTAGAAGATGGAAAAGAAAATGAATAAAATGTGGTACGCAGCATTCCCAATCCTAGTATTTTTGTCTCCAGTCTGGTACTTTATGCAAACTTCTAGAATGTTCATTCTGCCTTGTATTTTCTACATGCAAAGCTACTTACAGTGTCCTAAGCACTATTTTAAGTGATGATAAGAAGAAAAAGGACAGAAAATCTTACCTCAAAGAGTCCAAAGTATAAGTTACAATGTGGGGCACTGTTAAAGGCAGCAAACTCTGTATAAATTGCCACTTGGGGACTTCGAAGAGGAGGCAGTAACTCTGTTTAGAGCAGCTAAGAAGGTCTTCCATGAAGAAGAGACCAGTATACAAACAGGGACCTCTAATTCACGGTTTATAGGGAAGTTTTAAGACTTTGACATTTCATTGTTCAAAATAACACCTTGAATGGAGTGCAGAATACAATATCACACCTGATTGAAACAGTCCTGAAGAACCACAGTTTCCTCTATAGTTACATAATAGAATCTGAAGAACACAAAGTAACAAATAGAGATGTGTGGATCACAGTCCTGACCCCAACACTTGTAGACCTTAACAGAACATTGCAAATATGTAAATTTGCAGTGACATAAACTCTGGGTTTCATTTTCTTCTTCAGATAAGAAGTGGGGTTGAATTGCGTTATCCAATATTTTTTGAAAACAGGAATCTGAAGCATAGTTCAATGTTACCAAGACTAAGAAAAAATTTATACCGAAAGAGAGACTGTAACCAAAACCGACCCTAGGAGGTATTGGCTTAGCAATCAGGCAGCAGATGTAGGAAGACTGATATAAGAGGCTGAAAAGAGCAACATGTCTGACAAAATTGTTACCTCCAGTAACTAGGAAGCAAATCACATGCCTTACATACATGAGGGCATAGGGGGAAAGTTATGAAGATAGAACATGTTATTAACGTGTGTAGAATATTATTGGATGCTTTGGCAAAGTGTTTAAAAAAGGGATTAAATCCAGATAGACTGGGCTGGTTTCAAAAAAAAATGAAAGAAGCAAAAGTTCTGTTAGAAAAGTATACTGCTTCTAAATTCTGCTGCTGCTGCTGCTAAGTCGCTTCACTCGTGTCTGACTCTGCGACCCCAAAGACAGCAGCCCACCAGGTTCCCCTGTCCCTAGGATTCTCCAGGCAAGAACACTGGAGTGGGTTGCCATTTCCTTCTCTAATGCATGAAAGTGAAAACTGAAAGTGAAGTCGCTCAGTCATGTCCGACTCTTAGCAATCCCATGGACTGCAGCCTACCAGGCTCCTCCATCCATGGGATTTTCCAGGCAAGAGTACTGGAGTGGGGTGCCATTGCCTTCTCCATCTAAATCCTAGTGAAGTGGCAAATAAAGAGGCTTTGAATGGAAATGTGCTCATTAAAGCTAATCCACTGATTGAAATGATGTTAAGCAAAAAGCAACATGAGTGTTATTACATACATAAGTTAAAATTTTTCAGTGCATTATTTTGCTTCAGGGAAAAGATTGAAATAAATATGTTGATTAGTTGGTATTTGGGATTGTCCCCCAAATGACAAGTAAGTGAGTTTTGTTTGGCTTTTACATGTGTTATTGCAGATAACGTCTTGAAAATACCCTAGAGAGAGAACCAGAGGTTTAGGAGTGCCTGGTGGGCAGGGCATGGAGGAGGGCTAGAAAAGTTTAGAAAACCGCCATAAGTACATAGAATTTACTGAAATCATACTATAAGAAGTCAAGTTAGTTTTGAAAGATAGTTACAAAGAAAGCAAGAGCTTGAGACTTAAAATGACCCTTTGGCTCTCAAATTTCTGCAGGAAAGAGGCAGAATAAAACAGTTGTATGGCCTTCAAGGATGGCCAAAGAGGATGATGGAAAAAGAGCCACCTCCCAGAAGGCATTGTCTAGAGACGCGATGAGTAAAAACAAGGTTGTTTCTACACAAGACCGGAATCAAGACTTAAAGAATTCTCTGTATCCGGAGAGTGGAAGACCTTAAGAAGGTCACCCAGAGGATTTTAAAGTTTGCTCCAAACCTATGGGTGGTATGTATCTCCCATTCTTTCCACTTCCCAGGGAGGTATGTTTACTGTGGTTACTCTCTCCTATGTAATCTCTGCCTTTAGGGGTGGGTTGAGAGGGTGACAGGAAATTCCTTTTAATTCACAAATTTCTATAGCATTCTATAGAAAGTCCTTGTGGACCTGATATAGTAATTACCACACATCACTAGGAGATCCTAGACTTTGAAATAAATATGTTGATTAGTTGGAATTTGGGATTGTCTCCCATGACAAGTGAGTTTTTATTGTTGTTTGTTTTCTCAATGTGCAAGAAGAAGGGAGCAAAGACCTACATGGTGATCACTAGGATGAAAACTTATGGTATTTATGTATTTATATGTCTCGAATTTAAAAATATCAAGGATATCTGAATTTAATAATTAGCATTCATGTCTAGGTGTTTGATAGCTCAGCCATGCTTGCGTGAGTAGTAATATAAAGGTATATATACTATATAAATTAATGTGCACTGATTCTGTAGCATTTGCTTTTCTTGCCTACACTTCAGGTAAAATCAATAATTATGTTTTTATATAAAGCTTGTCTCCTTTTGAACTTTGCGTTCAAGCCAGGGTCGAACCTGGGTTTCCTGCACTGCAGGTGACTTCTTTGCTGTCTGAGCTGCCTGAGAAGCCCAACATTAGTAACAGACAAGATTAAAATATAAAATAGAAATGCATTCAAAGTGCTGACAATTTGAACATGAAACAAGTATAAAAAATCAAAAACTGTAGAATTTAGATTTTCAGGAATGTTCTTTTTCTTCTAAAGTATTTATTATTTTTATTAAAAATAAAAAATAAAATCACTAATTTGAATAAAGTATAATAAATTTTCATTTATATTTTTAAAATTATTTAAATCAAATTCATTACTTTTTAGACATAAAACTAATCACAATTCTAGCCTTTAAAGTCCATCTAGTTTCCAATGTAAACCATCAGTATTGCCCTTTAGGCATGTTATACAATTTTATCATATACAAATACAAGACAGCCCATTAAATTTGGATTACAGATAAACAGCAATAATTTTTCATGCGTGTGTACTCCGATACTGCATTCACACATACTTACTTGAAAAAAGTTACTCATTTTTTAATCTAAAATTTAAATTACACTGATTGTCCTATATTTTATCTGGAAATGTACATGTAAATTTAAGAGTAATAGAATTTGCTTACTGCAACATGTTCCAGAGTCACTAGATACAACTGTTGCAAATAGTGTGGTGATACATAAATGAATATCTGAGGAGGAATTAATTGAAAACCACAAGTAGCAGCAAAACAGACACTTGGCAATACAGAGAACATATTTCAATATATTAAAAAAATTAAATTCACACCCGGAGGATAGATATGCTGTGTTAATTACTTTGTGTTTTCTCTTACCTCAGTGCTTCCACTGCTCAAATTCTGCCTGCATTCCAAAGCTGCATCGTCTCCATACTTAGCGATGTCAGGTATTTTCAAGGCAGTCAAACATGGGAGTCTTCTGTCTCTAGGCCATAAGGCAGAAGTCTTAGAGAAGGGTTCCCCTAACACCTGGGACCTAAAATGAGGTTAGTCGTGGGAGTGGAAGTTAAGTGGTGTGACTTAGTACTCTACTGTGCCAAGTCTTTAATCTTCAGTGTCTCTGCGGTGCATGTATCCCTTAATATGCGAGTGTGTCCTCATAAAATCCTGGGCTCTTGAGACATCCCATATAGCCAAGTGTAAAATGAATAAACGTAGATAAATTTCTTTCCGACTATCCATGCTTTGACAGTTTTCCAGTCCTCCTGTTGGCCCCCTTTAATCCATGTGATGGACTGTGGACAGAAGTATACACCGTGTGTCATGTCTGTGCTGTCTCAGAGCTGGTATGCCATCCTTCAGCCCTCTCCAGTCATAGCTTTGTTGAAATGGCAGCACAAGCCAGGACTAGAAGGCCTCCATTTCTGATCAAGCAGAAAAGAGCATAGCACCAACCCACATTAAATATGTAGCCCCCCAAAGAAGTCTGTTAGGAAAAAACAAAAGGATTTTGGAGGTGTATTCCTTTCCTCAAAGCATAGCCTGGCATAATCTGAATAATATCAGTTCTATAATTTAAAAGAGTTTTACACATTCCCAGATTATGTACCCACCTGAGTTTGGTGGGGGTTTTTTTGTTTTTTTTTTTTTGAATTGTAGTTTGTGCTTTTTAAATTTGCATTTAAATATTTTATCAAACAAATTTTATTTTAGTGTTGCATACACTGTACTTGGTCTTCCTGGGTGGCTCGGCAATAAAGAATCTGCCTGCAATGCAGGAGACCTGGGCTCAGTCCCTGGGGCAGGAAGATCCTTTGGAGGAAGGCATGGCACACCACTCCAGTATTCTTGCCTGGAGTATCCTATGGACAGAGGAGCCTGGCAGGCTACAGTCTGTGGGGTTGCAAAGATTCGGACACAGCTGAGCCACTGAGCACCCTCACATTCATGAATCAGTGGGTCTCTTACATCAATAACACTGTTTCAGGTTAAGCTGGGTGGTAAGTAAAGATACAGGTTAGAGGTGGTATAGTTTTGGTTTTTTTTTTCTTTTTTCCATTATTCTTTTCCTTAACTATGTGATATGTATCATAAACAGCTTATAAAAGTCAACACAAAAGAATCCCACAATCTAGCAACTTGCAGGCCACAGTCAAGTCAAAATTTCCACTCTAAGGTGGAAATGACTCATTGAAATCTCATAATGATTTGATAGCTGATTCAGGACCAAAATTCTGGTCTCCTAAAATCTGTTCTCGGCATTTTTACTCCAGTATATGTTGCTGTCTCACAGACTAACCAGTAGAGTGTTTATACATCAGAGAATCTAGGTTGTGCTTTGGTGATACAAAATCTGTAAGAGTCAGTGGCTTAAAACCATTTTTTTCTTGCTCTGTTTATTTGTGTGACATAGGTCAGTGTTGACGTCTAGTCCACTTCAGGGATGCCGTCTGATGCAGGCTCCATCACCGTGGAGCTGGACTGTCTGACCTCTGACCCACTCTGTGTCTGTGTGGAGGCCAGGAGAACCCAGAGGATTTCACAGAGGCTTCTCACTGCCCCGGCCCAGAAGCAGTATGTACAGTCACGTTCACTTGTCCTTGGTGAGAATTTGTGATGTGGTCACTCCTGAATGCAAGAAGGCCAGGGCATGTGCTGTCCTCTAAGGGAAAGAAGAGATGGGTGAGGTGAGCGCTGGGTTACAACTGCACGTGATGAAATGGAAGTAACTGAATTGATAGACTGACAATTTCTCGTTTTATTTTTAATTTTATCGGAGTATAGTTGAGTTACAATGTTGTATTAGTTTCAGATGCACAGCAAAGTGATCCAGTTATACTTATACATATATTCATTCTTTGTCAGACTTTTTCCCCATATGAGTTATCACAGAATATTGAGTCGAGTTCCCTGGTGCTGTGCAATAGGTCCTTGTTGGTTATCTATCTTACATATAGTAGTGTGTGTATGTTAATCCGAAGCTCCTGATTTATCCCTCCTCCCTTTTGATAAATTTGAATGTTTTCAATATCTATAAGTCTGTTTATATTTTGCAAATAAGTTCATTACATTTTTAAAATTTAGATTCTACGTATTAGTGATATCATGTGATATTTGTCTTTGTCTGATTTACTTCACTAAGTATGATAATCTCCAGGCCCACCCAAGTTGCTGCAAATGGCATTATTTTGTTCTTTTTTTACAGCTGAGTAATAGTCTACTGCGTGTACCGCATCTTCTTTATCCGTTCCTCTGTCAAGAGACACTTAGATTGCTTCTGTGGTTTGGCCATTGTAAATAGTGCTGCAATGAACATTGGGGTGCATTCTTATCAAAGGATGGTTTTCTCCAGATATATGCCCAGAAGTGGGATTGCTGGATGATATGGTAGCTCTATTTTTAGTTTTTTTTTAAATATAAATTTATTTACTTTAATTGAGGCTAATTACTTTACAATATTGTAGTGGTTTTTGCCATACATTGACATGAATCCGCCATGGGTGTACATGTGTCGCCCATCCTGAACCCCCCTCCCACCTCCCTCTCCGTACCATCCCTCTGGGTCACCCCAGTGCATCAGCCCTGAGCACCCTGTCTCATGCATCGGACCTGAACTGGTGATTTGTTTCACATATGATAATATACATGATTCAGTGACATTCTCCCAAACCATCCCACCCTCACCCTCTCCCACAGAGTCCAAAATACTGTACTATACATCTGTGTCTCTTTTGCTGTCTCGCATACAGGATTATTGTTACCATCTTTCTAAATTCCATATATATGTGTTAGTATACTGTATTGGTGTTTTTCTTTCTGGCTTACTTTACTCAGTATAATAGGCTCCAATTTCATCCCCCTCATTAGAACTGATTCAAATGTATTCTTTTTAACGGCTGCGTAATACTCCATTGTGTATATGTACCACCACTTTCTTATCCATTCGTCTGCCGATGGACATCTAGGTTGCTTCCATGTCCTGGCTATTGTAAACAGTGCTGTGATAAACATTGGGGTACACGTGTCTCTTTCAGTTCTGGTTTCCTCAGTGTATATGCCCAGCAGTGGGATTGCTGGGTCATATGGCAGTTCTATTTCCTGTTTTTTAAGGAATCTCCACACTGTTCTCCATAGTGGCTGTACTAGTTTGCATTCCCACCAGCAGTGTAAGGGGGTTCCCTTTTCTCCACACCCTCTCCAGCATTTGCTGTTTGTAGGCTTACTGATGATAACCATTCTTACTGGTGTGAGGTAAGAGCTTATTGTAAGGTATTGTTTTCATCTGCATTTCTCTGATAGTGATTTCGAGAATGTTTCCATGTGCTCTTTGGCCATCTGTATCAGACTGGTGATTTCTTACCTGATGATTTCTCTCCCACAGAAGCTTCTGGTTTCCTAACAAATTTCTGACATCTTGTGTCTGTACCCTTATTCTGAGAATTGAATCAAAGGATAAGTATATGTCAAATCAGTGATTTGGGCTCTTTGTGCTTAAAATGGTTAAAACGATAAGAAAAAAAAAAGAAAAAGAAGAAGATGCAAAAATGCTTTAGAGGCTTGCTCATGGCTCCTAGGGATCTGCTTTATTTCTGGGTGAAAGAGAGCAGAGTCCACCAAAACAGGGTAATTTCTTGGCCTGAAAGGGTTCACTCAGCTGTCTCAAAAATTTACCATTTTTTTTTTAATAGAAAAAAAAGTGTTTGGTGTCTGTGTTAAGGGAAAAATCTGAAGCAAAAATGTAATTGGTAAACTCACAAAACTTTTAATTCTCTTTCCAAAAGGGAAATTTTGCCTTAACTTAAAAATACACACAGAACAATGTTTTGTATGTTTTTAATAGTGTATTTATTTTTGCTATTGTGTATAATTTCTACCAGGGAGGCAAAGGTCAACCAGCTCTTGAATAAAGATTAGTAATGAAAACAAAAGACATTCTGAGGCTGATGTAGCATCTTTGAATCTAGAATTATGCCAAAATGTAAAATAGAGACATGGTCGATAAGCAATTCAGATTTAAAGACTTACCCTCCCAAGGGATAATCCTCCAGTTTGGAGACCACACTCTCCAATAGCTTTCACTTGTGTGTAACACATGTTTTGTCTTCAATACTCTACTCTGCTGTCATTAATATATTGAAATATCCAGTGTCATGAAAAGAATCCCCATGACTTATTATATAGAAAAACAAGCAGCGTTTTATGAAGTGATATGCATTTTTCAATCCATTTATGCAAAATAGACCTATATATTTATGGATATGTACAGAAATTGGCTAAGCATAAAAGTGATGGCTGTTGGTGGTGGTATTTTGGGAGATTTTATTTTGTTCCTTCTTAATTTTGATTCCCACCCTCATTTTTTTTTTTTTTGGTGATAAATCTCTATAGATTTTGCAAGTGCACATTTATTTTCAAAGTTAAAAAAGTTCTTCAGGGAGTAGCTTTTGAGAACAAATTGTACCTTCATGTCGCATTATAAAGCTGTACATTATGCTTCTTTAGATGCTGGATGTTGGCCTATAGCTGGGTTTCCAATAAGATCATAGTACTCTTGAAATAGTAACACTGAATATGTTTTACCTTTTAAACACATATGCACACACACACACACACACACACACACACACCATTGAAAGTTATGAAGAACAGTTGAAAATGCCAAATGTGCTATATTTTATTAGAGATGAATTGTAGCTATTTTATTCTAGGGGCTAATTCACAGACCTTTAATATTATGTCGTTATGAGGAAGCCAGATATATTATTTCAGTTCTGAATAACTCGGTAACCTTTTTGTCTTCCTTTGTGTGAAAAAGGGAAACAGTGTCCACTGCAGAAGAAAATGCTGTATCTCAGGACCAGGAATGCAGAACTAGAGACAGGATTACACAGGGCTTTGGCAGATGCTAGGTTATGGGATCATTCTTTGCATGGCAGGAGGAAACATTTTCCTCTGCCCTTCCCAATATTCCCTCGATGCTTCTGCTTCATTGATGCTTTCCGTTCTGGGCTCAGTTTTTAAAAATCGAAAGCATCTTCCATGAGTTCCATAGGAAGCTGAAAACACTTCATGCTGAAGAGTCCCCAGAGAGCAGTGCCCACCTCAGGCAGGTAGGGAGGCCACTGGACATCCTGCCTGAGCGCATGCCTGCTCTGCAGTCAGAGTCCCTGCATCTGAGCGGCCTCCTGCCTGGAACACAGGCCTCAGCCATGCAGAAGTCACGGGCCCCTCGGGGCAATAGATACAGAGAGGGAAAATGCACAGTACTCTGGGGGTGGGGCGGGGGCAGCGGGAGCCCAAACCCCCAAATATTAAGGTTGTGTCTAAATGCTGGTATTTCTATCCCAAAAGATGCTGAAAAGAAATATGTAACAGCCAACAGCCTTTCCTGTCTTTCGATGCTCAGATGAAAGGTTTCCTAAGCTTCTCTCAGCTCTTTCTTCTCATTGTCCCTCCTCTGATTTAGATGCATCTCCAAGAAAATACTGCACAGGTTCGTTTTTGAGGAAATTTCTGAGTTTGCCCTGTCAGCCAAGCATCACCGCGTGTGTATGTGCCGGCCAGCTTTCATTTCTGGTCTGCCTGTGAGAACACCAAGGGTTCGTGAAGATCATTTTCTTGTACTGTGCACAGCAGACTCCAGAAGGATCTGTGCCATCAGAACATTTGGTTTCCAGGCTCCCAAGTCCTCTTTGTGTTTGATCGTGACATTTCTTCATGCTCAGATGCATACGTGATGTAACATTCTTTGTTGATGTTCTGCAATGTGTTTTAGAGTTATTTTGGCTTAGCACTAATTAAGAATGGGGAACTCAACTTTTCTGGTTAAAATGTTACTCTCCCCCCACCCTCCCTTCTGACTCCCCTGGCTTTCTGTACCAGGCATATCTGTAGGGCGTTAAACCCAAGACTGGTATTTAATAGACCCTAGACTGTTTTGTTGGAAACAGGGCAAATGAGAATTCTGTCTATGGGGTTTGTGGGTCTTTGTTGTAATGGGGAAGAATGCCCTAAAGGGGAGTTCCTAGCAGCCTAATTGTTGAGAAATGATGGAAGTTCAACAGCATGGAAATTCTACTTCTCGCTTCAGCTGAAAAGGTGCTTATAAAGGTAGCTGGGCTATTTTAGCGATTTGCCTTATTTTGAAAATCCAATTTGAAAGCTTCATTAAAGGGCACTAATTTGGTGTCTTAAGGGAATATGTGTAAAGGAGCTTGTCGACAGTCTAAGATGTTTGCCAGTGTGTAGGTGAGCTCAACCCCCCAAGCTGGGGTTACCTGGTTACCTGTATGCCCTTTCATTTCAAATGTGATATGAAATAAATTCAAAAGCATCCAGACTAAAAGAGTAACAACACAGCTTCTGCAAACACCTTCTGCTTGCTGCACAACAGGTCCGTAAATCAAGAGATGAGTTGTTGGGACAAGGAATAGAGACTTTATCCAGAAAGCCAAAAGACAGAAAAGATGGCAGACTAATGTCCTAGAGAACCATCTTACCCCAGTAATAATATAGACTTTTTTTATACTAAAAAGGGGAGGGATATGGTTGGTTGTTGTTACATATTTCTTGGTGCAGGAATCCTTTGTTCTTGCAGCTGTCCAGATAGGTCAGGTCATGATGTTCCTGTAAACCTCCAACATGACAAATGTTATTTTCTGTTCTGCAGAAACTTTCTTGTATCTCTATATGAATGGGAAAGTGTTATACTCTTAAAGGTCAGAGCTTTGAGAATGGGCTATCCTGTATATTTCAAGCTGTAGGCAACATTCTTAACTCAAAGCAAAAGCAACAGAATAGAAAAGCTTAAAGTAAAAGAAACATACCTAATATGGAGTCAGATTTGTTCTTCCCTATGACACTTCCTTGTTCCCCCATTTCCACCACTTCTCACCCCTAAGGGTAGGATGCTTTCAGTGCAGAAATACCTCTGCATGGACATCAGCATCATAGATATCATTCAGAAGTCCAATAAGGAAGACAACAGTTTTACTGAGTTTGCTGCTGCTGCTGCTGCTGCTAAGTTACTTCAGTCGTGTCCAACTCTGTGCGACCCCATGGACGGCTGCCCACGCCGTAGTTAATATAGGACAGACCAAGGGACATTAAGGTATGGTAACTGTTTCAAATTAAGGAAATGCAAATACTTTCTGAATGCCTAGAAGAGTCGCTTACTGCTCACTGCCTGCCTAATATTCCCAGAAGTATATTTCAGTCCCACTTTGGGATGCAACAGTTAAAAAATGGATAGCTGAATGTTAATTACCTAGGTGGCCTCAAATAAACTTGAACCTTTTCTAGTTCCTTCTTTGTTGACGACACATTATGAGAAAAGTTAGAAAAAGTTAGCCGAATTAAATGAATGTTATTCTTCTTTGGGAGGTTTTCCTTTTTAAGTAAAGGTTAAACTCTGTGAGAAATTGCATTGTTTCAACAAGTTTGTCTATATACTGATAAGATACTGAAACACTGTGTCTTGTTCTATTACATAATCACTGACATTTGTAGTAAGAATGGTGATTGAATTCCCTTTCCCCTTGTTCAGTAGTTATAATTTCTAATCCAGTTTATAGAAAGGAGTTCCTCTGTGTGTGTGTGTGTGTGTGTCTGTGTCTGTGTGTCTGTAACTTACAGTGTGAAGTCTGGTCTAGAAGACTGTGTTAAGAACAAGCTCTTAAAGGTTTCCTCTTAGTAGATTACTCATCCAACCCATTCAGAGGGTGCTTAGGTGTCATTCTGTCCAAAAGGAAAGTCAAGTACAATGACCTCTTTCCCGTGCAGTCCCAACTGTGTGAATTTAGTATATAGCAACCTGCACAACAGTTTCTCCCAAGGAAAGGAGATTTCTTTTTTTTTTATTGGAACATGACTTGAGATGAAGGGAGGAGAATTAGAAATACTTTTTTGTGTGAGTTTTTCCCTTGAATTCCATATGGCTGGAAGGAGGAGAGAAATGCCTGTCAAAATGCTTTTGGAGAGGAACATTTGAGTTGAAATGCTCAAAAAATAGATCAACATAAGGGTCTTAAATTCTTTAGGCACATTTGCTGAAACCTCATATAGCAGATTTATTCTTATTCCAAAACTAGCCAATTCCCGAGGGAAACAATTTCCAATATTTGGGAAATAATTATCTATTCACCAAAACCAGTACAACTTCATCCTAATTTTTTCCATAGCATTTCCTAGCAGTGCACATAACATGTTTGGTATCTTAATCAATATCTTAGCATATATAAACATGGCTACTGCTGTTGAAATTACTTTTCTATAAAAACTGGAAGGCACACCCCTTAATAAATCTGTTTATAATATCTGTTATCAGGAATGGTATCAATAAATGGAACTGAAAAGATGTGGACATCTTCATGACACGGTTTATGCTAGTTTTTTATTTGTTGTCTCTTCATTGGGGTTACTAATTGCAGCTGGTAAAAGTTGATTTTCTCTTCTCCAATTTATTGTGGGATGGGGCATTCATTGCACCAGATCCATAGTTATTCAGCGTCTACATTTCAGAAGCTGAATTGCTGGATACTGTCAGAATAAGCTTTGGCAATTCCATGCAGGCGCGTACAACTATAATTTTGCTTCCCATTAATAACAGCCTAGCAAGGAAGCCCAGAATCAAATGCCTTGCTCTCAGCTGGGGGCAGAACGCCAGAGTGATCTATCTTGGCTGGTGACCTGTGATGTTGAAAAAGTAGGCTCTACATTCTACTCAGGAGGGGTGGGCGGTGTTCCGGAAATGTATTCCCATTCCTCCACTATTCCTTTTTTTTTTTCCTTTTGGTAGTGTGTACCTTGAAACAATGTGGGGGGGGGGGGGGAATGAATTACAGATAATAAAAATAGCACATCTCCAAACAAACAGGAAATGCAGCCCTTTTATTTCTTGGGATGTCAACTCTGCGCCCTGCCCCACGCCCTAGCCTGCAGGGGTTTCTGGGGCACCTCTGTGATTCTCAGTTAGCGCCCGGGTGGGCAGCGGGCTGGGCGGGCGCCCACGGGGAGTCCACTTGGCGCAGCACAAGAGGACTTGGGGTCCTGCTCAAAGCCGCGAATGTCTGAGAGCGCTGAGGCTTCGGCTGGATTTGGGTGGAGTGAGGTATTATTGTTGTGGGATATTCTCTGCAGAGTTGGCCTGGAGAGTGAGCCCCGGAGGAAGGGAGTGAGCACGGCTCGGCCAGGTGTCCGCCGCCAGAGTCGGGAGGCGCCCAGGAGAGGTACTTGGGGCTTTGGCCCCGGGCGGGGAGGGATGCGCGCTGGCCGAGAGCGGGGACGCATGGTGGAGGGGCAGGGGGCAACGTGCCAGTCTTCTCTTTGATGAATGATGTTCACGCGCCGTTCGTGGCTCGGGCGCTTTGTCTCTAGCCCGGGGCCCGGTGGAGTAGACCAGCCAGGGGACGGATGGCACCACCACGCGCTCCGGGCACACCGGGCAGGTGCCCGCGCTCCGGCTCAGCCAACTCCGGCTGCGCCTGGTGGCCGAGGCCCGGCCCCCGCAGGCGCCCGACCGCGGCCATCTCCCGGGTGTGGCGGGTCAGAGGCTGGAGTCTGCCGGCTGAGCAGCTGCCACGCCACATGCGACCCGCACACTGCCGCCAGCCCGGGCGGGGACCGGCCACGGCCGGGGCCACGGGGAGGAGCCGGGCGCGTGGGAGGGCAGGGGCGCGCGGAGGCGGGGAGCTGGGCGCGCGGGACCCAGGGACGCCCGACGCTGGCTGGCTCGGGGAGGGACAGGTGGGAGCAGTTAGACGACTGGAGACGCGGAGACCGGCACGCAGAGAGAGGGAGGGAGAGGCAGGGGACGCAGACGGGAGGGAGAGGGCGTAGCGGCCTCGCGCGCCCTCCCTGCAGACGCCCTCCTCTGTCCGAGGGAAGCGGCCGGGGGCGCGGAGTGGCAGAACGAGGGAGATGCGGGTGCAGAAGACCGGGAGAAGGTCCCTGCCTCGCTAGCGGGACCAAGAGTCGCGGAGGGACCGCCGCGAGGGGCAGCTCCGAGAGCGGATCGCGGGACGGCGGCAAGCCCGCGGTGGGCTGCCGGGCTGAGGGACAGACGGCCAGACAGACAGCCGTGCCCGGGGACGGACTGGCAGCCAGGAGGCGGGAGCCCGCTCCCTCTCCGCAGCCAGGGGCCGAGAAGGCGGCGGCAGCGCCCCGCGAGCGCATCTGAGCAGCGGGGAGCCGCAGGGACCTCGGGGTCACCGGCCGAAGCCGCTGCTGTGGCCGCAGCCCTGGGTGCCACAGCCCTGCCGGGAGCCCCGCCGACGCCGCAGAAGGCTCCTTTTATTAGCAGTTGAATAAATCGACCCCAAATAATAACAATAATAAGCCAAAGCAAACAAATACAGCCAAGTCATCCGTGAGAAACAATAATACTAATAAAAGCCACAAACCAAAATCAATCAAGGAACAGAGACGCTGGGGGGACGTCCACTTTTCGGTCAAGGTAAAATAATTTTAAGGTCTTCCGACGTGAACATTGCACGCCTTTTGTCATTTCTTTCTCTTTTTTTTCTCTTCCTTCCTGCCTTGCATCTGTCCTTTTCCTTCGAGTTGTCTGTAAGTCTAGCTCTCTCCTTCCTGTTTGTAGAAAGCTGTTGTTTGTATGTGTTGTGTTTTCATGCTTTGTCGGAGGAGGGGTAGACTCCCCCCTCCCCAGAATGAGGCAAAAATGAAAAGCAGGAAGAGAATGGAAAAGAGCAGGTCTCTTCATTAGAGAAGTACACAGTTGATCTTTAAAGGCTTCTCTGTAGAAAGTTGGGAATGTGTATATTTCTTTTGGAAGAGAGCTATGCAAGGGGCAGAAAGTTGTCATCTGTTTGTTGTCCTCAGAGGACTTGAGATCCTGGCTCCCCCAGGAATTAGAGGAAAGATGTTCAGCTTCATTTTTGTGTGTCTGAATTCTGTATTATTGCAAACTCCCAATTTAACATTTTCTGCCTCAGGGTTGTAGATGTAGTGGTAGAATGGAGTTGAATGAGACAGGTGTATAGAAAGTTTCCTAGGAAGAGAAATGGATTCTCTGGGTGTTTATGCATGGAAATGGAGCTGGAGTGGATGTTGTTGCTGTCAGTCCAGTAGCCTGAAGATATAGGCAAGCACAGAATCTGAGCTGGAAAGACAAAGAAAGAATTGAAAGTTAGATGGATGGAAGGCTGGTAAAAATCACTTTCACGAGATTGGAGTGCAGATGCCCATTTTAATTTCTGACTTTTTCCGAGTCTGTTGGTATGACACTTCAGCCTCCCCAAATAAAGATGACGATCTCCAAAGTTTAGGCTGAATGTGGACAAGATTTCACTCAAATACTGAAGAAATCCGAACGATCCCCACGTCTTCTTCATCCACTTTGGTGACCAAAATGGCTGTGATTGTTTTGAGGAAACGGAGAAATGGAGCTGACAGGAAATCACTTTTCATTTGGTAAAAGTTAGGAAACCTTTGACACTTTAAAATAAATGCAGCTACTGCTCAGGTTTTGTCACCACAGGGCTTACATGTCTTCGTAAGATTTTAGGTAATGTCATTTTCGCAGAGGGCAGTCATTTGGAAGCCTAGAGCTCTAGCCATGTAGCCGAGTAGTCTGATTATCTTGGCAGTGATTACTTCTGCTTTTTCCCAATAAGGATCGCATGGGAGATAATAACATATGCCCTCATCTCAGGTTGACACGGATTTCTAAGGTATGTATGTGTGTTTGATCCTGAATTTCCTTTCTAATAACATTCTTATACTTCTTTTCGTCACTTGAACAGAATGTTTTTCAAGGCTCCAGAGAGGGAGTTTAGAATATTCTTTAAGGAATACAGTTCTTCCTTGCAAAAGGCTAGTCTGTTGCTACCCTTGCTTATTAATACTGTCACTTGGTCTCAAGTAATCTGCTTTAAATACAGTTTTAAGACATTCAGACTGCTCTACAGAGATGCCTTAACTTATCCTCACTGCTTGTGATTAATATTGTCCAATAAATCTTGAAATAAGTTGCTTTGGATGAATGTTTATTCAGCAGAGTACTTTTTCAGTGAGGTGTATTGAAAGAAACTTACACACTCCAGAAATGCACCTTGAGTTTCTCTGTGACTTCATTTCACTGCATGCTGATTTCTCTTTTACAGTATTCTGCTCAGATTGAGATAGGTTTGGGTACACTGCACTATTAAATTTGTAAATTGCTGGTCTCCCAGTGACTTTCCTTCTTGGATACCAGCTGAGTGTGGTTACCTTGAGAACTGTGGCACTAACCCCATTAGAGCATGCTCCACTGGGGAGTTCTGTGTGGTCTATTTTTAATGCTATTTAATGAAGGAGTGAGTGCCTCACTCAGCACTACAAGGAGCAGGATGGAAGGCAGAGCTGGGCATGGTGATGGATCCTGGGGAAGGATGTCTGGAAAGGTACAGACTGGCTACTGGAGATGGTAATTTTCATTAGTCCTAATGAATCGCACTAACAGAGGCCAGTTGATTTTAGTGGGAGAATTACCTGAGAATAGTTTGATATGTGTTTTCATCGACCTCTCCAGTAATTCTTAGAAAGAAGATTCAATAATTTGAGTGCCTTAAAACTTCAGGGAAATAGTAACCAGGGAGTTACTGTGTATATACTATTTTTAATCCAAATTGTCAGGTGCTTGGGTGGTAAGACGTGCAGAAGTAATTTCAGCTTCCTAAAATATTGTACTGGGGAAGGGTTTGGAGCTTGTAAAATGTTCCGGGCATAAAATAACAATCCTTCTAAGATAGGCTGATGACTTGAAGCTCTGCCTTGTGAATTTGCTTTTCATTTTCTTTTATAAATGTGGAGTCTAGATCAAGTATTATGGCAATGAAGTGAAGTAGGACGTTTTGGCTGAACTTGATAGAATGTTTAAGCTGTTTTCCTCCCTTACTTTGAGATAAGCACAATAGATATGTTACCAAAGGTTAACTATCTCTTAAATGTAGATGGCAGAGGCAGCGCTGGTAATTTTCAGGATTTTATAATGAGGGGGGACATGTCTTAATGTTATAGTGCGTAAGATATACAAAGCCATCTGTCTGCAGCATTTGCATATATGCAGAACGCCTGTCTTGAGGTAGGAAGTGAGAATGTTCGATCAGAAAGGTCCCTGTTGTTCACTTTCACATTAACAAGGTACTGCAGTCGGGTTATTTTTTTGTGCAGAGTAAAGCTAATTAGAAAAATGCCTAGGTTGTTTCAAAAGTAATAAACACAAGAGAAAGTGAGAAGTTTGTATTAAGTGGAGAAATGAGTCATAACTAATATTAAATGAAGCTGTTAGAACAGTGTCCAAAGTTGTCCTGAATCTTGTCAATTTTTATAAGAAGTAACCCCCCCAAAAAAAAAAACAAGAAAAATACATTGCAGAGAGTTAGTATAATTTGCTGCAGTTGCTTGTGTTTCCCACCTTCTACTTCGAGAAGGAGAAAGTAATCTACATTGACTATAATATTTCTCTTACCAGAGAAATATTATTTGAACCACAATGCTGCTACTTTTCTCCAGATTCTCTAGGCAATGGGCATTCTCATCTGAATTCAATGTGGATTGTATCTGTGCACAAGATCATGATAAACTGCAAAGTAGAGTGTGGAGTGAGTTAGCCGGTAAAGACACAATATACCAGATAGCCAGAAGTGGATAGGACTGAAGATCCTCATTAGTATGGAGAGACAGTTTGAAGTCCGTTAAGGTTGAAAATTGCAAATGAACCCTTTGTATATATGTTAGTTTAATTCAGATCTGCTTCATGACAAGGTTAGAAAGAATCTGGGGCTTAAAGGTGATGTGGACACTGAAAACCATCTCTTCAAATGGTAAGTACTGGCATGGTCCTAAATGGTTCCACACAGTGGTGCATGCTGAGAAATTTGTGAATCTCTAATCAGGAAAAGAATTGGCTTCCTCAAAAATGCCTTATGTCACCAGCGAAGTTCTGAACATATTTTAAGTCAGTGATGATGAACTTATCAAATCCGTACTTCCTCCCTTTAGACAAACGACTTTCATTTTTTTTTTCTAAATCGGTGCTTCCAGAGTCTTTACATTTCTGACTTTGCTTTTTTTCTTTTATTTTTCATTCTAACATTGAAAGTTAAATATGCTTAATGATTTCAAACAGTTATAGAAGTCACTGCTGAAAGACTATTGAAGGTAGAAAAAATATGAGCAAGACTTATCTGCGACTGGATTTGTTTTTCTCAGGCTATCTTTGCTTCTGAGGTTGGTTTCCTTTAATGTATATTTATGCCAAGTGCTAATAAATTGATTTTCTCAGTAGATCAGAGTCTTATAATCTAAATTAATTTTGCTCATCTTGGATTAAAGTTGGCTCTGGATGTTCAAAGTTATATAATATTTGTATTTACATCACAACCCTTTCATTTCTATGAGGATGAGATGGGAGCTGAGATACACAGTATTTAAACTGCATACATTAGGATCATCTGCTTGATCAAAAATAAAGTACTTGAGGCAGAGTTTCAAGTTTACTCTGCAGGTTTTAATGTTTGGCAGCAGTGTTAGCTTGTGATTTCAAAATCCTCTGTAATCTGGTGATATTGTATTTTTGTAAGTCATGAAACGCCCATCTAGCATTTTGAAGGTACCTTTCTCTAAAATTACTGGGAGGTATCTGTGCCCTGGGAAATAGCTGTGCAGGTAAAACAAAACACGGATTGAAAGAATTCCACTGGGACAGTTGAGGAGAAATTGAAAAAACAAAAGGAACGGACTTAGAATACACCAAACTGACTCTACCTTCAAACTGAGTCTTTAACATCATGCTACGTTCTTCCCTTGCTGCCGGCAGCGATCTTCATATGGGCAGGTGGAAGGACTGGTAACCATGGTCTGCAGCCACAGTAGATCAATATTTTAAATTCTTCTACATACTTTTCTTGAGAAAATTTCTCCTGGCAGTTTTTTATAACCCCTACCTAATATACAGTGTCCATGCCAAAGGTTATGTGAGATTTTTTTTAAGTTCTGTAACCAAGTGATATCTATTAGGATCAAATTGCATCTGTGACTTATTAAAAGGCCAAAGAATTCACCCAGAATTATCTCACTCAAGGTACAAGGTCATAATTATCCCTCAGTCATAAATTCATACCACATTTTTAAAGTATTAATATGTTACAATTGTTTCTTTTATCTAGCAGCAGAAAATATTTCATTTTCTGCAGGTAAAGGGAAGAGGGTTCCACTAGAGATTAGCCCTTTAAGAAACAGGCCTTTTATCAATTTAATACATTTCACACTATTTTAAAATGGTGCAATTCTTACATTAAAAATGTTTTGTGGATAACACACAAAATATTAATATTTTGTTGACAATATCACTTCTGTGAATAGTAACATTGGTTTTAATATAAGTAAAAATGAAATTCGGTTTCAGTTGAAGGATTTAAGATTTTTAACAGGAAAACAACTGCGTCACGTTTTATTTCAAATATTTAGGCAAATTTTGTAGAGATTTCTGTGGTTATGCAGCATGTGATTCTATGCAGAATCACTTAATGTAATATACAGTCTTTTTTTTCTGCAAGTTTTTTTCACTGAGACATATTCACAAAGCTAATCTACCTAAATAAACCCAGATCAACCTCCTGATACCCACATAAGATAGGAAATCAGTGTTTGTGATAAAGACTTCCAAAAGAACTCTGTGACTTTTCAACCTAAGATGGATGTAGTGCTGGAATTTTTAATAATGGATACACATTCTTTTGCATTTCCTTTATTGTCAGTTGCTTCTTTATCATGCATTAAATGTGTAAGGATCATCTCTAGGGAAATGCAAACCAGAGGAATGATCTCACATATTTTGCAGATTTTCTTCCATTTGTCAAGATCCAATACTTGCATTAGGACCATCTAATCCACAGCATCATACCTTAAAGGAAAAACTAAAAATGCATGTTGACATAATTTGATCTGGTTGCAATGGAAAATCAGCACCAATAATTGAGATAAACTGTTTCCCCATCTTCAGAAAACAACGGAACATCAATTTCTAAAAGTTTTACAGTCTTCCAAGTCCAAATATGATATGCCTTGACATGGAAATTAGAAGGCCCAGCTGTCATCTGATTGTTCCGTCATCTCAGCTGCTTTCAGGTGATTTCATCACCGTCACATAGAAAAATCCAGCCATGGGTCGGCAGAGAATGAAGGAGGGGCATGGCAACTCTCTGAAATTCAGGGATTATGCATAATTGTTTAACTTTTTCTTGCTCATAAACTCAATAGGCAAATAAAAAGCTATCGTGTTAATGTTGCAGTTCTTTTATACCTTTCTAAAGCCACCAGCTAAAATCTCCACAGGCAGTTCTAATACTTATTGATAAGAAAATATCCATACTCTTCATTGGCAGGTTTTTCTTAGTATTTTGCTGGTTAATATGTATACCACTCTGATGGAAATCCCAGTGCTGCTGTCATCTGACTTAATTTAATCATCAAAGAGCTGTTAGAAAATAAGTAGATGCCATGTGAATATGTGACAGAATCAAGACTTCAGCATTGTTTACAAGCTTCACATACTCGATTCTTTAAAATGCAATTTTTAAAAATGAGTGTCAAAAGGTCTTTTTGTTATAAATATAGCATTTATTTTTTTTAATATTTTTTAGAGAAAGAAGATTAAGGTTGATACTCAGATGACCACTCTTTTAAGTCAACGAAGCACACAGTTATGTTGAAATTGCTATTGAACTCTGCCAAAGTCATTCATGGTCAGGACATTGCAGTTGTATCTGTGATCCTATTTCTTTTATCCGGCTTATGGGAATAATGGCAGTAACACTTTTAAGTTATACTGTTTTATATTTATTTTAAATTTACTTAGATATACTAGCACTGTAAGAATTTTAGGAAATTATCAAACAAATGGCATGGCACTAAAGACGAATTTAGAAATCCCACTGGAAACAACTAGTTGGTATTAATGGTTTGTCTTTTTATTTTCACTTTGATGCTTATTTAACTTTGTTCAGCATTTATTTCATATTTCCTTTGTGAAGATTAAAATCTTTCTCTAACCCTGAAATTTCCATATAATCACGGGTAGAGTTTGGGAAAGATGAAATGATACAGCATGCCATCATGATGTCAGTCCATGCTGTTGCTATCTGCTTAAGCTCCGTGAAGCACTCTTAACAACTGGACTCCTTCATTTTTAATTACTATTATAATTATCGACTTTATCTGGAACTACATGTGGCTTCATTTTTAGTGGGTTTTTTTTTTTTTTTCAGCATGAAGAGGTGGGAGAGTGTATTTAGTTAAGAGAGTTTATATGTGAAAAATGTATTCAGATCGTAAGACATGGATTTCACAATGATAATGACTGCAGTGTCGGCATGATTTGTCAGATATGCTGCAGGAAGCTATAGATAGGGAGACCTTTTGAGCTCAGAGGAGCTTTGGATCCCTTGTCAGGTTGAAACTAAAGAAGTGTGGGCTAGAGGATGCTGGAACTCATCAGGGAGCAGGCAGGGGACTGCTGTGTGCTCATGATGACGGACTGTACCACTGAGATACACGGGCCTCCATGGGATTCTGCAGATCAGAGAAACGTGCAAAATCTGGATTAAAAGAAAAGGTCTGGAAAACAAAGTCTAAATGTGGTGGTGCCTCTAAATCTCACTTCTCCAAAACTTGCCTCTGTAAATATGCAGTTTACCCCCTGAGCAACCCATCCTGGGGTCTAGCTTCTGGGTCTAAGTAAATAACTGAAAAATATGTCTATGGCCAAGACTCTCAACCCCTCTCTGCTTCCTAGTTTCCTCAAGACTGCAGTAACACCAGTTCAGTCACAAACAAATGCCCATCATGTGACCATAGCGATTTCGTTAATTCCTCTTTCCTGCTTGGCAAGACTAAAGCAGAAACAAAGTCCCTGGCACCTTGGTATTTATTCACTAAAAGGAAACCATCACCTTTTCACATAAAAAGTGTTGAGAGAAAGCTTTAACCTGATTACATGAAATAAGAAAAACTTCTTTTTAAGCATTTCGTGTGTCTGTGTTTTAGTAATTTAGAGTACATTTCTTTTCTGTTTCCGCCTCGTAACCACCTTTACTGGTTGAAATTGGAAACTAGCTTTACTCTCTCCGTGCCTAGAGAGATATTTTTCTAGGCACGATTTTTTCTGTGAGCCTAGAAAATGTCCACAGCCAAGCAGAGGTAGTAACTAATCTAGGAGGTGGGCCTTGTATGAGGATAGGAATGCTTAGTAAGGTCATTCTCTCCTGTCAGTCTCTAGGGGGAGAGATGGACCCACTGAGAGTTTTCTGGAAAATGAAAGGATAGGACTTCTCTAAAACATTTTGAGTAATTTCCACCATCCGAAAGGGGTGGCCGAAGAGCAAGGTCATTATTGGATGCGAAGGAACTGAAATGGATCCAGGGAGGAATTACCTTGCATCCTGCGCTGAGGATTGCGACCAGGAGCAGCAACTCTGGGGTGGCAGGGTAGGTGGAAACATTTGTCAATATCCTCTCCGAAGTTAAGGCAAGCAGAGCAGTGGGCTGGCTGCTGGGCTCTCTGGCGCTCCCACTGGCGGCTTTGGTTTCCTGTCTCCCGAGCCGGGAGAAAGCTGTTTGGAGTGCACCGCTGATAATGGCCTCAGACTCTAAAGTATCTTCAGTTAATGTTGCTGAAATGAACCATTTCAGCCCTTACATGAAAATGGTCAGAGGGTGATGTCTGACATAACTGGGTTTTAATCAGTTGGTCCCCATCAGAAAATGGAGAACCATGAATGGTGTTCCGTAGAGAGTTAATTCATCAGATAACCACACTTTTTAAAAACCATAATTAAATATCAGCCATTCTTCTGAGGGGACTTCCCTAGTGGCAGAGTGGCCAAGGGCCCACCTGCCATTGCAGGAGACACAGGAGACGCAGGTTCTATTCCTGGGTCAGGAAGATCCCCTGGAGGAGGAAATGGCCACCCATTCCAGCATTCTTGCCTGGAGAGTCCTATGGACAGAGGAGCCTGGCAGGCTCTAGTCCAAAGGGTCACAGAGTCAGACACGACTCAGCGCACACACACGTTGTTCTGGGAAATAGTACCATCAGAAAAGGCTCCGATGAAATTTCTCAGAAGGTACCTGAGAACACATTTATAAACCTTCAATATTCTAATAAGTGCTAGAACAAAAAATTAGGAAAGGTTAGAGAGTATGTCGGAGAAGGCAATGGCAAGCCACTCCAGTACTCTTGCCTGGAAAATCCCATGGACAGAGGAGCCTGGTAGGCTGCAGCCCATAGGGTTGCTACGAGTCAGACGTGACTGAGCGACTTCACTTTCACTTTTCACTTTCACGCATTGGGGAAGGAAATGGCAACCCACTCCAGTGTTCTTGCCTGGAGAATCCCAGGGACGGGGAAGCCTGGTGGGCTGCCGTCTATGGGGTCGCACTGAGTCGGACGCAACTGAAGCGACTTAGCAGCAGCAGCAAAGAATATATACAACATTATATATGTATACTAGGTTGGCCAAAAAGTTTGAATTTTTCTGTAAGATATTCCAAATGAAAATTTTGGCCAACCCAATACGTATTACATATACTATACATATATATACACGCACACATATATATATATATATGTATACACACACATATATATACACTAATATAGATAGTATGTACGTATATATACATAGTGTGTGTATATATATATATATATATATATATATACTAGAATCAGCATAATATATATGCCTAAATGCTAGCCATTTAGCATTAAACAAAAAATGAATTTATCTCAAAAGTATACAGGTACAGGCAAACCTCAGTGATATTGTGGGTTCATTTCCAGACCACCTTGATAAAGCTACTTTTGCAATAAAGCATGTCATATGAAATTTTTTGGTTCCCAGTGTGTAATTGTATCCTGTCTTTAAAAAAGCCAATGTACATACCTTAATCTAAAAATGTTTTATTATTAAAAGAGACTAACAACCCTCATCTGAGCCTTCAGCAAGTTGTCATCTTTTTAGAAGAGTAACATCAAAGATCACTGATCACAGATCACTTTATAACAAACATCATGATAAAGAAAATGATGGATATATTAGAATTACTAAAATGTGACATAGAGACAGGAAGTGAACAAATGCACTTGGGAAAAATGGCACCAATAGACCCCCTTAATGAAGTGGTGCCACAAACCTTCAATTTGGAAAAAAACAAAAAGACAATAACTACAAAGAGCAATAAAGTGCCATGAAACAAGGCCTGTGTGTATTTCCCAGTGCATTTTTTTGCACCGTCCTTAGCTGTCCTTGTTTGCACATGCCAGCTATTTAATAGGCTTGTGGAATTAAAAATTGACCTTTATATTGTTGATGGCTCCTATTATTCAGGATTAAAATCAGCTCTAAGTAAAGTTTTAACTGTGTTTTTCCCCTAAAAAGTTTCAGCCTAAGTGGATCTGACATTCATCTTTCTGAAAGAGAACAAAGAGATGCCCTTATATGTAGAATTATAACTTCACTAGAAATGATTTTGGCTCGTACAAAGAAGCTTCTCCTTTAGATCTCAAGCAGTGACTCAGGCTTTTATGGAGATAGCAAGGTCCCTAAAACGTCAGTCGTTTACACTGAATACCTAGATCACTTTTCCATCTACGTGAAAGGAAATCATAGTTAACACTCAGTTAATGTGGTCTTGGGAGAGAAGATGAGGCAAGTGCGCAAACAATTTCCAAATCACTGACACACAGAGCTGGAAATAATGCCTGTTTACTGGAAATGTGCCTTTGAAGGGATTAACATTGGGGAAGGTGATCCAGGGTGTGGGGAAGAAATTCACTCCTCTGAAGAACTGGGCAAGTAGGCAGTGATGGACGAAGGCAGGGGAGGAGGAATGAGAAGAAAATACTGAAAAATTGGGTTTCCTTAGAAGGCAATGGCAACCCACTCCAGTACTCTTGCCTGGAAAATCCCATGGACAGAGGCGCCTGGTAGGCTGCAGTCCATGGGGTCGCTAGGAGTCAGACACGACTGAGCGACTTCACTTTGACTTTTCACTTTCATGCATTGGAGAAGGAAATGGCAACCCACTCCAGTGTTCTTGCCTGTAGAATCCCAGGGACGGGGAAGCCTGGTGGGCTGCCGTCTATGGGGTTGCACAGAGTCGGACACAATTGAAACGACTTAGCAGCATCAACAGCAACCTCTCTTTCTGCCTTAAGGAGAGTTGCCCTACTCTCCCTATTATATGGAAGCAGTGATCAGATTGATGAGGGTTAACTGGCAAACCAGTTGAGCTGCTTGGGACTGAGTTAAGGTCTTACCCTTCTCTTTCAAAACAGTCTAGTCCTAAAGTGTGGGATCTGGTTGAATAAGAGTAGAGTGAATTTGCTTTCTTAATTTCTGCATTTTAGGGTATGCTGAGCATGGTTCCGATGGAATGAGCATCTGCATACCTTTCTGACTTGACAAAGCAGAACAAAACCTGGTACCTTAATTTCGAAAGATGAGAACATTCTGTCTTCTTTGAGGTGATGGCAGGCTTTAGGAAGATGTAGAAAGCAAGAGAGTCTGCCACAACTGGCATTTCCAACAGGAAACCAGAAAAATATCTTCTGGACCACACTGTGTCAAAGTAGGGGACTTCACATTGGAGCTGAATGGAAGAGACGGAGTTCTTGTGTGGGAGTCAGCAAGATCTGTCTGTGGCATCAGATGTCATGCTCACTCATTTACTTGTTCATTTTTGGTTTTCAAATATTTATTGAAAATAAATATTTTTACATCCGGTCCCAAGCTAAGTATTTGGGAAATTTGCTCTGTAGGATTTTGTAGGCATTTAGGAAAGAGACATGCACTAGAACCCTTTGAATAATGAATTGAATGATTGAGAGTGTAAGGAAACTCCAAAATGATAGATGGAGAATATCTTGGACGATAAATTATATAAACAAATTATGAATTAATCTGACAAATCAGAAAAATCTTTTTTTTGAACCCATAAATTTCATTGAGAAAGTTGACAAAAAGTATACCTCGAGAGTGGAGACCATATTGTTTCCAGAAAGCAAACATGGAAGAATTAACACCACTACTGGGGGAAAGTTCTGTTGATGATAACAGAGCACAAACTGAAATCATGAAAGCAGGAATTGGGACGTTCTCTCAGAAGAGAAAGACAAGCTGATTGTGACAAATGTGTATGGAATTGGAATAAGCCATTTGGTTTTCTTTGTTGAATTTATAAAAATCACGCATTTACACTGTTACCAGAGCTGCAAGCAACTGATGCAAATATCATTGTTATAAACTACAGAGTTCAAATGCATATCAGATCAAGCTAACGTATCTGTTTAGATTTAAGAAGAAAGTTTTTCTGAAAGCAAATGATTTTTTGAATTTGTTGTTAGATTCTACATTGTGTGTTTGAAAAAGGAAACTGAAATAGTTTCAGAATATTATAAACATCCTTGGTAGATTAAAAACTAATGCCTGTGATGAGATGGAGATGGGATAACATACAGTGCTAGGAATCTTTAGGAGTAAAAGGTTTGATCTGTATGTTACTTGAAGGATCATTTCTCTTAAGAATGTATTTTTTTTTTTCCCATTGGCTGAGACAGAGTTACAGATTTAGGTATTTGGAAGCAGAGGGACATCTGGAAACATTGTCCTAAGACCTGCACCATGTTAAAATTTCTTGCCCTCAGACACTAAGGAAGAATTTATTTTAGAAGTTACCCATAAAGCATCAAAATTACACCAGTTGATTTCTAAAATCTCTTCCAGTATTCAGTGTCTATTATTGAATGATTTGGGAGAGTATAATATTTGTGAATCAATTTTATATTGAATCACCCGTAAATTTCGGTCATACTTTCTTTACTTAACCTTTCAAGGAAGGACCAGTGCTACAGAATGGGTGGAATGATTAGAAGGTTGTCATTCTTCTAGCACGTAGCTAACTTATCATGAATAGAATAGTTAGGAGTGACAGCTTTACACTGACGTGTGTGAAGTAGCTAGTGGGAAGCTGTTGTGTAGCACAGAGAGCTCAGCTCGGTGCTCTGTGAAGCCCTAGGGGGTGGAACAGGGGTAGGGTGGCAGGGAGGTCCAAGAGGGAGGGCATATATGTGTGTGTGTGTGAGTGTGTGTATATATCTGTGTCTACATCTATGTGTACACACGGCTGATTCACTTCACTGCACAGCGGGAACTAACAGAACATTGTAAAGCAATGAAGAGAATATGCGTTCCCAGACCTGGGTTCAGATTCCCTTCTGCAACTTGCTAGTAGGTTTTTCAAGCTTTCCTGAACCTCAGCTTCCTCATCTCTAAAATGGGCCTGTAAGCATTAAAGATGTTGTCGGTGCTTCTCCAATTCGTACTATTCATTTATTCCCTGGTGGCTCATATTTTCAGTTTGCTTTGTCCTTGTCACAAAGCAATCTGCTTGATTCCATAGGCCTCACACACACACACAAAAAAAACGCATCCCCTTGAGACCCCTCCCAGTCTTGAGTGTGTTTTGTTGACATGGCAGTTACTTTGGGTATCCTGTTCATGCATAAAGGGACTCCAGTTTCAGTCCAGTCATACAGTACATGATACGTACTTTCAAGCCAGTGGTTCAGTGACGAAAGGCCATCTGGGAACCTCTAAAATCCAGATGCTTTCTAGAAGATACTCCTTTGCACAGACAGCAGGGTTTGACATTTTAGAAGCTTAGATGGATGGTAGGCATCTTGAAAAAGAGATGTGGGCATGGGTGGTTTAGAATTCCACGTATACACAGAATTTCACATAGTATTTCACTCTCTATTAGTGGTATCTCACATGGGATAAGGTTGTGGCTTGATGCTGCTTTACAAAGAATGTTAACTAGGGGCTTTTCTGTATTTGTCTAGAAGTGACATAGTTTAGTCTTAGCATCCTTCTGGGGCAATTTGGGGCTTTAAGAACCAGGGCGGATTTCAGATAATACTTACAATGTGTACATTTGTACACTTTGCAGATAATACCAATGGCTATACCCAGCAGAAGGCCGTGTGTATAATTAGAGATTCATCCAATGAGTCTAGCAAGAGAAGAGAGCTCTGAAATAGATTTTTCTAAAATCGCTAGAAAACATTACCTCATTGTTTTGATCTGGCTGTGGAAATAGATAGGTTTGGATGTTTTAAGAAAGGATGAGGCGATATCACTTGTTTCATTGTTTATACATCAGATGCTTGGGCTTAAGCAGGAATCAGAGGGTGTGTACTGTCAGTGATGAAATTCACAGCAGTGAGACAGACCCAGATCTGAGAACTCGAAATGACTGACAGATGGTACTTCCTAGTAGACTGATTGATAGATGGTCTTCCTAGTGACCTGACCAGATGTGTTGAGGGAAAGTCAACTTCTGGGGTATTCTTGATGAAGTACATAAATATAGCAAGGAAACTTTAAGTGAAAGAGAAACGATTTTTTTTTTTTAATGTTTTTAGGGAAGCTACTGAGTGGCCATTAGTGGAGGAAATCTGTGCTTATTTCTGTATTGATTAGGTCATTAGTGGCATTTGTTCGGCCTTGCAGGAGTTACTTTACGTGGCTAGCACCTTCTGCTCTCTGTATTACTGTGTTTCTTCAGGCAGAATTTCTTTTTAATATAGAGGTACAAGATTTCTGTGGCCCTGCCTGTGTCATTTGCTGAAGCCACAGGGAGAGTGATGAGAAAAGTCAGTATAATTCTACTAATTCTGAATTTACCTTTGGATCATTTTTTTGAAACTTTTAATTTTATATTGGAGTATAGCCTATAAGATTAACAATGCTTTGATAGTTTCAGATGCACAGCAGCATATACATGTATATATTTCCCCCCAAACTGCCCTCCCATCCAGGCTGCCACATAACAGTAAGCTGAGTTCCTGGTGCTATTCAGCAGGACCTTGTTGGTTAACCTTTGGATCATTTTTGATCAGAAGCTATTTGTGGCTTTATTATTTTGGAAAATAGTCCTCTCACGTGGCTCAATGGTAAAGAATCTGCCCGCCAGTGCAAGAGACACAAGAGATGTGGGTTTGATCCCAGGGTCAGGAAGATCCCCTGGAGGAGAAAACAGCAACCCACTCCAGTACTCTTGCCTGGAAAATTCCATGCACAGAGGAGCCTGGTGGGATACAGTCCATGGGGTCTCAAAGAGTCATACATTGAGCACACACCTCTAACTTTTTTTACCTTTATTTTGGAGAAAGACTTTGTTTCATTGTTTTTCAGTTCAGTCAATTCAGTCACTTGGTCGTGTCCGACTCTTCGTGACCCCATGGACTGCAGCATGCCAGGCTTCCCTGTCCATCACCAACTCCCGGAGCTTGCTCACTTCCATCGAGTTGGTGATGCCATCCAACCATCATAAATGTTATCATATATTTATGAACTACCTCTCTTGTAAAAGAGAGAGACTTGCACGCCCACATGATGTCCACACCCATCAGCTCTTGGTCTTCATCACAGCGTGGGATATTTTTGTTGTATCATCCTTGGGGATTCCTGTTGCAGGGGAAAAGAAAGAGGTATATTTAATTCTTCTTTTATTTTTTTCCTTTGTGATACAACTCACACTGTGGGATGCAATAGCCATGTGGAACACAGAGAATTCTGTCTCATCTAGGCATCAGGAATTAAGAAACAGGATATAGGGGGATAATGGAAAGGTATATATGGAGCCATGACAAAGAAGAGCATGGAAGTTAACTTCTGACCTGGTACAGAGTGGGTGGAACTTTATGTGTCTCAAATCTGTACTTGTGGCTGCCGTTTGGGGCAAGAATGACCACCTAGCTCATAAATTCACCTATCACTGGGACAGTTTCTCCTGGTGTGATGGATAGGCAACAGGTTTGAAGTCAAGGTAACCTAAGTTTGAATTCTATCCCTGCCCGTCACTGACCTGGTGAAGTCAGTTAACTGTTGTGAGCTTTCATTTTCTTAATTGGCAGCAAAACTCCCTTCATGAAGGATCACATGCAAAATATTCCCCACAAAAGAGAAATGTTGTCTCTATCTGACTTCCTCCTGCAAGGTCTATTAATCTATTAAAACGTTGAAACCTGTAAGAGCACATGTAATGAAGTGATACATCAATACTTGTTATAAAAATGCTATAAAGTTTGGGTCACAAATATCATCTGTCCACAGATGACTGAAAAAAAGATAAAATGGTTTTGATGGATGGTGGGATTCTTTTGTATTGGCTTTTATAAGATGTTTACAATACATATCACACAGTTAAGGGAAAGAATAATGGGGGGAGGGGAAATGACACCACATCTAACCTGTACCTTTACTCACCAGCCAGCTCAATCTGAAACCGTGTTGTTGATGTAAGAGACACAATGGTTCATGTATGTGGGTGTGCTCGGTGGCTCCGTCACGTCCTGGTCTTTGCAGCCACATAGACTGTAGCCTGCCAGGCCCCTCTGTCCATGGGACTCTCCAGACAAGAATACTGGAGTGGGTGGCCATTGCCTTCTCCAGGGGATCTTCCCAACCCAGGAAACAAAACCACATCTCCTGCATTGGCAAATGAATTCTTTACCTCTGCGCCACCTGGGAAGCCAATGGTTCATACTTAAATATAAATAGATGCCCAAGGATAATTGATTAAGGAACAAAATATTAATTAAAACATTTCAAAACCATGGTTTTGAAAATATTTAAGTGATAAGTGGAGTTTCAAGAAAAAAATTGCCTTTCCACTTTCTCTTCTCATGGATTCATGAGGTTTGGGCTTTTCTTTTTCTTTTTCCGCCATGTGGCATGTGGGATGTTACTTCCCCGGCCTGAGATTGAACTCATGCCCCCTGCATTGGCAGCATGGAGTCATAATTCTGTGGACTGCCAGGGAAGTCCTGGTTTGAGCTTTGAAATGCGTGTTTGATGCTACACTTGTGATTCTTTACAGTTCAGGTATATTGCCTTGTTCTTCAAATGCGTGGTCTGAGCCATCCCTCAGTCAGCTTGGGAACAAGTTTGGTTATCCTCTGTATTCTGTCCTTTGTTCTGCCTGGATTGATACCAGGTAGATAAACCTGCTTTAAGTCCGCTGGCCAACACACACTTCTGCAGTTTCCGAATATTGAAGATGAAGTGATCAGTTCTACTGGTATTTCCCCCCTGAGATTATCTTCTGGAAAACCTACATTAGAATGAGCCAATGTGAGCTTTTTTCATGGGTGGTTTGGCCTCAATTTGTCTTCTAGCAAGCCAGCCCCAGACACCTGGAACACAGACTCATCCATCCCTTGCCTGAGCTTTCATGTGTCTGCGTAAAGGGTGACGGTTGTTTTTGGCAGATGTACAGGATCAAAGGGGTCCCTTTATCCTGTTACCTTTGGGGAGTCGGTTGTTCAGATAAAGGAAGTGGTAAGGTTAACAGTAGTTTCAGTCCTCCCCCGAAATAAAAATTAGTGTAGTAGGTCTAATAAACCCCACTTATTAGCTATTTGTTGAAGGTAGTGGCTTTGTTAATATATTTGTACGGATGTATTTAAGGATTATGTTTACTTTTTGGGCTTCCCTGGTGGCTGAGATGGTAAAGAATCTGCCTGCAATGTAGGAGACCAGGGTTCAATGCCTGGGCCAGGAAGATCCTCTGGAGAAGGAAATGGCAACCCACTCGGGTATTCATGCCTGGAAAGTTCCATGAACAGAGGAGCCTGGTGGCTACAGTCCATGGGATTGCAAAGAGCTGGAAACAGCTGAGCAACCACCAGTTCACTTTTGTTACTTAAATGCTTTAAGTTTAGTAATTAAATGTTTTAATTGATATATACATTTATATAGATGCATATATATTTAATTTTGTAGCATATGATAAATTATATATTACATATACATATATGTGTGTATATATATATAAATTTGAAATCCTGTTATATTATAGAAACAGTAATCCCTATTTTTGTGAGATCTGTGATGAGAGGCCCTAAGTTAGCTGCTTTTCCACTTTATTTCCCTTCTGAATTCATTTATCTCACTGCCGATGAACAATATCCCACTAAGGATAGGCTTACAGAACAGAGCCAGGGAAGAGAGGAAACTTGCATTTGCCCCGCTCTCTACCCATCAGAACCGATAAAATGACAAGATGAAAACAGAAGGTAAGACGATGTGTTCATTGTTTCAACTGAGGAGTTAGGGATTTCTGCACAACTTAGGTTTTGATTCCAGAGCTCTGCCCCCGGTGACCAAAATTGAACTACACCAACTGCCTTGTAAATGTCAGTGGGTGATCTAGGACTCATATTTTTAACACAATGAACCATCTTATTTTTAAGTGGCTCCTGCTACAGAAGGAAGTACTTGTGAGTAAGTGAGTAAGCATGTCATCTCAAGACGAAGTCTCAGACCGTGGCATTCTTTTCTGTACTGCACAGGCTTGTTGATCCCTAAAGCAGTGCTTCTGAAACCTACATGAGCATCAGAAATCACCTGGAGAGATTCTTCAAATAGAGACCTCTAGACCCTAGTGCCAGAGTTTCTGATTCAGCAGATCTGACATGAGGCCCTGCGTATTTGCGTTTCTGACGAGCTTCCAGGCCAGGCTCATGCTGCTGGCTTGTGGACCACCATTTGAGAACCGCTGATCTGAAACATGAAACTTTTTATCAGAATGTAGAATTCGTATGACTGATGTTCTCTAATCTGAAATAGTAAAGGAACACTGTAAAATTTCAAAACAAATCTCAGAGTCGATTTACTCTGATTTTAAAATTATTTTTAAAACATGAGCATCTTAAAAGAAGAGATGAGGATGGCCAGTTCCACTAGACAGAAACAGGAGCCTCCACTTCAGATGGTTTTGGAAGAGGCAGGTTTTCCCAGGAGGGTGTGTTCCAAGAGTCTCCAGGATAGGATCTAAACTCCATGGGGATAGAATAATCCCAGATTCACAAGATTGGGTATTCTAAGGAGCAAGAAAAACTTAAAAAAAAAAACTGGCGAGCACCAGATGTTAAAATTATAAACACAGAAACATGTAGATAAAAGTCTAGAATAGCTTTATTTATAATTGCCCCAAACCAGAAGTAATCCAAACGTGTTTCAGAAAGTGACTGGATAAAACATGGTGCATCTGTACGATGGAGCACGAAGGAGCAGACTGGCTGGATCTCAAGGGCGATAAGCCGAGTGGGAGAATCCGGTCTCCAAGCATCAGAGACTCTATAACCCCATTTTTGTAACATTTCAAAATGATCCCCTTATAGTGGCAGAGGAGGACAGACCAGTGAATGCCAGGAGCTATATCAGTGGGGCAGGGCTGGGGTGTGTGGGGGGGTGTGATTGGAAAGAGATGGCATGAGGCAATGTTTTGGGTGATAAAACTGTTCTGTAGCCTGATCATGGTGGTGATTACACACACATACAGGTGTTAAGCTTCATGGAACTACACAGCCCTCTGCTCCCAACAAGTTAAACTTATTATAATTTTTAAGTTAAGAAAACTAAAATCAGAATAGTGCTGTCTTTCATTTATACCAAGTAACTGGATTTGTGCCATTATATCAGGTAAAAGTACCAATGTATTCAAAGAAATACAAAAGCTGTATTTCAAGCAAGAAAGAAAAGCATGATCTTCATGAAAACGGATCTTCATAAGTGGTTAAGGTCATTTGCTGCAGACAGGGCTTCTAGGGAAAATTTGGAAGTAGGAAAAATCTGCCTGACATAGTCTTGACCTGGGACCCCTCTTAAGATCTTTCTCTCATTTATACTTTTTCTTAGAATCCTTCTCTGTAAGCTTTGTTGTTTTCAAAATGAATTTCAAGGGCACTTGAATTTCATTTTTACTCACTGAAAAATACTGACAACTCTAGCATTGTCATCCAGGTACCTCCCATATTTATGTGTGAACCCCCAGAGTCACCGTCCACCCACACCTTGCATAGCCCAGTGGCGGCTCCTGGGAGCCTTGGAAGGCTGTCGGCAATGTCTGGAAACAGCTGTAAGGTTGATAGACATTGATGTCTCTCCCAGTATCTAGAAGACCGGGGTCTGCAGAAGTGTTGGCAGTTTAATACTAGCCAGGCTCTAAGCTGGTAAGATCAAGAAGGATCTGTTGAGTGGGTTCCTGTGTTTGTCTCAGTGGAACATGGAATGCTAACCGCGGGTGGCAGTCAATACCCTTGAGTGCGTCACTTACCTTAACTGGTTTAATCCTCACAACCTTCTGTGAGGTGGGGGAAGTGTCATTATTCCCATTTTCGGGTAAGGAAAAAGCACAGAAACCCAATAGGAACTTACTTGCTCAGTGAGTAGTGGGGTCAGGCTTCAAGCTCTGGACATCTGGCTTCAGAGTCCGAGCTGTTTCGCAAGTGTACAGCTCTGTATTGTCTTATTTCTTTTCCTACATTTTCTCCTTTCAAGACAGGCTGATATTTGCATTATGGTGCATCTCAGTTTCCACGTGACCCAAAAGCCCCGCGGTCATTTATTGACTCTTGTACACAACTGACCTTGTTGCACCAGCTGGGCAAGATGTACAGATTGTTGCATGTAAACCCACTTACACAGGAAGCCACTAGTTACCTGAACCTCCTGTGTGGGTCAAGTTACAATCGTGGGCCAAGAGAGAGGGCAGCTGAAGTGCCTGCTGATGCCCAGAGCAGCAAACAGCTCTGTGACTGTGTGCAGGCTGGCACACGCCACAGAGCCATATCTTTGGTCCTCGGGATGTACAGTACTTGGAAACAATCAGACCTGAGTGTCGCTTGGTGAAATCAGAGGTTTGTCCAGAAAGCCTGCTCCTGGCCTAGGGAATCTGCTCTTCCAACCACCTTGGGTGAGCCAAGGAGAACTTGGCTTTGGAATGGAGAGAAAAGATCCCTTCTCTTCACTAGCTCTCTGATTCAGCTCATGGAGCAGAGGAGGACAAGAATCTGATCCAGACCTTAGAAATACAGGGGTTTTCCGTAGGCTCAGTGCAAAACAGCTCCTTCTTGTGATGGGCCCTGAGAATGTCCCCACAGAAACCCTCCTTATTAGACATAGTCACCTCAGTCCCCAAAGACAGGTGCGGACAGCGGTTGTACCCACTCGGGGTCAGCTCCATGTCCCAAAGGGATCTCTGCTGCTGCATTTAGCATGGCGGTCACAGAGAGACCTCACGAACCTGAGAAACAGCCCTTCACCCCAGTGGGGTAACATGGGTGTGGACCAGAGGGCACGCAGTCATTGTCCAGTGACAGGGCCTTCTGCTGGTTGTCTGATACAGTTGTATAAAATCAAACATTCAGTATGCGTGTTTGTATTCTAGTGGGACATCCAAGGCAACTCTACTGAGGAAAAAAGGAATTGCAGGTTTCTGGCTAAGGATACTAGAAACAAGCCTCCGTTGCAATAAAAGGTGTGGTTTTGCTGTCGTTCTTGAATAAGCTCGTATGATGTAGTCGCTCCTCCGCAAACGTGCCGTGAAGGCACCACCGATTGAACGATGTTTTGGGAGGCAGTGGACAGCGCGAGAGTTTTTGAGACCAACATTTGAAAAATTTCAGTGCCTCTGGACCTTGGACAGTGAACCTACTCCTTCTAAACTTCAGGTTTCTCTCCCTCCTCCCCAACTCCATCCCTCCTCTTCTTCCTCCCTTCCTTCCTTCCTCTCTCTATCCTACCATCTTTTCTTCCTTCCTTCCTTTTTTAAAAATATGTGTGAATGACATTAGTAGTAGTGAAGATTAAAAGTACTCACTGTAATCTGTTTTTTGCAGCATCTGGCACATAATATGATATAGGAAGCACTTCCCTGGTGGCTCAACCCTAAATAATTCACTGGCAGTGTAGGAGTCACAGGAGACGCAGGTTCAATCCCTGGGTTGAGAATATTAGTGTGAGGAAGGCATGGCAACCCACTCCGGTAGTCTTGCCTGGAGAATCTCATGGACAGAGGAGCCTGGAGGGCTGCACAGTTCATGGGGTTGCAAAGAGTCAGGCACAACTGAAGCGACTTAGCTCTCATGCATACACATGATATAGAAAAGTATGGTAGCTATTATTCTTAAGTATAAGTTCACACATCCGTGTTCAAGCTGAATGCAACATCAATGTCAATATGAACACCTGTAGAAGTGTGTGACTACCATTGTCTGGATCCCAGTTTTGTGATTTACTTTATACCAGTGAGATGGAGGATCAGTTTCCTTTGCTGAAGAAGGATGCTCCCAAGACTCTTCTCTTGGTAATTTCCCAGTAAGTCTTGTGAGAAGTAAAGGAATTCATGCCAGCACAGCCAGAGAAGCAGATATGTCTATTAAATGAAGAGGTTGACATCTTAAGTAGCTCCTTTTAGACAGCTTCTTTCTGAACTGAGCCCTCTCTGGGCCCCAGACTCTGGCGTGTGTGTGTGTGTCTGGACGTGTGTGGGGCAAACCTCAAGAGTGAGTGTACAAGTGTCACGCACAGTCTGTGTGTGAGCGACGGAGCCCCAGCCAGTCTTCTGCAGCTGGGAACAGCAATTAGCTGCTTCCTGAATTAGGGTCTTGTTTGCACTGTTGTCCAAGATAATCATTTGTTTGTTGAAACTAAGACGCTCTATCTTCCTCCGAGGCATCAATCCTCATATTTAAATGATGAGGTCTTTGAATCTCACAAATCATGTTTGGGTTTCACAGGAGGAACTCTGTCACAGCCTGTGTTTTCTCTCTCTGACTTGGGGAATCAAGGCATAGTTGCATGTATATTTCAGCTTATTCTTCAGACAGTTATGAAAACATTATGCAGTCTATTCCAGCAACGGTTTGGACACAGGTCTATTTTTTAAATGCCTTTTATATGAGTTCCCAGCACACGTACACACTTATACGTGCGTAGACACACTCCTCACAGGCACCTGCACACACACATGCAAAATATGATTTTATACAACAAGACATAGCCGTCCCTAGGGTATTGTACTCTACGTCTTGCCTATTCTGTTCTAGTGCATTTCATTTGCTCCATTCATTTCACTCCGTTCCGTGTTATATTTACTGCCTTTACAAAGTTCCAAGTTATACCCAGTGATTCAACTTTCCGATTTACAAACAGGTCACAACCTAAAGTTTGAAAAACATGAATCTACATATAAATTGACTTCGGATTCTGTCTTCTCTTCCAGTGTTTGCAGAAGAAGGAAGTGCCTCTGGCATTACAGTGTCTTTTTGATCTTCAGCTATGCATGATCATAATATAGTGATCCAAATATGTCTACATTTCCTCTACTGAATAAATGCCAATTTGTACCCCTTTAAGACAATAATGACCTCAGTTCACGCAGTCAGTGCTTAGTGCCGAGTCATACATTTTTGGGGATCTCCTGCGTAGAAATCATTATCAACTATATCTGGTTTTTCCAGAAGAGGGACATCCTGAACAAGGAAGGGGTCACTGTGTTCCTAGGACATGTTTACTGGTGTGAAGTGTGTCCTTCGTATAGCCACAGCACACAGGATCAGGATTTTAAAGACATAAGTCTTAAGGATACATTTAACACCCGTGGTGGATTCATGTCAATGTATGGCAAAACCAATACAGTATTGTAAACTAAAATAAAGTAAAAATAAAAATTAAAAAAAATTTATACCACGAATATAATATAAAGTTATTTTTAACTGTTTAACAGGTATTTTTAACCACCTGAAAAATTAATACACTTTTACCAGTTAAGATGGTTAGGAGATATTCCCAGAAGATGTTAGTCTTTTTTAGAAACCATCATTAATGCCCTGTTATACTCCAGATGACGTGGTGGCTCCTGGAGACTCAGAGATAAGCAAGGTGTAGTCCCTACTCCCGAGGCACTGACGGCCTGACTCTCGGGTCACTTCAGGACCCTCTGATAAGGGCTGAGATGGAGATGCATCCTCTGATGGAGGTCAGGGTGAGCACAGAGGAGGACTAGACCCTGGGGAGTGGACACAGAGCCAGGGGCTCGAGGGGGAAGAGGTGACTTCTGAGTCTCATCTTGTTGGTTAGTGTATTGGTTGAAAGTAGTGATCGCTCACGTGACATAAGGTCAGTTTCTCCTTTCGAGAATGGAGGTGGTAGGGGCATGTTCCCAACTGATGGAGGGCCTTCCTGCTTTATTTCCAAAGCGCTGTGCCTTTCCGGAGCAGCCCAGCCAAGAATCACACGGGTACACGATGACCGGGAGGCTTCAGTGTGTGTGATTCACGTTAGTTCTTGTAATAAAAACATCAGAGAGCTGTTTTGTGACAAGTGTCACAGGTGTGCATTGCACCATCTGCTGGCGCCAGGAGAATATGAGACTCATTGCCAAGGGCCAGATTGAAGTTCTAGCCCCGACAGGCCTTCCTGGCATCCCTCTCGGGGTTCTCAGGTTGTCGACCTTGTCTTCTGTCCTTTTGTGACTGGGTTCAAGGCCAGAGGTGGTTAAATATATAATATTAAGGTGTCACTTCTAAATGACTGAAGATGCTTTTAAATGCATACATGTAAATGGTGCTTTTCAGTCTCTGCAGTGGGAAACGGGGGGCTGGTCTGTCCACACCCTGAGAAACGAGAAAGGTGATCTGTGGACTTGAAAAGGGTCTTGCAGCCATCAAAGACCACTTCCTCCGTGTCTGTTCTTGACCTCAGCTGCTCATCATAGTCTGATCCTCCTGGGTGGGAGCGGTTGAACTCTGCCCCCGGCCCTGTTCCTGCAAACATACCCAAAGCATGCATCCCACTTTGACCTTGCTCCCCTGCCCCTCTCAGCCATCCTGGCCACCGATTGTTGCCTGTGCCCCCCCTTTCTGATCTCTGCTGTCCTCTCCTTGGAGAAAGGTCTGGGATCTCGCCTAGAACGGAAGGGAGATTGCTCCCAGCTCTTCACTGGGTGGAACCACAGGTTAGATAGTGATAGACTTCATTCTTAGAGTTCAGAATATGGAAAATAATTGTCAGACTCCAACGGAGAATTATTAACTCTTGACTGAGGACCTGGATAAATTTTTCTTCACTGGGAGGATATTGTGCTCTTCATTGTATTGATTGAGAGGGCATTTTCTTCAAATCATAGATTAGTCTAGCCTGATTATTATCCTGGAAGCTTAATGAGAGACCAGTAAGGATTCATTTGAGATTCACTGTTTAGCATACTTGCCGAAAAACAGAGACAGCAAGTCCTTGGAAAGCCAAGTTGAGTGACTCCATGCTTTAGCAGATGGTAAATTTCTTGAAGGCAGGAGCTGGACCATATCAATCTTTGTACGTCTCACTGTTCCTAGCAGAGTGGCTTGTATTTCGTTGGAGCTGAGTAAATAATTGTTTATTGATTCCACTAGCATTAACAGCCTTGATTTACACACATGATCACACACAGCACGGATTGTCTGGGCAATTTAAGTAGGGTCTTCCAGGAGACTGAATGTTTTACTGAGACCAATTGAAATACACATCTTCTCAGCCTTGTAAAACATCCAATACTGAATTCAGCTTAATATTCTCTTATTGATTCATTGTCATAGTATGAAAATCAGTTATTGAGCTGTGATCGTGGGAATAACAATTCATGCTGTTGCAGTTTTACCTCCTCCAGCCCATCCACAAAAGAAGTGGTGAAGGAGGCCACATAAAGAAGAAAGGAGATAAAAGGACCCTGTAGGTTCTTACCCGCAAAGTTTATAGAATGGTGCTCCGCCTATAGGACCACAGTAATACTTATTAGCTGCTTCATAAATGTTTAGGCTGCTCCTTTATCAGAATCTTTGAAGTGCTAAGGCACTCGCTCTACATAGAGTAGCTTGGGGAAATGAGAACACTGATCCTATAGGTAGCTATAAAAAATTTTAAATCAACAGTATTCAATTAATTGACATTTTGATGCCCTGCCTATTCCTCCGGAGAGTACTTTAGATAAACAATAATAAGTAATGTTCCTGGGGTGAAAGTGAGGCATGGTTGATGCCATTGAACTTATATGCATGCATACTCAGTTGCTTCAGGCATGTCGGACTCTTTGAGACCTCATGGGCCAGAGCCCCCCAGGCTCCTCTGTCTGGAGTTCTCCAGGCAAGAATACAGGAGTGGGTTGCCATGCCCTCTCCTTCAGGGGAATCTTCCCAACCCAGGGATGGAAACTGTATCTCCTGTACTGCAGGCGGACTCTTTACCACTGAGCCACCAGGGTTGCCCTTTAACTTATATAATCTTGGGCAAGTTTCTTGGTCCCACTGAGCCTCAGTTATCCCATCTGTATAACAGAAGCTGTGACAGCTCATTATTAGCAATTGTGAGGGCTTCCCTGGTGGCTAAGTGGTAAAAAAAAATCCACGTGCAATGCAGGAAACACAGGTTTGATCTCTATGTTGGAAGACCCCCTGGAGAAGGAAACGGCATCTGACTCCAGTCTTCTTGCCTGGAAAATCCCATGGACAGAGGAGCCTGGCAGTTTACAGTCCGTGGGGTTGCAAAGCGTTGGACACAACTTAGTGACTGAACAAGAAGTGAGAGAGTCACTAAGATCATGTGTATAAGCTGCTTGTGTTATCTAACATGTTATCCTGATGTCTTTTGTGCCTCCAGTATATCAGGCATGGTATTAGCTGACTGTGGTTTTGAAATGACATCTGGAAATGTCAACTTCAGAGGTGTCTGCAAGTAGACATATATTAGATTTGAGGTCAGAGGACTGTGTGGCCTCTGAGAACTGGAAGTGAAAAACAGGATCAGACTTTTATTTTTAGGTGAGAAGTCACAACTAAGAGAGTCATGGATTTCTTTTCAATTGACCCGAATTAAATATGGGGTCCCAGAAGCAGCAGTCACCCAGAAGTCCAGGCTGATATACAAATGCGCGATTTATGAATGAGTTGTGGTACCCGCACATGGTTGTAAGATTTGGATCCACAATGAGGTGTCCACGGTTACAGAAGCTGAGTTTTGTTCCCACCACCATGTGACTTCAACCTTCCAGAGGGGAGTCCTGAGATGTGGCAGGCAAAGTCCTGGGAAGCGACCTCTGAGATGGAGTTCAGTGTGCAGGAGGTTTACTTAGGACAGTTCTTGGTACCAACACTGTGAGGGGCAGGGAAGGGCACAGGCATGGACAAAGGGAGGGGTAAGCCGCAGTTCAGGCCAGAGAGTGCCATCAGCCTTGGCCAGCTCTGGCGATGCTCTGCAGTTTATATGACCTTGGGCGTCAGCCTACAGTGGAGATGGTGGTACCAACCTTCCCACGTCAATTACTTACCGGATACGGACTGCCCTAAGGAAGGGTGCAGAGAAGGCAATGGCACCCCACTCCAGTACTCTTGTCTGGAAAATCCCATGGGCGGAGGAGCCTGGTGGGCTGCAGTCCATGGGGTCGCAAAGAGTCAGACACGACTGAGTGACTTCACTTTCACTTTTCACTGTCATGCATTGGAGAAGGAAATGGCAACCCACTCCACTGTTCTTGCCTGGAGAATCCCAGGGACAGAGGAGCCTGGTGGGCTGCTGTCTATGGGGTCACACAGAGTCGGACACAAGCGAAACGACTTAGCAGCAGCAGCAGGGAAGGGTGTGGCCTTGGGGACTCAGACTGCAGCTGAAATAACCCCTCAAGAGGCAGCAAGTCCTTCCTTGAAGAGGATTCTGTCTTGACCACCAAGGTTGATCAGAAAGATAAAAAATGACCACCAAGATGCCCTGGAACAGGTGTATTTTAGCGTCTGTCCCATTGTTGCATAAAAATAGTCTTGCACCACTCCCTGGGAGAAAAGTCTTAACTGGAGGTGGGTCAGTTTCGGGGTTTTTTTCCCCAAAGAAGTTGTGGTTCTAAGAGGTTTTCACACCTCTCCCATTCTGCCTAGAGATAATCATCAGTTGTCTCCAAATCAGTCTTTCCCACCAGGACTGAAGCCCATTTTGGGTGTAGAATATTTCTGTCTGATATTATTCTATTATTTAATCTCCGGGGACATGTTATACATTCAGATTTCCATTACGGAAATCTTCAAAACACGCACAGAAAATACAGATTATCGACCACCGACCCCTCACGGATGTATCAGGGAGTGTCAGCATTTCCCCTTCGTCCAGTGTTTTCTCACACAGAAGGCACAGCCTCCCCTGTTCATCTGAGACAGATCCGGACGGGCATGTCCTCAGAGCGGGGTGAGATTTCACAACGTTTGAAGTCACGAATGTCTCTTAATAGCACTGACGTGAGCGCACTTGGAGCTGTCAGATCCGCGGTTCCGGGAAGCGGCCCGCTCACCCTCTTTGCCCCACCAGATCTTCAAAGCAGCGGCCGGCCAGCCACTCACATTTCCACTGTCCTGCGTCTGCAGTTGGGCCGTGGGCATTAGCTGGGGGCCGGGAATGTGGGCTGAAGCCCGAGGCTTTCTAAACAATGTTCGTGGCACCCGAGAGGGCAACAAAGGTTGCCTGTAACTCGTGCGCTCCGTTTCCAGAACTCTGTGGTGCGGAGGGGCTTCCTGGAAATGGATGGACGCAGAAGTGACCTGCCAGCCCACCCCATTCTGGGGCAATATTTCAGCCTGGTGTCGCCTCCGAGTCAAGCTTTCTGTATAGAAAAGGAGCCTCGTAGGCAAATTCTATAGAGAATTTCTAGCGCCTGGTTGGGGATCTGATGAGAACCTGTGACCTGAACATCCAAACCACTTCTGATGCCCCAGCAAGTTTGAGGCCCCTGGGGTGTCCAGGGTGATGTCCCGGCCCTGAGGCTGTGCTGTTTCCCGAGCCGAGGAGTGAGTCAGCACTCCGTCTGCCCCCGTGGATCCAGCAGGAATTGGGCGGTGGTTTGGCCCCCAGAGCAGGTGGTGGGGGGTGGGGGTTGAGGCGGTTGCGCTTCCTCTCTGAGGTGGGGGCTCAGCTGTTTCCTTGGTCACGCGCCCCTCCTAAGTGCTCAGGAGGAGGCAGGAGGCCAAGAATACAGCTGAGACTTGAGCTGCAGCCAAGTCGGGGCAGCTGCCTCTCTGTTCTCTGAGCTGGAACCAAGTCCAGGCTGCAGGGTGGCCCGAGCTGGCATCTGGGGAGGGGCCCGAGAGGAGTGTCACTGGCCCATTCTGAGCGACTTACCCCACCTGCTGTTTGTGTGTGCGTGCACGTGCGTGCGCGTGGGTGTGTACGTGTGTGTATGTGGCTTAAGTGACACCTCTCTGACCTCTGTATTTCGTGAGATAAATGGAGCTCCGTGAGAAAAAGCAGACAACTTTTCACTCCTTTGGGTCAATGGATCTGCAGATCTGAAAGGAGTTATTTTAAAAGGTAAAGCTTGAGGGCACCATCCTAACTCGGAATGTACGCCTTTGACACAAGCATATTGGGTTTATCTTTTCATCTCTGCATATGCACAGAAGCAGCTAGGAAAGGATACTGTGCTAGGAGCAAGAACTGAATCCTAGGGGTGTGTGGCCCTTAAAAGAGAGGTATATGATTCCAAACGCCATCACTGTTCTCGGCAGAAGTTTTTTTGTTTCTTTGTTTAACTTGCTGCTGCTGCTGCTGTTAAGTCGCTTCAGTCGTGTCTGACTCTGTGCGACCCCATAGACGGCAGCCCACCAGGCTCCCCTGTCCCTGGGATTCTCCAGGCAAGAACACTGGAGTGGGTTGCCATTTCCTTCTCCAATGCAGAAAGTGAAAAGTGAAAGTGAACTCGTTCAGTCATGTCCGACTCTTCGGGATCCCATGGACTGCAGCCTACCAGGCTTCCCCGTCCATGGGATTTTCCAGGCAAGAGTACTGGAGTGGGGTGCTTTAACTTGCTAGCTGAACACAATTCATTTCTCAGGTCACATGATGAGAGTTTGTTTTTTGGAGTAGCAAAAGTTAAAGTAAGTAGGGAGTTTTGGGCCGAATGCTGAAAAACTCCAATTTAACAGTCTGCAGAATCACAATGTGTACTTAGTTAACACACACTCTCCTATGTATCTGTTCTTTTCTTCCCCTTTATTTTTAATTGAAGTATTGGTTTCCCTGGTGGCTCAGATGGTAAGGAATCTGCCTGCAATGCAGACCTGGGTTCAGTCCCTGGGTTGGGAAAATCCCCTGGAGGAGGGCATCCAACTCCATTTCAGTATTTTTGCCTGGAGAATGCCATGGACAGAGGAGCCTGGTGGGCTATAGTCCACGGGGTCACAAAGAGTCAGACACGGCTGAGCAACTAAGCACAAAGTTGATTTACAATGTTGTGTTAATTTCAGGTATACAGCAAAATGATTCAGTTATACACAAATTTTTTTCAGATTCTTTTTTCCCATATAGGTTATTACAGAATATTGAATAGAGTTCCCTGTGCTCTATGCAGTAGGTCCATGTTGGTTATCTATTTTATATACAGTAGTGTGAATTTTTCTATCTATTTCTACACAGCAGGAATTGACAGGTCTTTAAAATGGCTTAGGATAGAGTTGTGTTATGTGATATAAACATATCCATTTGGAGGTAAGAGATACTATCAAGCATTTAGGATTTTTTTTTTATTTCCTGTATTTAAGAAACCAGAAAAAAAAATCATCCACATAAACACTGCATGAGTTCATGAATCTATCCTACTATTTAAAAGCACTGCTGTTGACAAAGAGCCACTTCTTAAGAACTCTACCCCATTTTTTAAACAATTAATACATCTTCCTCAAGTGTGAGTTCTCCAGAGGGGAGGGCCGTTTGCTAGGTACCTTTGTACCCGCTGTTTCTATCCAAGGTGCTTGTTAAAAGTATGTGAAAGAAATGAAAATGTATTCAGTTTATCCTGTTTGTTATGGATTTGAAAGGTAATATGATGATGACGACGGTGTGGACGTGTGTTGTCGTTTGAAAAACACCTAAATCATTGCTCAGCACACAACAGCTCCTCTGGTCTTTGGCCTTCTCCCCAGACTCTTAGCTTCAGTCTGCCCTTCAAAGAACAGTGGCTGTAGACAGAAGCTGTTTAAAAGTGTCAAACTTATAGGTGGCTGCTGAATAAAAGATAAAAAACTCCAAGGCCACCTATAGGTGGATGGAGAACCCTAAAAGGATGACACATCACCCAGGACCCTTGCAAGAATCCAAACCTACAAAGCAGAAGGAAGGCACAGTTTTTAAAATGAGGGTACAGGGTCGCCCCACAAACAGTTAATTTTCATTGAAAACTTTTGGTTGATTCCTTGTAGAAGCAAGGAAACTTAGAACCCGATATTCATATCAGTGGCTCCATGTAAAAATATCCTTGAATTCTTTAGACATTTTGGTCCAGTCTGATTGTAATTGTTCTCAACTTTATTTTTAATGCATTTGAGTCATTTTGATTTTAGTGTTTATTCCAAAAACACATTTTATGATAACTTAAATGTTTACCTATCTGGTCTTGAGATTCTTCTGGCATTATTAAAATAGTTCTTAAATTTTTATTAAATAATTTGGTTTGTGTGTAGGGTATGTTTTAAGTTTCACCTTTGACATTCATTTAAAACATACCTTTTCATAGATTTAATTCCTTTTACTGCACATTGGATCCGATGGACTTACTCTGTGCTTTTGGTGTGGTTAACAGTTCTTTGCATCCTCTTTACTTTCATGTCTTCTAACTGAATGGGTAACTTCATGGCAACCACAAACATACTTCACCATGCAATTAAGAACGCCAGTAGCCTGTTTGAACTTATTCGATATTTTGTGGTCTCTTCTCAATCTTTGGGTTTACTGTTGCTAATTGTAAAACTAAAATAGGTTCCTTTGAGAAAATCTAGAAAGACTAAGGTAAGCATGCGCCCTCAAATATCACATGGTTCCATGCCATGGGTCTCCATGGCATCCGCTTGGCTGCCTTGGTTATTTATTATCTGGCCTGTGGTCATTGTTAACCTCAGTCGTTTCACAGTATTGTTGAAGTTGAAGTCTTGGGGCCAGCCTGTCAGAATCTGAACTCCAGTCCCGGCTTTTCCTAGAGTGAGGTGTTAGCTCTGATACTCAGTGTCTCTGTGCCTCAGTTTTCTCTATTTTAAAATAGGATATTTGAGGGTGAATCTTTTTATCCTATATTTTTTTCATCAAAATAATGCCAGGCACTAATGAGTATCCCCTAGATATATTAAAACCATTGTCAGTTGGCTCTATTTACATTAGCATTAAACTTTCTTGTTATGTAAAAATCTCTTCATTGTTCACAGTAAAAGTCATTTCCTTTACAATGTGATTTATGGCCATGATGATGATAATGGGGAAATAATTGCTAGTTTGGAAGCAAGACCTCAGTGGTTTTGCGTTATAACTAGGCACTATAATCTCAAGACTTGTTAAATTGATGCATTCATTCACTAATTCATTAAATAAATGCTTCATCAAACCCTTACCACTAGGTGTTTCAGTCCAAAAAAAAATAATAATAATAATAGTCCCATTTTTTAAAAGAACTTACATGAGAGAGAGAGAGAGAGGGAGGAGTAACTCATAGACTATTCCTGAAGAAGCAACAGTCTCTTCTGCACTGCTCATTGGAAGCTGGGCTCCATTTGGCTTACTTCTTAACAGATTTGGGAGAGGTGCTGAATTAAGAGACAGAAGCAATGTAAGATTCTTTTTAATAGTTAATTAAAGGAAAATATAATCTGAAATGGGAGCATATAATGCACAAAAATGTAATTCAGAATGAAATTTCTCCAAAGTAGTGCACTCTGAAAGCATGTACATTCTTGTGTAGACACTGCTTTTTAAAAAGTAGACCTCGGGACTACTCTGGTAGCTCAGTGGTTAGGACTCCATGGTTCCACAACAGGGGCCCGACTTCGACCCTTGGCCTGGGAGCTATACCAAGAGTGTAGTGACTGAATGTCAATCACAGTGACTGGAGCATCCTTCTGCTGGTTCTGAATTTGTTTTTATCCATTTGGGGCGAGGAGTAGTCTTAAATATAGACGTGTTCGTTTTTGCCTGAGCATATCTATACTGAAAAAAGAAAAGAATTTAAAAAAAAATGAGAACCTATGAATCTTTTTGGGAGGAAAGCTACAAACACTACATCTGATGAATGTTGTTGCATCCTTCAGGTATATAGCCCAGCTGTGAGTGAGAGTGCGTTTGTGTCTGTGTGTATATGAATGTGTATCTTTAGAGAGATTGGATTAAGATGGATAAGGACTACACACTGGCCATGGTCAGTATGATACCAATCGTTTGTTTCTGATGGTCAGAAAACGAACTTCTGCTCCAGTGTTTATTTCAAGAAAAGAGTACAAGTTTCTTTCAAAATCCACTAAGAAACCTACCCCCCAAATTCAGTTGTAATGTTTTAAAGAAAAACAGTGAGCAGGAAAAAAAAAATTGCTCCTAATTTGCATATATAACTTTGGACAAAATAAAATAGATGAAAATGCTACGTGATAATACACGTAAAGAGACAGCTTCCTAAATTTTCTACCAGTTTTTAAGAATGTTGCCAGGATGCAAAATCTGCAGGAAACCCCAGGCCACCCCACTAAGTTGTATCTAGAGAGAGCCAGGAGATAAGGCAGGTTTTGCTTATAACCAGAGCTTTTTTTTTTTTGAAACAAAAATCTCCTCAAGTTGACTGACTGAATTTGCGTGTGAGCAGTACAGCAAGCCAGGCGTATTTAGACGGGCAGCTTTCTTCTCAGTTTTTGAGAGTCTCCTGAAGTTTGGCTTCTCCAGAGGGTCAACGGATGGCCTTTGGAGGGAGCAGTGTTTTCTGTCCCTGTGTCTGTCTGCCCTTGCTCCTTCTGGAGTCTCTCATGTTGAGCAAGAATCTGTACTGGGCATGCCAAGCCCCCCGCAGGAATGGTGTCAGGCCACAGAATTTCCAGCAGAAACATCCTCCCATATTGAAGACTACCTGCCAGCTTAGAAGGATACTTTTGGACCAGATGGGATGTCAGATACCTGGGAATGTTCACATTACACATGTGTGTTCACACACATATACACAGACACCTATGCACACCTACTGTGCACACACATACACACGTATACACACACATATATAGACGCATGAATACATATATAAACACACATATCACATATTTAAATACACACATATCTTAAATCTTAATATTTAAATTAGGATACTAACAATACCTTCTGAGGCTCAAAGTCGTCATTCACGTTAACATACTTAGAATCCTTTGATTCGTACAGATTTAAATTACCGTTCTTGTCATCATGACTTTTGAGGCAACAGGATCCAATCGTGTTTTTCACACTTTTTTTCAGTGAAAATGAGTAATCATTTGAAGTGTAGAACACATTTTTGTATATACCATACTTTAACAAACCCAGAAAATGCTTCTCCTGATATGCTTTTTTTTTCCTGATATACTTTTTATCTATAATAGTGAACCACCCTGTCTCCAATTAGATGCCAATAATAATGAGTGAATGATTCTTTTTGCCTTCCTAGTTTTAAATCTATATGTGAAAATTAAAATTTGTTTTGGGCTTCCTCATGAATTTCTCCAAGTATTTCATGTTCTACTTTCACATGTTAATTCTAGATGTTTTTTTTTTTTTTTTTTTCTGACAGCTGGGCTGGCCTGCCTGCCTGCCTCATGGCCTTTGTCCCTTCTTCCCTCTCTCACTCACTCCCTTTCTTCCCTCCAAGAATCGTTACAAGTAAAAAAAAGTTATGATCTTTTCCCCACTGTATAATTTTCCCCAAGCTCACAACTTGGACATTTTCTTGAGAGTCTCTGCAACTCAAGTATGCTTCAAGACTGTTTTATTCTAATCATTTGATATATGTACAAAGCTAATAGCCCTTCATTGACCCTTGGCTTAAACATTGTAGACCCCAGTGAATAGAATGACCCCAGATCTTCAGCTTCACCATTAGGAAGCCTTGAGGAATCCTCACACACAGCATAAGCGTAACCCTTTGCTTTCAGTTGTCGTCAGACCCTTCAGCCCTGGGACCTCAGCCCAGCATCTCTCATCACCTAGGTTGAAAGTATCTCTTGAGTTTCATCAGTAATTCCTACCAGCTCCCTAACATAGAACGCTCTAGTAACCTGCCTTTTTCCCGCCGTGACAGGTAACTCTGGCAGGCTAATAATTCACAGAGCTTACAGCAGCTCATAGTTTCGTAACATTTTCCAAATGTATTAGATATTTTTAAAATATAGAGAATTTTTTAAAACACACACTAATTTTCCTCCGTCTGGATTTCTCAGGATTAAAGGGTCTTGTTGGAAGGTTTGAACAGGGAGCGTCCACCTAGGAGAGTCCATCAAAGTAGAAGCCATTCACCTGCAAAATACCGCTGTCTTGAATGCAACTGGCTCTCTAACAGTTCCTGTGAGCAAGAGTATTTTCTTTAAAAAAGAAAAAAAGAGCTTTAAGGCCTGGCTTGGGACAGGAAGCAGGGAGAGATTATTGTGTCTAACCAAGATTTTGTAGAGAGCGGTCATGTGATTGCAACTGAGACAGTGAATGAGAGCACACACCTCAACTTTAAAACAGCAGCCCCTTGGACATCCCTGGAGGTCCAGTGGCTGAGACTCAGCGCTTCTACTGCAGGGGGCACAGCTTAAGATCCCAGGTGCCACAAGCCATGGCCAATAAAATGGTAATAATGAAATAACATAAACAGCAGCCACGATCTTTCAGGTGGCCAGCCACAGCTCCCTGTAGGTGTCTTTGCCAACAGGGCATCTGGGGTCCCATTGGCATGGCCACAGATGGCCCCAGCTCTGGGCGGTGGTTAGGAGGGGTCGGAGAGAAGCAGTACCAGTGGGCACACCCACGTTCCTATCTTAAGTAGGAAATCACCTGCTGGCCAAGCCCTGGGACACCCGGCGAATCAACCAGGTTCTGCTCCATCGATGCATTGTAAGTTTCCTGAAATTGTTTCCCTCCTGGGAATATGTCCATTTCTCCTTCCAGCAAATTGGTAGGGATTATGTTCTTGCTGTGTGTGAATCCAAGGGCCCTCTGTCCAGGGAATTTAGAGTCAGTCTCCCACCCATGTTCATCACCTGGAATGCTTTAGATCATGTATATTTAAAGCTGCATCCAAACCCAAGCCAGACCATAAATGGCTTAGAAAGAAAGACTTCAAGGCACTGCTTTTGCATATTTGCCTTCTTTTTCTAGAGATTTATCTTCCCTGAGCCTCTGTTAAGTCCTGACTCTGAAGCCGCAGAGCTCCTCTCACTCCCTGTCTCTTCCAGAAATGGAGACATTAGGTTTTCCCATCACTTTCTGCAGCGCTTGTGGTCTCTCACACAGACTGTTTTCCTTATTGCATTCCTGAGCACCCCATGATGGTTTTGTTGTTACTTACTCTCCCACATCTACAGTTTAAATGGTCTTTCTAGAGATTTCACTGTGGGGAGGAAAAATTCCAACACCATGTTGCTAGCCAATACCAAAAACATGCTGATGTCAAGTGAACTCATGTATCCTGCATTCCAAGTGCATCTGCTCCCAGGAAGTCTGAGGATCAAAGGAGTCATTTATTGAACGCTTATGTTCTTTAGCATAGTTGTTGACCTCAGTACAGTGGCTTTTTAGCTTTCATGGCTGAGTTTGCAGGGGCATCAGTGTGTAATGTTGTGTCCCACTGTACTAGGCAGCATAGAGAAAGAGGAAAAACAAAAGGGAAAAGGGTCCCTGCGTTCAAGATGGAACAGAGATGGCCAGGAGTCTGTAGGTATATTATCCTTCTCCTTGTGGGCTGAGCACCATTGTACCTTGGAGGGTGGGGGGGTATGTCATCGAGAGACCTGATGACACAGGTCAGGGGCCTGATGACACAGGTCAGGGGCCTGATGAAGTGAGCACTGGATAAGAGTCCATGAAACTCGATGTAACAATCAAAAAAGCAGAGTTTCAAAGGAATGAAACACTACTTCTCTATTTGTTTTTAGTCTGGAAATGTGAGGAAGGCCTGACTGGCCAGTTTAATTGTGATAAATCGAATATTTAATGGGTGCAGTCACTTTCTCAGGAAAACTCATGCTGTCAAGGGCCTGGAAACACTCACCTGCATGTGAATCTTCCGGTCAGGGGTTCCACATTCTCCTTTTATCTTTTACCTTTTTTTTTTTCTTTTTTGGCATATAGTTGATCTGCGATGTTGTGTTACTTTCAGGTATACGGCAAAGTGATTCAGTTATACATACATTACTCTTTTTTAAACTATTTTCCCATAGAGCCCATTACAGAGGGTTGAGTAGCGCTCACTGTGCTATGCATACAGTAGGTTCTTGTTAGTTCTCTCTTTTACGCATGTTGTTTAGTCACTAAGCTGTGTCCAACGCTTACGACGCTGGCGGGCTACAGCGTATTGTCTGTGTTGCATGCCGCAGTCATCTGGATGGGGTGGCTTTGCTCTCAAATCCTTCTGTCTGCTGAGCGCTCTCGTTGGGTTGGTAGCTCCCCTGGGACAAGCATCATCTCTTTCCTTTCTCTAGCATCCTATCCAAAACGTCCCCCAAAGGCAGGTGCTGTCTCTGAATGGCCTGGCCCATTATCACACACACACACACACAGCTCAGTCAGACCAAAGCCCTCTTGAGAATCACCCGTCCAAAAGCATGCCATGGTTTTGCCCTTTTAGCGACTGTTGAGTATTTTCCTTTCACCTTACACACTGGTTAATAGGTCTCTGAGTGGTTACATGCCCTGGCTTTTTTAGATGGAAGAAGCAGAAAAATAGTGACCCAGCCATCAATGATCAGAATTCAGGTAGAACTTGGAGCCCTTTTTCATTCACTGAGTCAGCAAGTCCTACCCTGTTTCAGGCGCTGTTCTCAGCACTGGAGTTAGCACAGAGGTAGACGAGCCAGGCAAGAATCTCAGTTGTTGTATAGTTTATGTAACAGGAGGGGGAGAATGACTCTCACTACTTGGTTAGAACATTGAGCCTTGTTAAAGAGTGACTCATCTGAGATTCTAAGACCTGAGCATTTCAGTGATGGACAGAGCCAACAGCCAGCTGCCCTCTCACTAAAGAGAAAGGGTGAGTAGGCAACCGATTGTCTTACTCACTGGAGGCTAGCAATGAATAGTGCAGTTGATACGAGGAAAACGCTCCAGAATCACCCATGTGAAGGTAAATAATAAAAGCACTTAATGGTGTGATTGTTGGATCTTGTGGAAAGAGCTTGCTGTCAGTATGTGGTGGTGTTTTAGTTTCTAAATCATGTCTGTCTCTTGGTGACCCCATGAACTGTAGCCTGCCAGGCTTCTCTGTCCATGGGGTTTCCCAGGCAGGAATCTTGGTGTGAGTTGCCATTTGCTCTCAGTATATTAACACTCAATTTGTAGCCCAGATCTGCCCGACAGAATTAAAACTCTTTTGTTCCTGTGTCTCTTGAAATCCCCCCTGCTCTTCTTGAGATGGAGATATCCATTTCTAATAAACCTCTCTCCTGCCTTTCTCCCTGCCTCATGGGTGTAGAAGTCATTTCCTGCACTCACAGACCTTTAGGCCCACCTTTTAGCTTTTTACTTGAGATGAAGCATCCTTAATTCCTTTGCTCCCGTGGAAAATCTTTCCATTCTTCTGCCATTGTGCGGGGGTGGGCGGAGGCAGAGCTGAGGTCATGGGTGGGTAATTTAAACTTCTACGTTGATTGCTTTTGATTAGATGTACTGATGGTATTAGCTAGTAATAATTCTGAAAAAGCAACCAAGGGAAAATAAGGATGCTGCGGCCAGGAAAGCCCCTTATTTTTCCCAACTTATAAATGGACAGAACACGAACCTTATCACCATTTCAAAAATCTAACAGAATGATAATAATTTATCCATTTATTTTTGCTTTTTCTCATTTTCCCTAAGTGTCTATTCTTTTCTTCTTTTCTGCAAGAAAGGTTTTAATAGCTCACATTCTGGCACCTATAACTGCGTCACATTTGTTAAGTTTCATTGTTTTTGAAATGACAGATTCTACTTCCACTTCTTACAGAAATAAAAGACAAAAGTGTTCAATCAGATGTGCTGAATAAAATGACTATTTATCCCTACCCTTTTTTTAAAGGGATTTTCCTCTTCATGATGAGTTTGTATAACTTTGAATTCTTTAAGCCACAGTTGAAAATATGCATTTCGTGATATATCCTTGTCCCATTACAAGGTGTCTCCAGTATAAGCACACACGTGTGTGTGCTTAGCTGCATCCAACTGTTTGCAACCCTGTGGACTGCAGCCCACCAGGCTCCTCTGTCCATGGAATTCTCCAGACAAGAATCCTGAAGTGGGTTGCCAGGCCAGTACTGGAGATCCTTCTCCAGGGGCTCTTCCCACCCAGGGATCAAACCTGCATCTCTCACAGTGGCAGGCGAGCCCTGTACCACTTCACCACCAGTATACGTAAGTGGACATAAATAATGGGTTATATGTCCTTGGCATCCAGATCCACCGAAAGAGGACATTTTAAAATACTTTATTGAACTAAATTGAGAATACAGAAGTTCTAACATCTGTGAGATTGATAACGTTCAAGGAAAAGTTTCATTTCAATTGATCACCCCCTCTCCCTTCCCTAAAATAGTTTTGTTTGTCCCAGGAGATTATGGGGCAGTGATATTGAGGGAAATATTTAGGGTAAGTGTGTAATGTGGTAGAATTCCTGGAAGATCTATTAAGAAACCAGAGTTAGATGGCATTGTTAGCTATAAGATCCCAGCAGTGTTACTTATGTTCCCAGAAAATTTGCTTTAGTTACACTCAGAAGAAAAAACAACTTCCCAAGTCTAAGATTCCAGTTCTTTGCTTAAAGATTCAGAAGACATTCATTTCTAAATATTAAATGTGTTCTGGTCCCAGTAGATTCAAATACATTATTCCACATTTTAAAAAATGTGAATACACTTTATCTGGGAATCTTGCAGGCATATGATTCCTGTATGGCCTCTAGAAAGAAGGTACCATGAGCTGTAGAAGTGAAGGAGGAAATTGGGCATATGGTTAGCCTATAACTTGAGGTCATTCTGATGACTGTGGCTTATAGTCTTTGGGGGCTTTCAAAGAACAAGACCAAGCATGATGTCTAGAGGTCCATGTGTCCATAAAATATTAGGGATAAAATCAAGAAAGACGCATGCCATTATCAGACAGACTCTTCATGCAGGCTCTCTGCAGTATATGAAGATACACTGGCTAGTGGAAGAAGATAGTGGTTCAGGGGAAGAAATGTGTGGGTATCTCTTGAAATACCCAGGAAATTAATGGAACAGATTAGATGCACCTTGTCTATATTTCTAATAAAGCCCCAATCACTATAGGAACATGTGGTTTTAAGAAGAGCTCTGATCCTCAGTCTAATTGACAGTGTTTTTGACCCAGCTCTGCCACTAACTGGTTATGGATCTTCTCCAAGACACTGGATATAGTATCAGCTAGACTGGCTGATTTCAAGGTTCTTGGCAAGGCTGTGGTTCTCTGAGTTCTTGCATGTTTTCTTTGAGTTTGCACATGACTGGAGGTTGGCGACACCACCTTGTATATAGATAAGTCATGGCTAGACAGTTAACAGATTGCAGCAGGAAACATAAGGTGGTGATTACCCTGCATGGCTTATGAAAGTTTGAGACTATTTTAAAATCCTGGGAGTGGTCCCAGGGGTTTGCCCAAACTGAAGTGACCCTCAATGCTTTCTCAGTCTAACGTGGCAGCAGGGCCACTGGCCTTGTGCTCTGTGCTATTTATTTTGGTCAGAAAGCTCTCTTTATCTGCAGTTTTTAAAAAAGTATGCAAAATACTGAGTCAGTGATGTGGCAGAGCAGCTACCACCAGCCCTCTCATCCAGATGATTGACAGTGGATGTCTGTATTGCGGTAAGATGCACCCGGGGTTGTCTTGCAGTTAGAAGGAGTTTCTGTTGCCTTCTGTGGATGAAGACACGTTAGCCAAACACACCTTGATTCTAGTAGAGATGCAGTGGAAGAGTCTGAACATCATCACATCCTAACCTTTTATCCCTGCGGCGTCCACATCGGATGGTTAAATAACAAAGCTTGTCTTGCCGAAGACGAGATTGCTAAGATGACCATGAGGAGGCGGAGGATGGTCCCATTTATTGGGTACCTATTTGAATCAGCACAAACCAAGGCAGGTTACATCCACCACACTTGTCTTTACATGTATCACTGCTATCAGTAGACCAGAAGCACTTTTGTAAAGTAGGGACTTCCTCTGTTGTACTGTCATTTTCTGCCTTTGGTCTGTTTGTATGTATATTGATTTGTTTCCTTTTAAATCATATTCTAGAAGGAAAGAGTTTTTTAAGTTCTTTCCTGGTGACATATGCATAATATATTATCATTTTAGCTGCTCCTAAGTGTACAATTCAGTGACATTAAACAGTGAAACCATCACATCTATACTCACAACTTCTCCATCATCCCCAACAAAAGCTCTGTACCAATTAAACAGTAACCCCTTCCTTCCTTACCTCCAGCTCCTGGTAGTCTCTGCTCTTATTTTCTGTCTCCATGAATTTGCCTACTCTAGGTACCTTGTGTAAGCAGAATCACAACACATTTGTTCTCTGTGTCTGACTCATTTTTCCAAGAATAATATTTTCAAAGTCCATCCATATTGTAACATGTCATTTTATTCCTTTTTAAGACAGAATAATATTTCATTGTTCGTATACCACATTGAGTTTATCCATTCGTCCACTGATGGATACCTTTCGGCCATTGTGAATAATAACATTGGTGTTCTAGTCCTAGCTTTCTGGGGTTTTTTTTTTTTGGGGGGGGGGTGTGGATATCTGTCTAGGAGTTGAATGACTGGGTCATATGGTAGTTCTGTGTTTAGGTAGGTTGTTTTTTGTGGTTTTTTTTTTTTTTTCCCCCTAGTGCTAACTTTTGAAGCAATACCAAGAAAGACCAATTCCTTGTTCTCTGAATGTTTTAAAATAGCATAAGAAAATAGCTATTTTGTCCTCCCTAAGTCTTCTCTTGTCTAAACTAAAAATTCAAAATTATGCAACTATTTTTTTGAACCCAAATGTAGAATCTTATGTCAGTTTCTGCTACATTTTGCTTTATTGCTTTTATCAACTAGTCCATTCTGTGGAGATACCCAAATATTTATTATGGAACCCAGTACATTATTTCCTTCTCCCAAGTATATGCCTTTTTTCTTTTGAAATACAGTGAGAAAACATTTAAGAATTATAAAAACAGAAGACATCTTTATCTTCCAGTTGATGACTAATCAAAAAGCGGATGATGAAGATAAAATCGTTTAAATTTTTTCATGTGGATCCATTAGAATTATTTAACTTTTATTATATCCTTTAAAAAAAAAAGAAGATTTTTCCTTTTGAGATTGTATTAGCACATCCTTGCACATGGTAGAGATTCCATGAACACTTTTTAGGAAAGTGAAGAATTGAAACATTGTTTGTTTTTTCCCTTGGAATGCTTTTATTGCGATCTGACCCCTCTTATTTTTAAAGGCGCTTATGATTTTCGTGGTACTGTTCTTATGTCCAAAGCTTTGACATCAGTTATTTCCATTATTGGAAGCCCGATAAATGTTGATGAAGGTTATGTTTATGTCCAGTTTGCTGTAATAAGAAAGAAAAAGCACTGCTCTTCACATGAGTTACTGTATATTTATAAACCGCCAAGTTGAAATAAGAATATTCATGTAAAATAATTCTACCCTTAAACCCCTAGTATGAAAATTCCTCTTCTTAAATCTCCTCCTAGGTTCTTCCTCCAAAACAGTTGTCTGGTTATTTTGGCATTTGCCTGGGTGGTTCAAGAATCTTAGAGAATGCTTGTGCATGGAGTTGACCAAAAAGAGTTTAATGAAAGGATAGAACTCCTGGTTGAGTGTTTCTTACACACGTATATTGAAGGAGAACATTTTCTTTGGGAAAGTAAACTTATGTGAAATTTTCTTACTGACATCTTTCTGTTACCTGGGGAAATGTTCAACCTCACTGAAGGTATTCATCTGTACCTTCTGTTCATGCCATGATGCCATGGTGGCTCTCATTTCTAAAAGGATTACGTTTCAATTACTTTTCTCTCTTATTAAGTCTTTAAACTTAATCTTAAACCTTCAAACTATTTTTTTTTTTGAAACTTTAACAGAATAACTGCTTTGAGACTAGGCTGTGTCTTTGGTTGCTAAGGGGTTGCAGCGTTGAAATACCTTATGCAGCCAATTGACAGATGACTAATATCACAGTTCGCCAGCAGCTTACATTTGCAGAACCGCGACCAGCTAAAAAAAGAAGAAATAGTGTAGAAGCGAGAACCATCTCAATTGTTCACATAAGTAAATCTTGATTATGTTGTTTCATCATAAAGGACCTATAGTGATTTGGGATGAGTCATCCTCTGCTGATTTTGAGTAAAAGGATTGTCACAAAAGTGACTAATAAAGTGACTCTCCCAGCTTGCAAATAGAATTTGATGTCCCATTTTAGATATCCTCTGAGAAATAAATCACTGCTAGAATAGGAATCAAACCTCCAGCTTTATTTCTCCACCCAACAGCCCAGCGATTAATATATGTAACATGCAGACGCACGTAGACAGCTGGTTAGGACACACCTATTTTGTTGGTGATGGTGAAAGAATATGTGGTCTTTTGCACTGTGCTTCTCTCTCCCTCTCTTTCTCATCCCCACAAACCCAGCTGCTACTGTTTGCAACTCTGCTGCTACTGCTGCTAAGTCACTTCAGTCGTGTCCGACTCTAAAGTCAGCCAAAAAAATAAGAAACAACATGAATAGAATGTGAAATAGTCATTTTTGTCCTCATTGTAAATAGCTGCTAGTGTTATTGATCAATTTCCTATAGCTTGTTCATTGCCTGCCTTTGCTCAATATCACCTCCTACTCTATGGTTAAAATCTTGTAACCGAAAGAACTGCAGTAACTTTCATTCTGTGCATTTGTTGAGTGTCTCCCCTTTTTCTCCCTCCCCCCGTCCCACAACCACATAACACTTGACACTTGGCCAGAATATCCATTAACCAAATGTTGGATAAAATATATTTGTTAGACATGGTTTTGCCTCTCTGTGTAAAATGGGAGAAATCAGAACAAGTGAAGATTAAATGACAGAGGAAGAGTCGGGTTAGTTAGGGGAACGGAAAGCTGGACTAGGGTTGATTTCCTGGCAACACTTTCTCAGCAAAGAGAACAATTTTAATCAGTTACAAAAATATTTGTGATCCATATGTTCCTCTCTGCTAGTTCCCATATGCCCATATTCCCTTTTATCTTGGTGGATGATGACTTTATGATTCAGGAATGCAAGAATAATACCTCGCTGGCTTTAGAGCACAGTGCTATTTCCAAACGTGTCCTGGTAATTACGCACACACTATATATCCAGGCTGTTCACGCTCTGAGATGGTTACGTGAATCTCAGTTTGTTCTTTCTTCATGGAAAGAATTATATCTTGCATCCACCTACTGGGGCTGGAATAAGGCATCTAAGGCTTAGCTCTGAAAACCGCATGAGCACTTCACTGGCTGGATTAACCCCACTGTGCAAATAGGAGCATCAGAAAAAGGAGACGGGAAGGCTGCAGTGATCATTGATAACTTCATTCTCTTTGGCAAAAGGAAAACAGAAGCCAGAAACCATTTGGTAAATCCATCTATCACAGGTGCCTCTATTTTAAGATATATTAAATATGTGGCCAGTTGCTTAAATAGATCCTAATTTTAAGGCATGTTGACTTCTATTTAATATCAAGTGTTTGTGATGCAAAACTGGTCAAATTTAAAAATTAAAATTACTGTCGATGACCAATGCATTTTGATCCTAACTTCTTATTTCCTTCACCAATATGTCCTTAAAAAAATAGTTATATAATTTTTAACAACAAAAGAAACACTTTTTACAGCCATTTTAATAAAGTCGTCAATCAAGCTGGAAAGAATTGACTGTAGAAACGATTGAATTTTCAACAGTTGTTTTCCTCTCCCACAACAAATGGAGTCATAACCCAATAGGCTGTTCATCAAGCTGCGTAAAACCTGATGAGGAGCCAGCTGTGCTCCTGGCTGCTTGGGAGGGGGAGCGAGGGGGAGGCAGGGAGGGTTTCTCAACTTCAGAGTAAATAACTGAGATTCACTGAGTGTTTTCAAAGTCAGGTCTGTGGCGGAACACGTGTGCAGGCTGCTGTATTCAGCAGATGTGCGCCAGGGTAGAGTTGCAACGCTGGGAGAGAGATAGATACAGCTCGGGTTGGGCAAATGTTATTAGGAATCCGTCTCTGTTTGCATTCAGGCTGTAAGGCTGCTGCTCCTGGAGGAGTTGCGAGAAAAGGAAAGTGCACGTTCTAGCAAGGATTGTTTTCAACAGGTTCAAAAGTTTGCAAGTCTGTTGAATCCCTCTGGCAGGATTGCTTCGCTGTCAAACAGAATACCCAGCTGGTGGTGGCAGTCCTCATGGGGAGGGCGGGGGATGGATGGTGTTCACCCAGCGACGAGAATATTAGGAATTCTTCCTGAACTGTCAGCGGAGGAAAAAAAAGAGCTCTCTCAACAATACCATTATGAAAGTTTTCTTTTTCCTTTCTTTGTATTTTTTTTTCACTTTTACAGCTAATGCCTCATTAAGTCAAAAATCGTCCAATGTGCTTTCTTAGGATAGTTTTCCTAAAGAAAAGAGTCACCAAAAAAAAAAAAAAAAAAAACAGTACTCTGGAGATTATATTGATCTATAATTAAAACAAAGGCTGGGGTTAAAAACAGGAGGCAAGACTCTTTTGCTCATAGGTGATCTGGATTGTCATGAAGGCAAACACACAAGCTTGTTTTTTTTTTAATATAAAGTGCGAGATTTCACTAAAAAAGGTTAAAATTGAAGTGAGTAATCTTGGGCGCATAATGCAATTGTTAATTTTAGCTCGTTGCGTGGGTGCCGCTCTGACTTGAACAGCCGGCTGGAGCCTTCATTAGAGAAGAAGCAGGCAGCTTGGGACAGGTGGAGTGGATCAAGCCGTGAACGTGGTTTGCTGGAGGCCAGTCATCAGTGTTAGGACCCAGTCTTGTTTGTTTAGTCCTTTGCCCCCACCATGATCATTGCCATTATCGTTACTGTTGACTTTTCGTCTTTTTTTCAGGTGGACGATGTGTCAGATCGTGTAAGGGAATCACATGGAGATGGGCGTTTTGAACTGTTAATGGGGACATGGGACTCCCGTTGTCTCTGATCCCACGTGTGGATTTTCCCAGCGAAGGACAGAAGCGGCTCGTAAGCTGCCAAGACCGGCAGCCGGACTCCTGCAGGAAAGGTAAAGAGCTGCCATCGGATGGCTGTCACTCCATCTGAATGTTTTCCTCAGTCTGTAAATGTGCATGTTTGCATGGAACAGTTCCTGAAAGGCCACCCAAACAGACAGCATCTGTATAAGGGATTCGGCTGGCTCAGAGTCTGTAAAATTAGAGCTCAATTTGTACATTTCATTTTTTTTTTTTTAATCTGGTCATGATCTGTTTTTGATTGAAATGCTCCAGGGAAAAAAGTTAGGGAAACAGAAGTCCTGTCTCCTCCCCCGACTCAGTACATTGAGAAACAAACTGTTTGATTTGGGAAACAGAACTTTTTATCTGGTTAACTGCATCTCTCTCCCGTGTCACTGAAATATGAGAGATCTGTCAGGTACACTGAAGGGAATATCCTCAAACCTCCTCAAACGTCTGAGCCTTGCTCACTGGCCCCTCACAAACTCCAGCCATCATCCCTGATGAAAACTTTTCCATTCCCACAATCCTTTGCCAAGTGAGCCTGTGTTTTTTTTAACAATATCATTAGATACCATCTGTCCTGTCATGGTAGGTCTTAGCATATTTGCAACAGAATTACTGTGTTATTAGATTTTTCTCATGTTTCCTATGTCCACTTGGAAATAAAGTTACTGAATTAGTACTGAATTAGTATACAGTAATTAAACACTCCCAGAGAAACATATCAAGACACTGATATGTCCATTTATAATTACCGTTGTAATGACTGGGAACAGGGCAGTCATTACTTGGGAATTATTGTGAAAGAAGTGACTTTCTAGGCTACAAGGTCTTTCTGTCTTTTATTTTTTTTCCTTCCTTCCTTTCTTCTGTTTTTCTGTCCTTTTTTAATTTCCTTCTTTCTTTCCTCTTTTTTTTCCTTTCTTTCCTTTTCATCCTTTTTTCTTTCTTAAAAAAAAAAAACTGAGGAGGAAGTAAAAGCTGAATTATTCATGAGCCTCATTTGACAGCACATCAGAAGGGGAAGTGTCAGGGGCTTTATAGAGGTAGGGAGGAAAAAAAATACCAATAACAGGCTTATACTTTAAAAAGTCATTTCTAGCATCTGTGTAGTCATCTCTTATGAGCCTGGAGCATTGGAGTTCAGTTGTGATAACTTCATTGGAGTTACTTCCGAAGGATCTCCACAGCACCAGCCACTGGCAGGGGCTGGGGGCAGAGCTTCTGCTTTTTATTAAAAGCAGTCAGTTTGAAGTCTGAAGTCCCTGATGGTTTATTGCCAGATTGGGATCCTGTATGTGTTCTGAATTATTACCTCTTACGTTGATTTCTCCCCCAGTAGAGTGTACTGAATCCCTTAGACCCAGGAAGGTATGTCTGTGGTTGAAACTTGCAAATCATTTGTGAGTCATCTTAGAGATGCGGCAGAAAGGTACCACCTCCCAACTCGGAAGCGGAGGAAGAGTTGGGGAAATACTCTCTTTTTCTTCTGCTTCCATTTTGGAGTGGAGCATAGGAACTGGGAGGTGTGTGGGACTTGGGTGTCTCAGTTTAAGATGTATTGATCCACCCCGACAGCAAGGTGTATTGATAGGAGCATGTGTATGTGTGTGTCAAGGGATTGAGTGACCAAATCTGCCTCTTGGTGTTTGTCTGGGGTCCTTGATTTGGTCTTGTTTTATTCTGTTTGGGTGCAATTGGCAGAGAGGCTGGAGTTGCTCATTTGATTTTGAGAACAAACGGAAGAATCCAGTATCTCAACTGTAATGGTCAAGACTTCACCCTGCGCTGACTTTATTTTCTGATGTCTTCACCTTATAGGGTGTCAAACCTTGTGATTTTAATTTGCATCTGGGAGAATGTCTGAGCCAGGAGACCTGAGTCAGACCATAGTGGAGGAAAGTGGGCCTGAGCAGGAGACGGCCACTCCGGAGAATGGTGTGATTAAATCTGAAAGTCTGGACGAGGAGGAGAAACTGGAATTACAGGTGAGCCTGGAGAAATCCCACTTGTCATACCACACTGTGCACCCCTTTCTTTCATTTTGAAGATACTCTGAAGGTTTGTTTTTCTTCTTGCTTGTAAAGAGTTTGACTAGTAAAATGAGCATGTGTACGTATGCTCCGTCATGTCCAACTCTGCAACCCCATTGACCAGAGCCCCCAGGCTCCTCTGTCCATGGGATCCTCCAGGCAAGAATACTGGAGTGGGTTGCCATTTCCTCCTCCAGGGGATCTTCCTGACCCAGAGATTGAATCCACATCTCTCCCCTGCATTGGCAGGCAGATTCTTTATCACTGAGTCACCTGGGAATCCCAAGTAAAATGAATAGAAAATTCATAAAGCAAATCTTCTCTTTTCCCATTTATTAGTCCTTTTTTTTCTGACTAAACAGTACATTCTGGTCAAAATGCCCTTTGAAATAGTGTGTGTGTATATATATATATATATATATATATATATATATCCAAAGAACATATTTAATGACTGAATTTGCCCACAGCTTCTCCATATTAATTTTCAGACCACCTCAAGGAGTTTGTGGAGAGCTTCTCCTGAGGCAGCTTTATACTAGCTGAGTTTTAAAAATAGATTTGTATTCCATGAAAAGAGAAAGGGCCAGCTCATGACAGACCAAGAAATATCAAAGACATGAGCTCTGACAGGCAGGTTGACCTTCTTGTGCGGGCTAAGCATCGATTCTTATTAGCGGAAAAGCTTAGAATTCCCAGCCAGGAAGAGAGATAAAATGCCTGGAAGAGGCAGGGGGTAGTTTGAGGGTGATTGAGAGTACTCAAAAAGTGATATGTTTAAGTGGTCAGGATTTATGAGAGAAGGAGATTTGGCAGAAGGAAAACAAACTAGACTTGCAAATAACCTGTATCGATTTTCTTTGAACCAAACTACAAAAGTGGTAACTATTTTTATTTCATAAATGTGCAAAGGCAGATAATGGCATAATGGCCAAATGACCTCAAGGCCAGCCTTTGCCCTCCCCAACAAGCTTCTGTGGGGCTTCCCTGGTGGCTCAAACAGTAAAGAACCTGCCTGCCAATGCAGGAGATGTAAGAGACACAGGTTCAATCCTCGGTTCAGGAAGATCCCCTGGAGAAGGAAGTGGCAACCCACTCCAGTATTCTTGCCTGGAGAATCACGTGAACAGAGGAGCCTGGCAGGCTACAGTCCATAGGGTCACAAAGAGTCAGACAGAACGGAGCTACTAAGCACACATGAGCTTCTGTAAGGAGGGAAGGATAAAAGCTAAATGGTCAAAAGTTTTGGAGGAGCAAGGGCAGGAGGCGTCCTCCCCAATGGTTATAATTGCTGTTGTTATTGATTTTTCAGCTCTAGTGACATCCTTTTCTTTCTCTGTCTCCCCCCACTTCCCTCTCCTGGTTGTTGGTTTGTTTGATTTTGTTTCTAACATACAGAGGCGTCTGGCGGCTCAGAACCAAGAGAGAAGAAAATCCAAGGTAGGGTTCTGGAGTTCTGCGTTGACCTGATATCCTGGTTACATATGCCACATAGGGTTAGAGGATTTGCCAAGGAGACACAGGGCTGTATGTAGATCTTGGCTGCATCCGCGCTGCCTGTGTTTAATGTGCTCGTGTTGACACTGCTCTTTCTTGCTCTATGTGCTTTTTAATTAGAGCATTTAGGGCTCATGTAGCTGCAGTGTATATATATTTGATCCTGGCAACTTTGACAGTGCTTTACAAATGAACTGCTGCTCATTTTTTCATTTTAAATCAAATTTGGGGCAAATTTTTTTGTATGTCTGATTAGTTTCTGCTTTGAAGTAAACAGGTTCTGATGTTTAGGATACAGTCTTCAACTTTTAACGTATTTTCTCAGTCAGATCACTTTCAAACCCAGTTTTAGTAGCAATTCATCTGTGTTGTCTTTTCCTCCTTGCTTGTATGTTCTTTGTACATTCCCAGTGCAATGGGCAGTTTGCTAAGAGTTTTCTTTAAATTTATTCTTCCACCCTCTCCTCCACCTGCATCGCCATCAACACAGATCCGATGCTTTAAACCAAAGTAGACGCTTTGTCCCCATTGACACAGGGGTCCAACACTTGGAACCAGTGTAGACAGCCCTGAGCTATGGATTTGAAGCTGGCTTTTAAAAATTTTGATTTGGGAATGTCCAGAGAAGGTGGAGATGGTTTGACAGCCTGAGTTTATTTCCTGGTTGTTGTTTTTTTTCTTTATTTTCCTTTCCTTCCCATTTCTTTCGCCTCCCCAGTCAGGAGCAGGAAAAGGTAAACTGACTCGCAGCCTTGCTGTCTGTGAAGAGTCCTCGGCCAGACCAGGAGGGGAAAGTCTTCAGGACCAGGTATACGCCCTGTCTTTATGGGTCATGGATGAACGGGATCTGCTTTCGTGTGCATGAACATTTATTTGGCATTAAACAGTGTCTTGGGGGGAAGCAAAAACTAGTTGAAGAAGGGCACAGTCCAGCTTCCTCCCCTATTTCTGAGACGCCCTAAATTAGTTGAACAGTCTCAAAGTATTACATTTGTTTTTTTTCCAGACCCTCTGAACACTGCACATGGAAAGGAATTCAAAAGATTTTAGATTAAAACTTAAAATGTAAGCACGGCCGTGCTGCTATTCCTCAAAGGCTCTCTCTTGATCAGACTGAACCAAATACAGTCCCAAGTACCACGTCTCCTCCCTTAGTGGAGAGTCTTACCTCCCCAAAATGCACTTGCCTATAAAAACACTAATTTTGGCTCTTATGAAGTTTCAGAAATAGTGAATAAGGTGCATTGAGCTTTGGAGACATACTTTTAGGGCCTTTGGTGGAGATTTCTCACTACTGGAAAAATGGTCCAGAAATAAATCTGAGATGAATGTGAATTTAAGTTAATATTATTAACACTTTGCTGTACATCCTTACCCCTAATTTTTGCTCCTTACAGCAAGGCTATTCAGCTCTAAAAATTCAACTTCCAACAAAACTTTTCACATGGTATTTATTTTTGTTTGCCTTTCAGGCATCATATTCGCTTTTAGAAAAATGGTCTTGCTGTTAAAATTTTACCTTGTTTTATCAGAGGCTGAGAGCAGTCAGGACAAAAGTAAAATGATTTGTCTGAACTCAGAGGAGGAAAAATTGATTAAATTAGCATTATTGGGGGGGGCTGTGTTTTGCTTTTCTCTTTATAATTTAATTAAAATTCTCAAAATTTTCCTCTTGGATACAGAGAGCGTTGAGAGCACTTTCTTTCAAAGGACCAAAAATAAATTCCTCGTAGATATCATCTTAGAGTATTTTTTTTTTTTCCCCTAGCCTCATTTCCTTAACCTGCCACCCATGTCGTACGCCAAGGGCGGGCTAGCTTTCAGTAGCCATCACTATGTTTCATACAAGTTTTATTTTCCTTGGGCTCTGAGAAACGTGTGGCTTTTGTTCAGCATTTTATTTGTGCTTCTTTTTTGTATGGAGATTCAAAAGGGGGAATGAGGTGAATATCACAGCTTATCTCATTCAGTGTGGATGGATGGCTTGTGATGTAATGCACACAATACATGTTAATTCTGCAGAATGACAGACTCTGAGAGAAATAATGCCCCAGTGGTCCCCTGCTCCGAATGCCAGGCAGAAGAACACAGCCTTTATAAATTTCATCTGATTTTTTTCATCCTATCTGATGAGGTACTGGGAGGAGATTTTTTTTCAAGTGATCATCTGTATCATTGTGCCCACCCTGGACCTAAGCCTAGGTTACTCCTTGCAATTGGAGCAGAGAAGTAAGAGGCAAATGGTACTTTGCTCCTGCTGGTCCCATGCTGAGTAACTGAGACTAGCTTTGTAGGAATTAGAACTTGCAAGCCTTCCTGGGGACTGGCTGAGGCGGTGGGAGCAGGGCCCGCCCGCCCCGCCCCCCCACCCCAAACACATATAAGCAAGTAGCCCTGCTGCTCTTTTAGAGAATAAAGAAGCAGACCTTTGAGCTTGTATACAATGCTTTCATTAGGTACCACCGGCACTTAACATCATGTGGGAACTGAATCCCTGACAACACTGGCCGAAGTGTACGGTATATGGATTGTATGGCTCCCCCAATATGTGTGTATTCACAGTATTTGGAAAACTGCCTTCATTTTCCTGTGTGGGGAAAAAACTCTTGCTACCTGTATTACTTGATCTCAGACCCATAGCAGATGGTTCAGTCTGTCCTTAAGTTAAAAGAAGTGTTTCTTTTCTAATGTTATACTCTTTACCTATCAGTGTATTACTGCAACTTGAATCATTCTTTTCCTGTTGTTGGAGATAAAGTTATCCTGTACTGATGTATTTAACACTTGTATTTTATTATGGAGCATATCAATAAAAATATTAAAAAAGAACAGATTGTTTTTTACCAACTCTATAGCACTTTCGTGTGTTCTTTCAACACCATAACGTGTAGAAAAGGCAGGTGTTTTTCTGAGTATAATGTTTGTCAACACATGGCAGGAGTTTGTACATTTTTTTAAAAAAATAATGTCCTTTAGCCTCTGCTATTCCATTCATATTTCCAAGCCTCTTTGATTTTAGATTTAAACTTACCGAGGCTCGATGGATCAATCGGTTTTGAAGAAGTAATGAGACCACTTCCTGACCTGGGACCCTCGCTTTCCTCTCCTGACCCACTGTCGAATTGATTCTTCCCCACTCGGAGCAAAAATGTTCCAGCTTTTTCCTTAGCAAGTAGAAGCAAACCGTAACACCAAAGTCTGCCTGAATCTTTGCAGACTAAGACATTTCTGTCCCAAGTGCTGTGATAAAAGACCTTATCATCAGATTACACTCAGTTTCGTATATGGCCATCCCCAGGATAGTTTGTGTATGTCCATCCCCGGGATAAACATGTGAATATCAGGAAACCTGGCTAAGATAACTATTTACCATGAAAATGTGTTTTAACTCATCCTCTGTATCATGCAGCTTTCCAACCATGGTGACCTTTTATTCCAGCCCAGAATACACAATAGCTGCTGCTGCTGCTGCTAAGTCGCTTCAGTCGTGTCCGACTCTGTGCGACCCCATAGACAGCAGCCCACGGGCTCTGCTGTCCCTGGGATTCTCCAGGCAAGAACAGTGGAGTGGGTTGCCATTGCCTTCTCCATACACAATAGAGCCCCTCCCAAAAAAGAAACTTGCCATTGGAGGGCTTTGGTTTTCTGCTTGTCAGATCAGCTAGGTTTACCAAGAACCATTAAGATTCCCAGACTGGCCATAATTTGAGGATGTAGAGACATTAGTTTAGTCACATGTAGAAAAGTCTTAGTTTAGTTTTCAGTGGGAAACACTATTAGTCATTGGGAATATTTTTCCCCTAACATCATAAATGTTAATGTCGCCGGTGGAAGAAAGATTTCCCATTAGATGATCTCTTACATAAGAACCAGTGGGCTTAATGTTGGCTCATTTGTCATAGTTTTAATCATAGCATAGTTTCTTCAAAAAACTGAAAAACATAATTTGGCTCATTCTTCTTCAAAACAGTGAACCTACTATCATCCAAATGGCTGATATATGAGTTCATATGAAATGATCTGTTTCAGTACAAAATCAATAAATACAAAAGTGGAACCAGTCCAAATACTGTAAATGGTCAACCAAGCATTAGTTCAAGAGACTCTTACATCTTGAAAGGATTCACTGATACTAGGATTAAAGTAATATTGAATATTTATATTTAATTGATGGAAAATATGGTCCTATTTTCTACCTTTTCCAAAAGGCAGTGCTTATTGTAAGTTTTAATGCTTGATTAATAGCTTTTGTGAGCAACATAGGATAACCCATATCTAGGATTCCTTCAATTCTGTAGTTGTATTTTTCATAGTGATAGAAATCAGTATTCATGTGGCTCTGAAACAAAATTTCAATTGTAAATGGGCTGTTATAGCCTTTATTTGTGTCTGTTTTTTCTGTAATTATGATTCATGTAATATCTGTCTGTCTGTGCTTGTGCCAATTTTTTCCGTTCAAGGAGTTACATAAAAGGACTTGGAGAAGCCTCTTTTTTATGTTAATTTTTAAGACATGATAGTAGCTGTGATGCAAACTTATTGATACAGAAGTTTTTCTTACCTGTTTAAAAATAAGCCTATAGAGAAAATAAGAGTTGGGATCTACAGGAATTTAGCCTGCTTGCGGTTAATCTTCATAAGGCAAAGTTTTAGTACTAGCTACTTCTCATGACCTTCCATTGACCTCCAAAGTTAATTCATCTTAAAGAGCAATTATTTTTCTGACAGGTATAATTTTTTTTACCATTTAAGAAAAAAAAAAAATCTGTACCTGGCTTTCATTTTCCTGTTCTTAATAATCTCTATGCAAAATGGAAACCAGACAGAGATTCTTAAATTTGGCCCTAAATTATTATATTTTTTCCCCAACAGGAATCAATTCATTTACAGCTTTCCAGTTTTCCCAGCCTGCAAGAGGAGGATAAATCTAGGAAAGATGACCCTGAAAGAGAAAAAGAAAAGGATAAAAACAAAGATAAAACCTCTGAAAAACCCAAGATCAGAATGTTGTCAAAAGGTGAATGTGAAAATGTTTCCTTAACTTACTCAGTTTATACATAACTAGTCACAGAATACATTCTAGACTTTATACAAATATCACCTCCCACCAAAATTTGCATAAAATTTTGTATGTGTATGTATGTGTGTGTGTGTAAAAGATGATGTGAACTTGATTTTTTTCTGTTCATGATGTCATTGTTGTGTATCTAAAAAGATTATTTTTAGGATCATATATTTCTTTGGATATTCATTTGGATCTATTTTTGAGAAGTTTGTACAAGGGAGTGAATGTAAATCTGTTCTTAATTCAGATGTATTGTTCCAGTTAATTTGAACTGATGAGCAGTAGTGGTGCCCAGTTTTATATCTTTTAAGTGTCATGTTTATCTTAAAAGACAGACAGTGGATTGGCAATTCTCAGTTGATAAGTGGTAAGTGGTGTCCCCAGAGTGCAGATGTATCTGTGAACGTCAATGGAACACATATTAACATTTTATCTGGCCTGAATGAATTTGGTCTCTGCAACATATATACTGCCCCATCATGTCTCATGTAAAATATACACAATTTCTACTACAGGAAAAATTTCTTCCCCAAAAGTCATTCCTTATAAAACCACAAAGCTACAATCCAGACTTTTCGACTTGTTGCCTTACATATAAGTATGCAAAAGTAAAACAAACAAACAAAAAAAGAAAGCAAAAGTAGAAACAAAATTAAGTTGATATGAAGAATTCCATGAATAAACAAATTGGCAATAGACTAATTTTTTTAAATACCTGAGACAGTATAAGGCATTTGACCAGCTGAGAAATGACAATTACTTCACATCTGCTCCATAACCGCAGATCTGCATATAATGATTGTCTCAGCTGCTGAACATCTAAAAGCCAAGGTATATCTGAGAGTAAACAAGTACAGCTTCCTAACATGGCTTTAGAAATTAAGCTTTAGACAGCATCAAAAGACTTGAAAGACTTGGAATATTTAATCCCCTCCTATATTTTGTATCAGTTAATATTTAGACAGTTTTACAACAGAGCATTCAGTTTTTGCCTTCTCCATTTTAAGAGAAAGAGGGTTCCATGGTATCTCAAGCTCTTGAGAGTTCTCTCTGTGGGTTGGGAGTACCCATCACTGTCATGGAGAGGTCATGCCCTTGCTGATTGACAGCCCAAAATGAATTCATGACATCTGACTCCACCCAGCCACCCACCCAGACCGTGCCCACTTCCTCTCCTATGACAGCTAGGTCTTTCCACACTGGAAATCTACTGGGTGTTCTTAATCCCCGAATCTAATTTTCATCCTGATTTAATGTTGCCAGGTTGCTAGTTTCATAACATGTATCTCTAACACCAGTAGATTCACCTTAAGTTTACCTGAGCGTAAGGGAAAAGGGAAAGGCTGGGAAAACCCTTTTCAGCCCACCTCCCCCTGCCGTTTCTCATAACTCCATCCTGCTGTTTGTTTCAGATTGCAGCCAAGAATATACGGATTCTACAGGCATAGATTTACATGAGTTTCTGATTAACACGTTAAAGAATAATTCCAGGTAAATCATTACGTAAATCTTGTTTTTAGAGGCATCCAGTAGAATGTTACAATAAAGTCATTCATGCAAACACTTCTAAGAGGGAAGCTGTAGAAGACTGAGTCCATCTCTGATGTCTTAAACCGTCTCTTGTATTTTCTCTTTTCTGCTAATAGTGTTCATGTTTATGTTTTTAGCTAGTCTTAATCCCTGCGTACTTGTCCAGTGAATAAATTATAGTTTACAACTTCTGCCTTTCTGGTCACAAAGAGACACTTAGTAAGGGGGAAAATATAGAGAATGAGAAGCAATGTCAAATATGCTTGAGGGCAGCTATTGAACCAACTATTTGGGTTTAGCTTTGTTAAAGTTTCCTATTAATTTAAAATACACAATTTACTTGGTGTGTTTTATGGGCCTAATACCTTGCATGTCTTAGTTAGCATTAAAAACTGCAAAGGTTTCAATAGCAGAACATGCTTAACAGATGAGGAATCGCCTTAAGGAGAATGGAATTACAGATAGTTCGACATCACATTTCAGAAAAGAGTTCGATGCTGATTTGTAGCTATGTAGATTTAAACAATCTTTTCCATACATGTAAATGAAACTGTTAAGTCTTTGGGAATAGACAGTCCATAAAGCCTTTTCATTTTAACATTTATTTTGCAGAGACAGGATGATACTCCTGAAAATGGAGCAGGAAATTATTGATTTCATTGGTGACAACAAGTATGTTGAATCGCAGTGCCGGTTAATGAATCTGATGTGTCTTGGTTTGCTGTATGGGTTTAATCACTCATTCTGGAAAGATTTAGGGGTAGATAAAACATTATTTAATATGTTTGCTGACTCATTAAATAGAGATGCTATTGGAGTTAGGAGCTGTGTGCTGATGGGAATTGTTGCTTGGACCATGTGTACTCCTGCTTGTTAAATTCCTGACAAAATGGCTATAAACAGGGGGCCACTGATTAGCACTGAGTAGCAGTGACAAGAAGCGACCCTCTTCGTTTTTATTATAGTTTTTTAATGGGCTCCAGCTGGCTGTAGTCAGTTATGCCTGGAAATAATTGTGCTGCTTTCAGTGTCAACCATGTAGTGACATCTCCAGATAGACATCTGCAGTCCCGTATTATGTCCTGGCATTTGTGGCTGTGCCTGGCTCTGTGGATACCATCTCCTGGACTAAAACAGAATATACTTTCCAGCAAACCTTGAGTTCCCTGTGGTCTGAGAAATGCACAACTCTAAAACAAAAACATTTATTGTACTTTAATCAATACATCTATAAGTGGAAAATTGGTCTGGAAATGAGAACATTGAGTGATGCCAGGAATGAAATAAGCTTAATGGTTCGAATGAAACAGAAACGGTTTTGTGTGTGTATCTCTCAAATGCACTACGGGCCAGAAACGAAAATGCTGATACTGCTGTTTCTTGTATTCCTTTCCAGTAATCATTATAAAAAGTTTCCTCAGATGTCATCCTATCAGAGGATGCTTGTCCATCGAGTGGCCGCTTACTTTGGGCTGGATCACAACGTGGATCAAACAGGGAAATCGGTCATCATCAACAAGACCAGCAACACAAGAATGTAAGCCCCTTCACTGTATTTATTTAGCATTTTCTCTTTCTCTTGTGGATTCATTTATATAAGAACACAGTATCCAGTTCAAAGTACATGGCATTTAAAATGTACAGTGTTATTTATCTCTTGCGCTTATCAATAATAGTGGCATTTATCTATAGAAGATTACCTGTGGACCAGGAAAGTTGATAAAATTTAGGCTGTAAAGTATATTTATTCCCTGATCTGTTACATAGCTCCTGAAACACAATTTTCTTCCTTCCATTAGTAATCCATGTGGTTATATAGAAAACATGGAACATGTTATGTCAGCTACAACTTTGACTAAAAATAACAGACATTTAAAAACAACAATAACATATATAGGAAAATTACCCTTTTCTTTCTTTTTCTGGTATCAAGACATTGATCTTACTGTGGTTTCTAGAATAACAAAAACTCCAAACCTGGAGACAGAAGTTTGGCCTCTAAGATCCAATTCTTTTACTTACTACCTGGGTGATTTGAAATAAGTTATGTAAAATGTGCCCTCTCAGGGTTTTTTTTTTGTTTGTTTTTTTGCTTATAAAATCAGAGTGTTTTGAGCCAGATAATATCTAAGTTCTGGCTCCAAAAGAAGGTTGCTTGTTTGGTTTTGCTTCTTTCAACAACTGTTTGCTTCTATCTCACTGTGTTTTCATGGTGTCACTGAAAACACAAAATGAGTGGTCATTTGCTTTAGAATCTTCACACTATGTCTGTTGAACCCACCTCTCCTTGAAGCGCAGACCATTGTCATAGCACAGTACACATTAAACTGAAAAACTGCCCTCATACAAAGCAATTTCTTAAGACAGTTGTGTCTGGTAAATTGTGCGCATTGCGTGGTTTGTTAGGAACGCCGTATTACCGAAGGGAACTTTTGTGTCAAGCACAGCAATGTGGTCCAGACATTAGTTTCTGTTCTCTGGAGGCTGCGGCTTGTTGGGGTGGAGATGATGCCCCTTCTCTGCTCAAGGCACAGTCTGTGATGAGCAGAATGAGTGTGAAGGTCATAGTCGGGAGAACTCAAGCTGGGAGATCTGGGGCTACTGAGATGGGCTATTATCTCAGGGACACTGAGAGCTTCTCTTCTCTGGACTTCAGATTATTTATTTATCTGCAGGAGAGAGTTTGGAATGGTTAATGTTTAAAGGCCCTTGAGCTTCAGAAGTCTTGGGTCCTGTGGTTGCATTTTATTGTGAGGGCAAAACACATCTTAAAATTTATCAGCTTTCCGGTTTATCTGATTGTTGGCACACGGACCTCCTATTTTGAATAGTAGTAGGACTGAAAGGTCACTGTCCTTTAATCCTTCCCTCTCTGTTAAATACTCCTAGTTGTTGCTGTTGTTGTTTTTCATTCTTCGTTCTGGTTTTTCTTATGATTTTCAGATACTGTAACGCAGGCACACACGCTGACTGCAAACTAGGCAAGCAGTTCTGTCCTTTTAATTCTTTCTCTATGAGGCCGTAAGAGACATGGACAAGCCCATAGATCAAATAGATTGATGTGGTTTCAACTAGTAGAGACAGTGCATTTATGTTTAATTCACCCCTGATTTTGCAGTCGCATAGTCATAAATATTGATACACATGTTTGAGACCTGTTTTCTTGTCAAACAGTTTTTGAGAAAATAAAACACTCTGTATAAAGGCTCTTGGTAACTCAGCAATGGCTCCAAACTTGCAATCAGTTTGATATAGTAGTCACTAGTTATATATGGCTATTTACATTTAAAATTAATTATTGAAATATAATTTAAGCTTTAAGATTCGGTTCCTCAGTCAGGCTAGCCATATTTCAGGTGCACCAGTTAGAGAATATACGGAACATTCCCTTTATTTCAGAAAGTTCTGTAGGTCAAATCTTCTCAGAATCCTTGTGTTTCTTGCAAGTTTCCAAATACCACTGGAGAACATAATTTGTCCCTTAAAGCTTTTCTTTTCTGCTAATGAGCATCATATAATCAGACTTCTCCACTTCCAAAAGAACACTGCTGCTGCTAAGTCGCTTCAGTCGTGTCTGACTCTATGCGACCCCATAGATGGCAGCCCACCAGGCTCCCCTGTCCTGGGATTCTCCAGGCAAGAACACTGGAGGGGGTTGCCATTTTCTTCTCCAATGGGTGAAAGTGAAGTCACTCAGTCGTATCCAACTCTTCGTGACCCCATGGACTGCAGCCCACCAGGCTCCTCCATCCATGGGATTCTCCAGGCAAGAGTACTGGGTGGGGAGCCATTGCCTTCTTTTTTTTTTTTTTTTCCTTTAATGACCAATTTCCAGTAGATGCCATGTGTTTATGCCTTGAGGAAGAGCAGAACTTGTGCGGGAAACACCTTCAGGTATTGTTCCTATAACAAAGTGCCTGGACTGCTAGGCATTTTGTCTAGTTCCTGCCTTTGATCATCAACATTGAGTCCCCACTCTGTGACTCCCAAACAAAAAAGATGAATGACTGTATGTCATGGACAATCAAGGTATTTCCTGAAGAGTTGAATTTAATAATCTTTCATCCACAGCTGGGTCAAATCCCACCACTCTATTCCAGACACCTTTCTGGCCATCCTTGACCTGAGTGGCTCTTGCCAGGGATTGACATGGGGATGGGGGAAGCTAATATCTTTCAGAACAAGAGAAAAAGATGAATGTAATGTGCTTTTATAAGTAGCATCCAGTCACATTTTCAGGACCTGAATCAATTGGAGCAGTTTTAGCAAAGGAGAAATGTCGTTCTGTGGGAAATTATATTTGATGTTGAAAGTCTGGTGCCATGTTTTCATGGAATTAAAGTTCAAAAGAGAATATCTCTTCAGGTTCCAGGCGTCTTGCATATTTTTGACTCTGATAATTTTGAGAGTTGTGCCATCAGGACAACTGGCCTATGTTGGTTGTGGGGACCATATTGGCTTAGATATATTATTAGATGAACATGTTTCCATTTCTATAAAGGAAGGAGGCTGAGATGGAAATTCCTCAGATGATTCCTTGTCGGTTTTGTGTTTTGGAGATACCGTTTCAATGTGTCCGCTTTAATAGTACCCCAAAACAAATGCATGGAGATGCATAGTTTAAACGTCATTGTAGATTGGGAGAAATGCAGAAAACCTGGATGGAAGATACAAAAATGAACTGAAGGGCTAAGGGAGGGAGAACACTTCTTTTTTTAACTTTTCGTTTTCAGTGACCATGCTGGCATGTAAGGTGTTCCTCTGAAGTGGATGCCTGTCAGCTAGATATTGGCTGGGATTTATTTCCAGAATCCCTGTTTTTCTAGATTGTCTGCAGTTTAAGTGCCTATAGAATGTGTCTTGAACATACAAAAAGTTTTGCATGGAGAGAAAATAGTCTCACCTGAAGTGCAAAATATTTAAGTCATGACGACAGACTGTGGGGATTATATATACACATGCATGTGTATCACTTAGAATAGCATTGCATACTATTTGTTCAATTGTACTGGATACTTTACACCTTATTTAATGTATATTATTTCATTTAATATTAAAAGCAAACTTATAACCTAAGTCATTAGAGCCTCATTTTACAGAAGAAGAACATTAAGTGCACAGGTTTGGTCCCTGGTACAGGAAGATTCCGTATCCTGCAGGGCTCCATAACTACTGAAGCTTGCATGCTAGACTCAGTTTTGGGCCTCCAGAGAAGCAATGATCAGCATGGCTGGAATCTCAACCCAGTGTGTCTCATGCCAAGAACAATGTTACTAAGTAATCTAACTCTCTTTAAGGCAAAACAATCCAGACTATCTTGATCGACATCCCCAAGACCTCCTGGATTGGTTGAGAATTCCCACGCCTAAATCTTTTGTGGTCTGATAAGAAACAATGATTGAGGGAGATTTTTTTGAAGGTTCACTCAGTGGTGTCAATAAATTAACAGATACTTCCTCCCACATGTCAGCATTTGCCAGATTTTCTTTATCACCACTACAAGGTGCGATATTTGGGGAAGAAATGTGCAGAATTTAGAGGGAGTGATATCCAGTCAGTGGAAACTTCCTATACTCCGTTTCAATCGGTGTTTTCAGAAATGAAAAACCTATGTTTACGGATAGCGACAGTGCAGGAGATGAGCCTGTCCTTTGTGTGAACACAAAATTACTCTTCCAAGCAACTCAATTGTCCAAATGCATGTTTTCATGGCATAGCCATAGGAGCATGGGGTTAAGGGTGTAGTCATCCAGAGAGAGGAAGAAATAAGAATTGTGTTCATTTGGGGTTCATTCCCAAAAGGTGCCTTCTTCCAAGTGAACTGGTGCACTATGGAGAGTTAGCAAAGAAAAGTCACCTTCCCCTGGCACCGCTGTGTCCTCGCTGCTTCCCAGGGCTAGGCAGCGAGAGGCCAGGCGAGCATGCGCCACCTCAGTCATCCAGCACAACACTCAGCCCACAGAGCAGGTCTGAATGATTGGTGATGCCGCTGTTTAGAGTGTACCATCATCTTGTTGAAATAACGAATGGAGTTTTTGAACTGAGGCTCGGTCCTGTTTCTGCTTTAGTCGGGCTCTCTCTCCCCAGCGTATGGCCAAAAGTATGTTTTCATCTCTAGCACTTACAAATTTTTTTCTGTTGGAATTCTCTGTTAACTGTCAGATTATTTGGCAATATCAGATGAGCCCCTTGGAAATCTGGGGCAGAGGTATTAGGGTGTGTGCAACTTGGTACTGCAAGTGATAATTAAAATGTTTTTACTTTCTATCATGTTACTTTTTAAAGTCTATTTTTACTTTTGGCTGTGCTGGGTCTTTGTTGCTGTGCACAAAGTGAAAGTGAAGTCGCTCAGTCGTGTCCGACTCTTTGGGACCCCATGGGCTGTGGCCTACCAGGCTCCTCCGTCCATGGGACTTTCCAGGCAAGAGTGCTGGAGTGGATTGCCATTTCCTTCTCCAGGGGAGAATGGCAATGCCTTTCCTTCCGACCCAGGAATCGAACCCTGGTCTCCCGCATTGCAGGCAGACGCTTTACCGTCTGAGCCACAGGCTTTCTTTGTTTGCGGAGATCGGGGGCTACTGTTCATTGTGGGTTTCTCATCGTGGCGGCTTCTCTGGCTGCGGAGCACAGGCTCTGGGCGTGTGGGCTCCAGTAGCTGTAGCTCAGGGGCTCTAGAACTCAGGCTTCAGGAATTGTGGTGCATGGGCTTAGTTGCCCTGTGGCACATGGAATGCTCCTGGACTAGGGATCGAACTCGTGTCCCATGTCCCTTTCATTCTTAACTACTGGATCACCAGGGGAGTCCCATGTTACTTTTGATGTTTAGGATTGAGGTTAAAAGATGAACAGTGCTTTAAAATATATATGTGTAAATGCTGCAAATACATGGGTCTGTTTTTTTATGAGAAGCTTTGTTCTTCTCTTTGCGTCTATTTCTAATTTTCACTGTCTCTCTTTTGCTTATTTTTCTACCTGTATAGCCCAGAGCAGCTCATTGTTCTTTTCTTAGACAATTTCTACACCTCTCTCTCCTTTTCTCCCTCCGAGAGAAAAGATGCATGTTCAAGGTGTATCATTTGAAGACTAGAAACCATCTACTTTCCCTAGTATTTTCCAAAGGCCCAAGATCAGTCACAGGCAGAGAGAGTCCCATGTATATCTGAATGCCTTTGTGTGTGTCAGAGCACCTGTTTGACTAGTTCTAAAAAATCTTCATATTAAAACGTTGTCATCTCTTGAACAATTTTTTGTTTTGTCTTTCACGTTCTCCCACTGTCTTTGCCTCCAATCCCCTAGTGTAACAGCACAGAGCAAGGAAAGAAATGGTAGGTCTGCTGGGGAGAGAGGTTACAGGCCCTCACAAGCAGGAAACAACAATAGGACTCAAAGGCAGACACTGAGGGTGACACTTAAGAGTCTAGTGCTCAGGAGCCCAAGTGCCTGATTCCCAGTGTGAACGTGGGTTTTGGCCAGGAGTGAGGATGGCATATAGTGACCTCCGTGGTTTGCTTGTTTGTTGCCCAAGTGACCTCCGTGGTCCAAGCTAGCTATTTGATAAATCTCAAGAACCGTGAAACTTGTTCTGATTCAGCCAAACAGAGCCCCTCTCTGGGTGAAGCAGTTGAGCCCAGTTGACTTGGTTAAACATCCCTGAGATGAGGCACACTGACTTCCCTATGAACAGGACCAGGGGACCCACCACCCTCTCGGGGCAGACTAGTGAGACGTGGCCAGCAACCCGGCAGGGTCAAGGGGCATCTGTTCTGCTTAGTTTCCTGAAGGGGCTCAGGTTGAAGGTGGGAATCTTTAGTTCTTGAGCCTTAACCGCTTCACTCCCGGCAGGAAAGACCCATGCTCTTCCTCCCACATCTATTCTCCTTTTCCTTTGGCTGGAATGTGAGTGGCAGTGGAATGAACTGAGCAGCGTCCTGAGACGATGCTTGTTTATTAATCTTGTGAAGAGGACCTAGTATCACTGTCTCCAAGCGCCTCTTGGAAACTCTTTGAGTAGTTGGTTGGCATCCCGTCATTTCTGAACAGGACAACTTTACTCTACACTTTTTATAGGAAAAGTGTTGAAAATCATCTGACTTGAAGCCAAGGTCAGGAACCTAATGAAGAATTACATTCCTCTCAAGAAAACCATGACAATTTTTTTTTTTCCTAATCACACAACCTACTTCTCTAAATAGTACTCCAGCCTAAAGTTAAGACTTATTTATTAACAATGGTCAACCCGCATATCATTTCTCTTCAACGTGTTTTCTCATATCATTTTCCTCAAATACCTCAGACAACACCAGAGTCTGTAGGTGAGACAGACATACATCGTCGAGGAGAGAAAATAAAGTGGGTTATGTTCTTTTCACAATGTGAAATTATTTATGGGCCTCTGAGTATTGAATGTATAATTTGCTATTTAATTTTGTAATGAAACATGCACGTACCTTCTATAATGTTAATATCTTGAATATAACATTTCTTAAAAAGAACTTTTGTATGCATTAAAAATAATTTCCAAGTATCTAGCTAACTAGCTCACAGCATTCTAAGCAGGTAGAGCTAGGCTGAGATTTATGTCTTGATCTTATCTGATCTATTCACAGATCAAGCCTGAAATCCACCACCCCTGTCACTCAGCCACGACTGAGGTTTGGAAAACAAGAACTAACATGAACAGAATCAATAACCCCAAATGATGATAAAAGCAAGAGACAAACCGAACACTACCCATTCACTTGTTTTTTGTTGTTCTTTTCTTTTAAAAAAAAATAAAATCCTAATTTACATTTAATTTTTTTAAAGTTAACAGAGAACTCAATTAATGTTAATACAAAAATGAATACTAAAACTGTGATGCAAAACTCCAGAACCACAGAACACACTGGATTAAAAACTGTCCTGGCAAAACTTAGAACTGAGATAAAACCCATTTTCTCAGTTCTTTCAAGGGCCAAGCATTTCTCAGACATTCAGTACCATACTTTCCATGGAAGTACAGGCTATACGTCAGATCCATCTTGTTTCTATCCAGAGTTTATTGGAGGAGCCAGGAACATTTTGATCAGGACTCTGTGCATGTGTGTGTAAACACATGGTATGTAAGTGCCAGCCTAGGTGTATAAGTGTGTAAAGACATTATCCGTATTTTACAGTTTGCAGCAGTTTAGAGGAAGGTTCTGGAGAAGGCAGTGGCACCCCACTCCAGTACTCTTGCCTGGAGAATCCCATGGACGGAGGAGCCTGGTAGGCTATAGTGCATGGGGTCGCTGAGGGTCGGATATGACTGAGTGACTTCACTTTCATTTTTCACTTTCACGCATTGGAGAAGGAAATGGCAACCCACTCCAGTATTCTTGCCTGGAGAATCCCAGGGACCGAGGAGCCTGGTGGGCTGCTGTCTATGGGGTCGCACAGAGTCGGACACGACTGATGCGACCTAGCAGCAGCAACAGAGGAAGGTTCACTATACATGAACTAGTTATAGTATTTATATACCATAAATACTACATAGGGTATTTTCCTATATGTACGGTAGTTTTGGAGGGAGACAGATTATGGTGACTTGGTTCATTCCATCTGCAGCTTGGCCTCCCGTAGGCAGCAGAAATAGGCCCAGTTTCTACAGGCTCCCTTCGATGTTTCTAGATCCACCTTGAAGAGGAGCAGTCATGTTAGCACTTGTGCCTTGGAGGAAGTTGAAGGCCAGAGCCTGTTTACAATGAATCCTCTTGGTGTAGTTCCTGTGTCTTATTAATCTTAAGATTTCTGCTACTGGAGAGGCTGTGAGCGTATCACTGTGTCTCTAGGAAAAATGGAACTGAGGTACAGAGTAGAAAGAGAAGTTGTAGTTTGTTGGTTGAAGGTGTTTGGTTTCCAGACTTAAGTGCTAGAATACTGAATTTGTAAGGTATAGTCTCATTTAAAAGAGAATCAAAAGGACAAGGTGAAAGTGGAAATTATAAAGTATGGAAAGAAGAATGTAGGACTTTCTTTTATAAATAAGACATATCAATTGTCAGTGTGCTTCCCCAGGTGTCTCAGCAGAAGAACCCACCTGCCAATGCAGGAGACGAAGGAGACATGGGTCCAATCCCTGGGTCAGGAAGAGGAGGAGGGCATGGCAACCCACTCCAGGATTCTTGCCTGGAGAATCCCATGGACAGAGGAGTCTGGCAGGCTACAGCCCATGGGGTTGCAGAGTCGGATGCCACAGAGCACACAACACACACACACATCAGTTGTCAATGTTGTAACTGAATATTTTCCCATGTGAAGGGAACAGGGCCACTTAGACTTCTCTAATATGTTTGACTGTTAAAATATTTTTGATGAATGTGTTACACATAAAGCATTTCATCCCGTTGTGCACAGCCACATTTCTTTGTTAAGATGTGTGCATGTTGCTGACCATCTTTCCATTATTCAGGATGAAATTCAAAGATGTCCCTTGATGCTCCTCTGCATTTAGTAGAATTGAATTCTTCATTTGTGTGTATGTTGGGGGAGGAAGCGGGGAGAGATTAAGCTGAACTGTTTGGAAGAAAAGTAGAAAAGTATATATTTGGTTTCAAGAAACTGGCAGTGAGAATAAACCACTGAAAATACTTCTGGATCAAAAAGATAAAAAACACAATAAAGCACACTCATCTTCTTTTAAGCTTTAAGGTGAGGAAAAAGCTAAACTTGGAACCAGTTGAGTCAGACAGTTTGATAGTCTTACGCAATGTTGTTTTTCAGTCACTAAGTCGTGTCCGACTCTTTGCGACCCCATGACTGTAGCCCGCCAGGCTCCTCTGTCCATGGGATTCTCCAGGCAAGAACACTGGGGTGGGTTACCATGCCCTCCTCCAGGGCATCATCTGACCTAGGGATCAAACTCCTGTCTCCTGTGCACTGGCAGGCAGATTCTTTACCACCTGAGCCACCAAGGAAGTCCCTTTACTGAGCCATACTGCCTCTCAGTTCATGAGCTTTGTCTAATCAGGAACAGTGAGGAGTTGATTCAAACTTCTGAAAGGATTGACTAGGGGATCCCAAGACAGACTGGAAATGCTCGCACTGTTCTCCACACATGAACAAGGAGTGCCATAGTAGATACCTGCTATGAATTGTGGGAAAACACTTTTTTTTTTTAATCAAGAAGAAACATTAGATTTGTTTTCTCTGCTTTTTGGTAATGATAAACAGGTAGAAATAACTCATGGACTGACATCTTCCAGGGAAAATAACGTAGGCATGTGGTGCTTGCCTCAGCAGCACATATACTAAAAACTGCAGGCAAGTATAATGCGTGGCCACAAGATACATAGTAAACTCTAGTTATCATTCATTCAATAAATACTGTGACCTTTTGCAGCTTTGAGGAGTTCTTAGAGTTACATTCTCATCTTGATCCACTGAAAGTAATTCAGCACCATTTTAAATGAAGGCCCATACCATATTATATAGTTTCATTCATTTTGTGGCTAAGAAATAATATTACTACGATGTTAAATTAGTGGTTAAAAGGATTTTTAAAAGCTTTAATATAACAGTGCATTACTGGTAATTTTTAGTGCAGTCACATGTAATATTTCAGTCATAAACTACAGTTTGCATGAGTTTAAACTGAAAATTACTCCTTACCTCTAGATAAGTCTCTATAAAGCCAATGGAAAAATCTTATTATGTTTATTTTATTCCTTTTATGCAAACTTCAAATGGTTACTTTATAATCTTTCAAAGCACTTTTGGTAAGTCAAGAAATGCTTAGTTATTTGTACTGTTAATTTCTAATGTTCAAATACAAATTTTTTTGAAAACAGTTGTGGATAATGCCATTTGAATAGTTTATATCAGAGTAACAAATATCATTGCTCTCAATAATATTTACATTATTGATTCAGACAAGCTCCTTTGACTACCCCTGCTTAAGTGATGGATGTGTTTTTCCTGAATATGTCCTGCTATGAAATAAAAATAAACCAGCACTATGAAGAAATGCAAATGAAGTTTCAAAAATAATGGTTAAATAGCTCTTGTGTAACTGTAATGACACTTTAAACTGAGAAGTTCCCAAACCAAAAAAGTTAAAATTCCCATTTCCACCTCTTTTCCTCCAGTGTGAAAACCTTTTATTTAATGACACCATTAGTTTTGGTCAGCTTGCAGTCAAACATAAATCTGATTTTTAAAGATGTTCCTAATGTTCTGAATTTGAATTTATGTTCCTACTAACCCAACTCTATCCTGTTCTGTTTTACAATTTAAACATTTATGAATTTATGACCACATATCTTAGTGATTCTTTGATCTGTCCCTGAGTTACTGTGACTTATATACAGCTGTGCTAAATTTTCATTCATTCATACACTGAGTCATTTATTCACCCAACCAAATGCCTCCCAATGCCAGACATGGTTCTAGGCACCAAGGATACACTATTTAAAAAAGCAAGATCCCCACCCACATGGAACTTGCAGTCTATCTCTGGTTAGTATGCTGAAATCTCACTCTAAATATTTTTCTCCTTAAAGAGCACTTCTCATGCATGCTCAGTCGCTTCACGACTCTTTGCGACCCTCTGGGCTTTAGCCCACCGGGCTCCTCAGTCTGTGGGATTCTCCAGGCAAGAACACTGGAGTGGGTTGCCATTTCCTTCTCCAAAAGAAGAATTTAGTCTGAAGCAAATTCATCTTATGATCATGGGTGCCATTTCACTTCTAAGTGAACATTTACAGATGATTAGCAACAAATACAAGAAACAGATCTGTATGTTTAGCCGTTCTCCAATCATTTCATTGACTGGAGTTTATCAGATGTTCAGAGCTCAGGGCTATTAGGAGAGGATTAATTAACATTGCTACTATTAGCATTTGTGTTCAAGTTAATATCTTAATTTCCCTTGTTACGTAAAAATATGTATATAACAATATCTGAGTGGTTAAAAATGTTGGGAAGCTTTAAAAAAAACTCCTAGAGAATTGTTCTCATTTACAGTGACCAGTAGCTATTCATGCTATTATAATATTGTCAGACTTTATAGTGTTATAAGTGATTGATGGGTCCTGTGACTGGGCTCCACCAAAATATATTTAATTCCTTTACTGTCAATGATCTTTTCATTATAAAGTGCAAATTTACTCTGTCTCCTTAATGCTCTGATCTTAAAATGTCATATCCGCATACCCAGATTGCTATATTTTATTCCATGTTAATTCCATGGATAACATTTACATTAATATTGAAGACGATATGATGCAGGTTTTCTGTGCTTTATCCTGAGGTGTGAGGCCCTCCAGCCAACTGAGTACAATGTAAGCAGAGACTGTTCACTTCTCTGAAAGGAAGTAAGCAGGCTGTTTGATGCCTGTGGCTTAGTGGGAAAATATATAAACTGGAGTCAAGAGTCACTTGAGGGATAGTTTCCTTATCTGTAAAAGAGGCAAAAAAAATTTTTTTGTTTTTCCTACATCAAAGTTTTATTGCAAAGACTAAATGAAAGAATGCAGAAATTACATCTGATTCCAGAAGCTATAACTGGTATTATTTCCATTTTCTGGTTTTGTCTGCTCCCTAGTATTATAATAATTGATGTATGAGTGCTTAAGGAAACAATATTTCTCAACAAGATTTGAATTATACACTTAAACTGCTCCTTTGTTTTTAAAGTGTTGTTTGCTTATTTTGGAGCTATAAGGAAACAATGAGATAATCTTAATTACTAGCCACTCATATTAAACAACAGATGCAGTGATTTGGCTTCCTGATGACTGAATGCATACTGAACCCGGGCGGGGGCGGGGGGGGGGGGGGACAGAAAACCCACCTGGCTTCAGAAGTAATACATCAGATGTGAGAGACACCTTTTGAGAGCCATCAATCACAGCTGCTTCTATACTAGAAATGCACATTTTAGCACTTCCTCTGTGATTAACCAAAGCACAAGCCATTCACCGAAGTTCTCTGATGTGCAGGGACGCTGGTGGGAAATGAACAGGGTAGTGGAGCCCTTTCCTGTAATAATACAAGATGATTAAGAGGATCTTTAAAAAAATCAATTGACTAATCAATACCATGTAACTGCTTGGAACATTTTCCCCATGCTAATCAGGCATTAAGTTGTTTAAGCCAAACATCTCCAGTTTCCCCCAGTTACTCAACTGATTTACAAGACATGGTCGAGGATGTCAGTCTGCTGGAGCCAGATTCCAAAGCATCTGTCATTAAAGAAAGATGGAAATAATTCATACACAGCTCTCTCTCACTGCATATTCCGAAGGCTCTCGAAAGGGAAAGTATAATAGGAAGTATTCTCCTAGTTTTAATGTAGTAATCCCAAATTCTAAACATATATAGAGAATAAGGGTGGGGACTTAATGAAATTCAGGACTGACAGAAGTCAAAATAACTATAGAAAATAGAAAATACACTCTATATATTTGCAGGCCTTTAAAATTTTGTTTTAACTTCCACCATGGTGAACAGCATACAGCAAACAAGACTGAATTCCAAACAAAGCAAAGGTATCCTAACAACACATGCACAGTGACAGTATTACTTCCCTATATACTGCCAGCAATTCTAGTATCAAAACCATGTGTAAACTTTTTCTTGAATGCCACTGTGGGGGAAAAAAAAACACTAAGAAATAACTTTAAACAGGGGAAAAAACTTTTTTTATTGATATGTTTTACTTTGCTGGCAGACCAGAGCAAAGGTTTTGTGAACATTTAAAAGATGAAAAAGGTGAAGAATCCCAGAAGCGGTTTATCTTGAAGCGAGATAACTCTAGTATTGATAAAGAAGACACTCAGGTTGGTTCTCAAGTTTGAGAGTGGCTGACGTTGTTGTTTTGGAAGGTGGGCTGCCTGATGTTCTTGTCGTTCTTCCGTTGTCCCTGCTCCCCCTCCCAAATCTCCCCTGCCTCTGAAGAGAACCCCCCCCCCAACCTCCTGCCCCCCACCCCTGCCTCCCCCTTTGGCATTCGGTGGGTAGCAAAAGACCACGTCACGGTTGCTTCAGCGCTGGCTCTGTGTTGGGCTGCATGGGTGGTGCTTGGCGCAGGCTCTGCTGCATGCCTTGGGGGGGTCGGGGTGCCGCAGGCTCTGCGCTGGTGGGAAGAGCTTTGTCAGTCGCATTTCCAGGTGTCTGTGTAACTCTGGCAGTCGTTCCCCTCCCTACAGCTTTATCCTTCCGTTGTGCACACATTGCGCTGGATTGTCAATACGGACCGCTGATCAACTGATGTAGCTGTAAACAACAAACCTTGTTATGGTGAGGCCAGGTGGATTTTGCAAACTCTCCCAAAATAAGTCTTCGCGACAAAGAACCGAGTTGATGTTGTAGTCCGCCACCCCTTACTGTGTTTTAACTTCCATGTCAGCTGTTTGCTTGTTTTGCACGAACTGTAGCGGAACTTCCTCCTTCCCTGTTTCTTGCTTGTGACAAAACATCACATTGTTCTAGAATAGCTTTATTCACAGGAACTTGACAAGGCTAGAGAGACTTTCCTCCGGGTGGAGGGGGTGGGTTCCAGGGTGATGAAGAAGACAACTAAGTAAATGGCAAAAGAAAACACATTTTCCGTGATAAGGAGAACCATAGAAAGTCATACAAATGCCATTCCAATTACGCTTCCTGTCTCTGACAATGAAAAGAGAGCTTTTATGAAAATGACTTTGCTTTAGAATGCTGACAGGTAAGACAATCTGCATCACACTCAAGTTATTATTTTAATTACCCACAGTGAGTCACTGTGAGCCAGTAGGTGCATCTCTGACACTTTAAAAAAAAGCAACAACGAAAAAACTGTCCATCATTTGTATCTCATTTCCTCCCACCGCCACCACCCCTGAACCACACCATGGCTTGAGTTGACTTTGACACTTGTGCCCAGGTCGTGTACTTAGTGGATGTTTGTTGAATGGATGGATGGATGTGGTTAGTGCAGGGCGTTCGGGAGAGGAATGGCAGGAATAAGATGCAAAAGCAATAGAAGCACAGGAAGTGACTCAAATAGAAGGCGGAAGAAGAGCAGTCCTCATGCTGGGTTCTTTGAATTGTTAGTTTCCTTGATACTGACCCTAATCCACAGACAGGCTTTTTGAATTCAGTTCCTCCTTTTATCCCAGCTGCGATTCACAGAAGAAGTCACTGAGTGAATAAAAACACAAATTAGGCTGCAGAGAAATGGCATCCACAGCTTCCTTTCTGTCCCTTCTTGCTCTGTTTCTCTGACCACAAGTTTTCAAAGCCATTTATTCTCGTGACCACCTTGGACGCACCACTTCCTCTTTTCTCACCACCATTCCGCCTCTCCCTGGGGCGTCACATCTTTGCTAAGGAGATAGAACCCATCACAGAGCAAACGGGCTAAATGCCTGAGGCACATTCAGAGCTTACCTTCCAGAAACACCAAGCTATTTGCATCCCACAAGGAAACAGCCAGAAGTAGGAGCACCTCTGCCATCACATGGCACACACCCCACACACATCACCCACCACGACTTCCTCGGGGACCAGAGGGAGTAAGACTTGTCAAGCCCCATTTATTTAAGTGAACATTTATTACTCTCAGCTGACAGTTTTTCTTGACTGCAGATTTCCAACGGCTCACCTTGGGTAACCCTCCTGATTTCTCTTTTCTGTTCAGCAAAACAGAATGCATCCATTTAGAGATGACAGACGAAGTAAATCAATTGAAGAGAGAGAAGAGGAGTATCAGAGAGTGAGGGAGAGAATATTTGCACATGATGTGAGTAGTTGTTTTCATTGCCTCTTGAGTGCGGTCCCTCAGTCAGCAGTAAGGCAGCCTCGTTCCCCAGACAGGAAGCTGATAGGAATGAGGGAAGCTGGAGGCAGGGAGCTGCCAAAGGGCAGCGGACCAGAGGTGCTTCTGGAAGACGACCTGATTCAGGGAAGTGATGGAAAAGGAGCCAGAGGTTTGTGTGTGTTCCCAAATACTGAGGTACTATTTGGGGTCAATAAAATGAACCGTAGATACAGAGAGAGGTTGCCAGCTTTGCAGAAAGCTCTTCATATTTATATTAGCCAACAGATATCACGAGGTTTTCTTGCTAAGACCAACATTGTGCAGAAGAAAGAATTCCCAAATAAGAGAAGAGTCAATTGAGCATACACACACAGAATTTTCTGCATTCTTAGCAATATGGACACTTTATTATATCAAAGGTAAATAAAGATACTCATCCCCTCTCCCACCCCATTTTCAGATAAAATTTGTTCCATGACCCTTTTTCAAGGGAATGATCAGAAAACAATTTCTTTTGTTCATATCCCAATGAAGAAAATGTGGTTGGGATTTTTTTTTTTTTTATTCTTTTGCTCACTGTGGCCAAAATTAAATGTGATTAAATTCCATACAAATTAAAAGGTGAAAAAAAGCTGAATTTAGATGCAACAGAATGGAAAGGACAACCTGTTTCCATAGGCTTTCCCTGCTATGAACACATTTGGCAGCCTCTGAAAAATGCTGTGGGTTTTTCCCTCTGCAGAGGTATAGCCATGAGCACCTTTGTGTAGATTCTCTGTGGCCAACACCTCTGTCTTTACTAAGTCAGATGGGCATCTGACCTCCTCTGTGATTTGTTCTCATGATTTGTTCCTTAAAAAGCCATCTAGACACCTAGGCATCCATGCTTAACATGGAAGAGGCCTGCTATCCCCAGAGGTTTTAAGCCCAAGCTAGCCTCCCTGATCTTCCACCTTCTGCTGAATCCTTTAATATGAACTACAGAGGAAGTGACCCTCTGCACTTCTTTCACACCCATGTGGGTTTCTGTCATCTGCTCTAGAACCTCTCTGCCTCTTTTGATACATTAAAATACAATTTTGAATTGAACAGCCTGGTCCAAACCTTGCAAATTAGGAGAGTGTGAGAGAAGGAGATGAGGTAGCCATTGTTCAATGACGTCCAGGGACAATTCTAGAAGATTCTAGAAAATCCTTTTAATTATGGTCAGAATTCTTGATGCTGCAAAGGACAGCCTGACACGTGGTAGACCTTTCCTTGTGTTTGCTGGATACAAGAATGCAGTAATGAGAGGCTCTGTTCTAGTCATAATACTGTAATAAACCTATCTTGGACTGGAGCTAGAGTATTCCTATCAACCTTCAAAATGAGAAACTCTTCTGAAGGACAGTTTATTCTCTATTCTCTTTTTTCTCTCTCTCTCTTATACACACACAGACACAGACACACATTCTTCCTCTTAGTAAAATTCTGGCAAGCCATATAGTTTATGAATGAGTTGTTACATTGTAAAGCAAAGAGTAGTCACCCACATAATGTACAAACAACATTATGCTTTTTTTCTTTGTCACATTGCCAGACACTCAAGTGCCAGTCGACAGCAACTAGCATCACTGATGCATGCCTGTGATGGGAGTGACATTTGCCCTGCTAGCCTTCATTTCTGTATTTTCGTGCCCGTAGGAGGTCATCAAAGGGAGGAGGGGTCAGCCTGACTCCTAGTCCACAGGCATTTCCCTCACATCCCTGTTTAGGAGATTTAGGCGTAAGGAACCTGGGTTCCAGGCTGAAGATTGGAGGCAAGTGTTCCTGTTTAAAGCCTCTGTGGCCACATGCTGTATTATTAATATTATTTTTTAACAAGTAAAAGCAGACCTAAATGTGAGACAGCCTAAAGGCAAAGCTATTGTCACAGCCCTTTTATTCCATGAACTATTTCTTCAGCCTTCTCTGCAATGCTGTAGCTGCTTCTCCTTGTGGGAGAGGAGGTGTAAACACCTTTGATAGACTCTCTGGTGGCCACCACTTCTGGTTTTACTAATTCAGGTGGGAGACTGGCATGTTTCTGATGCTGATTTTCACTTGATCTCCTAGGGCAGTAGGTTTTTTTAATTAGCTTTCTGTACTCAGAGAGCTTCTCAGGTGGCTCAGTGGTAAAGAATCTGCCTACCAATATAGGAGATGCCAGAGATATTGGTTTGATCCCTGGGTTGGGAAGATCCCCTGGAGAAGAGCATTGCAACCCACTCCAGTATTCTTGCCTGGAAAATCCCATGGACAGAGGAGCCTGGTGGGCTACAGTCCTTGGGGTGGCAGAGTCAGACACAACTGAATGACTGAGCTCAACAAAAACAACCCAGAGTGTGCTCATGAAGGGCTTTAGAGATGACCTAAAATCCTTGATATCACCTGTAAAATATTACGTTCATGAGCATATGTACATTTTTCTAAGGATAAGCTCTCTAGTGTTTATCATATTATTCTAAGTTTTCATGACTCTTGAGCGACCGTGAGCCACTGTCCTAGCGGAAAATGTCTTTCTCGCTTGTCTGATAGCTCTTGTAGACACAATGCAGTCACACCTACTACTGGTGGTCCCCAAATTTGGCAGCTTCAAAAAAGAAAACAAAAACGTCTCATCTCACAGTTTGCAGGGTTCAGGAATGTGGGAGTGGCTTAGCCGAGTGATTCTGTTTCGTAGTCTTTCAGGAGGCTCCAGGCGGCTGTCAGTTTGGGCTTTAGTCATCTGCAGATTTGGTGCCGTGGTCTTCCACGCCAAGAACCACGCACATCTCGCCAGCCCTCAGTTCTCTGCTGGCTGTAAGCTAGAGATCTCAGTTCTCACATAGTGATGTGGAGCTCTCTGTACGCTGCTGGGTGTCTTCAAACATGGCAACTAGCTTTCCCTGGAGCAAGTGATCTATCTGAGCGGAAAAGAAAAAGGGTCCCAAATGGAAGCCATGGTACTATAAGCTGATCTTGGAAGTGGCATATATTCCCTTCTGCTGTATTCTTTTAGACACACAGCCCAGCTCTGCTGTACATGGGTGGTACCACACAAGGCAAGGGTTCCTGGGGGCCACCCTGATTTAACAGGATATTACCATATTCTCTGTTAAACACAAACTCAAGGGCACAACAGCAATATAAACTTTCTCAAATACATATGGTAACATAAAGACAAGACCCACTAGGGAGCCTTTATCTGTATAAATTCCAGATTCCCAAAGGATCATAACTACCCAATTATTAAGGTACACAAGATAGTAAGTATATTAACTCATTTATAAAACAAATGCAAGGAATCCAGCATAAGGAAATTAAGTTATAGACATAATGTTTTTAAGCTGGTCTTTAATTTAACATCCTCATAACTTAAAAACAGAGGTAATAAAACCAGCTTCCTTTGCCAGTTATTAGGTCATAGAGTAGTTCAAACAGGTCCAAATGTCAATATACTTAAGTAGGATTATTTTTTCTACTTGAAGTTACAATAGGCATTTATAGAAAAATACTTCCTGATGTTTATACTTTAGCAAAATCCAAATTTCTTTTAAGATTAGAAGCGTTCTTGAATATTTTACAAATGTCTCTTCATGGCTAAGGGATGCATGTATGTGTGTGCGTGTGTGCTTTTGTACATAGGTACACAATCAAAATATGCAGATTTATTTGGGGATTTTCTAGAAAAAAGCTTTTCAAATATAGTTTGAGAATTTGGGTATCTTGAAATAAGACCCGTTCATCTGTTATTTGAGAACTGAAATGTTTAATTCAGAGCACACAGCAATTTAGTTCTCAAATAATAAATAAGTGTCCCTACCTTTGAAGTCAGAAATATTTGAAATATAACTTCTTCCCTTTTGGCAAGCATGTCAACTTATTTAATGATGAATCCTATGCAACATTGCTTCCTTTAGGAAGGTTAAGTAGATAAAGCAATATATTTGAGAAGGACCTGTTTTGCCCACGGGGTAATTTCTGAAGGATATTTATATGTAAATAGGGATTCAAAGAAGATTTCATCTTTGGTTTTCTTCACGGGGAGCTGATGACGAGCGTGTGAGGTACCACCTGGCTTGGGGGTAGCATGTGGAAGAGAATTCTATAACCCATTAGGCAAAAACATTTTTCTCCTTTTAAACAAAGCCCTTTATGTATATATCTGAGAATGCATATACCTCACAGCTCTGAATGCTGGGCTTAATTACTGTGATAATTTTATCTTTCTCTGCTATTGAAATTTGTGAGTTATTAAGGCTTCTTTTAACACACACACACTCGTGTGCATGCACGCACATACATTTTCACCAGTTACTGAACCATAACCCATAATTGTCTCTGTCTTTATGAAAAGTGTGGTAGATGGATGATGAGATGATTTTTTCTAGGACCTTTCCACAAAAATCAGGAAGATGCTCTGGAGATGGGTTTTTCGAGAGCATCATCTTTAATTTGCACGTACCTTAATTTTTAGTTTGAAGAGTTTGGGCTGCTTCCCTTACCAAATGCTATTAGATGAACAAGTCCGAGGAGGTCAGCATGTCTTTGATATCTCCTTCAAAGATGTAGTCAAGTCTCAGTTATTCAGAATCAGCCAGAACATCCTAAATGTAATTGACCTCTTTCCGATCTCAAGAGCTGAAACATAGCCAAGTATTAAATTCATCATGGATATCTGGCATAGTATCACTTTGTTCATATACCAAGACTTGGCTTAGACTTGACTCTAACTGGTTGGGAAACCCAACTAAAGGAAGTACAAACAGTGGGATATTTAGCTGTCTTTAATGAGATCCTCCTAGGAGTAATGTCAGGGCACATCATCTGTATTTGTTTTCCTTTATAAAATTAAATATCAAATTACTTTAAAAAGTATTTTTCTGAAAAGCCTATTGCTTAATTGGCTATGGTTGCCTTTCATTAAATAAGCTTTTTGCACACTTCATCTTCAGAATGCGTGTTAAATACATAGGGGTTAAAACAGAAGTGATTCTAGAGCTGCCCTCATTAAAATGCTCAGACCACTGAGAAAAGAACATTATGCCCAAATCTAGCCCTTCAGCTTATAGAAGGAAATGATCTCTCTGGTAAAATGTAGCAAGAAACCAACATCCTGCCAGCCTCTGTGAGAGGTGGTTACATTAATAGCATTTTTAATTCAAAAATTCTATATTGAAAGGTCATTATTATTTCTTTATTTTTATGTTATTTTCTCTTAAAAATGAGCATGTTCAGTCTGTTTGATCCCTTTAGGAGGGGAACTTACTCATCATTTAGAAAATCCAAGCATATGTTATCTATGTTTGTGGTTAAAATCTTAGTGCTTTGAAAACGGCTTTATGTTAGTTCCTAAGCACAGTTGTATTTTACAACTGTTGTACCATATTTTGTTAAGACTTCTCTTTTTGCTTGTTAAACTTTAATTTGATCCGCCTTTCCCCAGCACCTAATGGTAATGGAATTTTATCTTACATTGTGTATTAAACTCAAGACAGCAGAGACAGGAATACTAGAGAACGGAAGCTAAAAGGAAAGTGACTGGGTTTTTCTGTGTGAAAAACTAAGATGTATTAGATAGGTTTGATATTCTTTCCCAATTAGCTTTGTTTTGTTCTCACCCCTCCCTCCCTCCCTCCTCTGCTAACTCCCCGCTGGCATTGGTTGAGGACATCTCTTCAGTTTTGAGAGTCTCGCAGGTCAGGTGTTGATGTTGTGAGAGTTCATGGAGCCAGGTCCTAGCTGCAGGACTGTGGTTTCCCAGCGCTCCCAGGCAGATGGTGCCACGCCTGCACGCTCTGCCTTCCTCCACACGTGGCCTCTGGTCCAAGGTGGCGGCTGGATCTCGGCCGCCCTGGAGGAACCCACTAGCTCAGGGCCCTGTAGCTCACAGGCGTCTGCTGCAGTTTCATTCGCAACACCCCTCTTCTCCTTCCGACCTTGATGTTGACTGGGCTAAATCTCTCCGAAACCTGGACACACCATAATGACAAAGTTGACACTTCTAACTCTAACCTTTTTGTTTTTCTTCTTCTTCTTCTTCTTTTTTTTTTTTTTCCTTCTAAAAATGCTGCACAGTTTTCTTAATGTTTTTCCTCTTGGAAAAAAAAGTAGTTTGAAAATCAGGCCAGGATTTGGGCTCCCTCAGCGTATCCTGAACATCTGATCCAATGCCTTTTTTCTGTTTGTTTTCCAGTCAGTTTGCTCCCAGGAAAACCTCTTTGTGGAAAACAGGTAAAATGAAATTTGCTTTTTCATCTCTTTAAAGGAACAGAGTCTGTCATCTGTGTCTTGTTTATTCATATATATATGCCATATATAAGTGTGTGCTTGAATATATGTATAAATAAATACATATATCTATGCGTGCACACATATATATGCTCACATATATGTTATTTAGCATATCCAGAAGCTATTTAATTTGGGACAAAAGTTCTCTCGGTTATTTCCAAACATAGCTTTCAACAGTTTCCTTATTTAAAGTCTCAACTTCTGGTCCTAACAAAGATATAATTCTGTTCCCTTCCCCAGGTGTTAAAAAGTATAAATGTTGAGGCAGGAACTTGCAGTTTCATTGGCTTATTGAATAGGCTGCTAAAATCACTTGTGTATATGGTATTATCAGCCACTTTCTGTGCCCCGTCATTGTATGTGGCTACACAGATAATAATTTGAATAATATTGTTTTATGTTTCTCATTCTAAGTAATCTACTGGTTTTCATAAAAGTAGAAAACTTATCTAAACCGATCTAGTTTGTAGAGTATACCTGGCTGGGTGTTAGTAGGGGAAGGGATGGTTATGACATGAATGAGTTAAAACATTTATACAAAGTCTTGTGTATAAGAGGAGCAGAGGTTTTCAAATTTAGCACGTACCTTTTAAAAATAGTTCTAAACTGATATAGATATTAAAATGCTCCATTGATTTAATTGCATATTTTCAAGGGGAATTAAGGAATTCCACATTAGCTGTGGTGATCACATTAAAATACATCACAATGGGCAATTTGGATGGGAAATATGGTTTCCATTTAAAAAGAGGTAGTTAATTTCATTTCAGGTGTTGGCGTAATAGGCACCCCTATAAAATTGATTAAAATGGAGGCTATTTGATTAAATTCCTGTACTTAGAAAACTTGAACGTTAGAGAGGATTAAAAAATGCCATCATTCATATTAGCAGTTAGAAATCTTCAAGTAACTACCCTCAATTGAACAACCTCTTGTAGAAAAAGGGATGAGAGTATGAGCAAGTCTTTACAAGACACCTAAAAACATCCTCAAAAATCCATACAGATTTCAACAAATATTCTGTATTTACAGTAAGTTAAGAACCCCTGAGTTTTAACATCTTAGGTATGATTCTGAGGCCAAAATTCTCTGTCCTTACCAGAAGATGAAATTAGCATTTAGAATTCCATTTAATAGGACGCTCGTTCCCTAGTCTTCTGGCCAATCATTTTCCCTGCTTACTCCCTAATCTTAGTCATTTATTTGTGTTTTGTATAAAAAGACTGCTAGTGCACTTGTGTCCCTAATATTCCAATTGGAGTATATTCATATAATTGGTCACTAATACTCATTGCATATGTTAAGAAGTCTTGACAGTCCCCAGAAGCAAAAATCTGAGTAGATTCTCTACAAAAATAAATATATTTCTTGGGTACCTGCCTTTGAAAGGTCATATTTCACTATGCCCCAAAAATACAGAATAATTTTAATATTATCCAAAGAGAAAAATCACAAGTGATACATTCAGTTACTTAAATATCTCTCATATCTGTGTCAGTTTCTTTGATTCTCCTCTCCTCTCCCATTCCCTCGGTCTTTTCTTCCCTTCTTTCCCCCTTGTCTAGCATCAGTGCCTTAATCTGAGGGTACAGACAAATCAGGATGCCATTCATTTATGAGGGCAAAGTTCAACATCAGGCAAATAAACTGTAGCATATGGGGTAGATCTGCAAGACAGGTGTGCTGTAGTGGGTTCACATCCCTTTGACCTAGGGCGTTTAGTACCCTTAGATTTCATATCATAAAAATCATGTTTTTCATTTCCAGTAGGCTCTTGGAAGACAGTAACATATGCAGTGAGACCTATAAGAAAAGACAGCTCTTTCGGTTGGTATGGTTTCCTTTTTTAAAACTGTGTTTTCAGATTATGTGCCAGAATCTATGTTAACTATAAGTGTATTAGTGTAAACTATCTCTGTTCATGAAAGAAAATACGTTTGGTTATTTCTTTGTAAAGCTTGTTACCGAGCTAGCGTTGAAGCTTTATTAGGGCCTATACAACACAGGACCGGCAAACCACGGTTTGGTCTACAGTCTTTTAGGGTTCTTCCTCTGATTCTCTGGGTTTTTCTCCAGGGCTGACTTTGGGAACACGCCGACTTCACATTCCCAAATCAACTTTGCTAAATTACACTGAATTAATATTTCTCTGGCAGGTTGCAATTGTGTATATGTTCCCAATACTGGAATACAAATCCATGATAACTCTATTTGAGTAGTTGATTTTTAGCCACTACTATCCATCATAATATTTCAAACAACATTTTTTCAAGCACAGATTTTATTTCTAAAGAAAGATATGAGATTGTCTCCAATTATAATGAATTACATAAAATCTAGATCTGTGTGGGGTAAGGGAAATGTGTGTATTTATAATAAATACACATATATATAGTTTCATATATAATATACATATAATTATATAAACATATATCTATAAAGTTTTATACGAGGCTAGAGAGTGCCAGGGAACTAAAGGGTCTATAGCCATTCTCTCATCACTTTATTAAATGTATCTCTAGCATCCATTGTAGGGCAGTGGATATACTGTGTTATATATGTGTGTGTGTGTATTGAATACCTCACACGTATATTTAATATGCTAGTGTTTTCATGACTATTAGGATTCATCTCTATTGTAGGAAAGGCAAAACAAACCAAACAATAAAAGTTATTGACCACTTAGAAGGAAGAAGATACCAAAAAAAGAAAAAAAGTAAATGGATTCTGGGCTTTGAACGTATCTTTTTTCTATAAATCTGAGCTTATGACCCCAACATCAAAAAATTTCATTTCTTCTCTTTACACTCTGGCAGAAACAAAAAACAAGATCTATTTTTTTTAAGCTTTTACTTTTCTAGGTTGAACCACATTTCTAACACCTTCCTCTTGTATCATTAGACAGTTTATTTTCATACCTGAAGATTAAGAAAATAGCCTTGAATTTTTTTCCCTTGAAAGCCCAGGAAAATACTATGATTTACCAGTGCTCATGCAGTCACACACCATGGCTTGGTTTGTTGAGACCAGTAGAGATAAAATTCTTGACCCCTAGAGGCATTTAGTTTGGGGCTTCCCTTGCGGTTCAGCTGGTAAGGAATCTGCCTGCAATGCGGGAGACCTGGGTTCGATCCCTGGGTTGGGAAGATCCCCTGGAGAAGGGAAAGGCTACCCACTCCAGTATTCTGGCCTGGAGAATCCCATGGACAGTACATGGGGTTGCAA